>NW_020955269.1:237725-360604 GCF_003031625.1 Empidonax traillii
ACATTTCTTTAAAATTCCTGCTGAAAATTGTTAGAATCGGGGCAAGGGCACACTGACAAACATCACAATGATCATAGTCACTCTCTATGATTCTGAGGCAGATGCTACAAAAGAAAAGGCATCCAAAAAATCCTAAATAGTGAAACTAAACTATAATAGAGAAACAACATGACATGCTCCACTGGCTTTCTTTTGGATTAACATAAACCTCACAACACTCTGAACAAATGAATAAATTATTTTATGCTTGACACTATTTCTTTAATATTCTGCAACCACAAACCATGAAGGCCTTCATTACATGCCAACCATCATTTTAATTGATAAATCTATCTGCACAGCTATGGGGTTAAACTGCAGTTCTCATGGTGAACAAATTCTCATCCTTGGACTGTGTTGTTTGAGCATAAATGAGATCACAGTTGTAATGTGCCTTTTCAACAGCAACATTTAATACGTATCTGTGAAAATTACTCTAGCCTAAGACCAATGTTTAATAAAAGCATTAAATTATGGTCCTTTTAATATCATTCTCCTTTTCAGTGCTGTCATGTGGGCTGGATTTCCTGACTCTGCACCAAGGGATTTAGAAGCCTGTTGAATTTTTCTGAAACTTGAAGTTTGGGAAGCTAAATGGTTAATAATATGTTCTACCTCCCTGGAAGGGAACACCTCTTTCTCTGAAAGTGTTCATGGCCAGGTTGAAAGTAGTTTTGAGAAAACTGGTCTACTGGAAGGTGGGTGGGGTAGGGAGATTGGAACTAGACAATATTTAAGGTCTCTTACAACTCAAACCACTCTATGATTCTCTGGCTGTAGGTTGAAATATGCAGGTTGCTGTTTTCAATATATATAATATATCACAGTATCCAGCCCAAGAAGAAACTCAGTTCATGACTCAAGAGCTACTAACTTTAATATTTGCAATAGTGAGTGTGTACGGAACCCTTGAAAAATATTATTGCCAGTTAAATTACCACTGCACTGTCAGCAAGCTAATAAACCCTTATGAAGATCAGACATTGAGGAGGATGGATGATTATATTTCTGATGGAAGGAAATGGCAGTTAGGGAGGATGATTCTGTCTGCATCTTGAGGATGTGTAAAAAGAAAGTTTCTGCCTTAATTTATGCTGTTTGAAAGCCCTGAACTAGTTTTCAAAACTTTATCCTTCAAAGGCATTCTTAATATTCAAAAAGACCTTGCTAATTAACTCCTAAAACTACCTCAAGTCCAACCTGCTTTCCCTGCTCCTTAGAAAAGTTTTAATTACACAGATTAAGCACTGGAATTCCAGCTGACACCTTCCAATAGCTTTCTTCCTTTTTAAATAAGATGCTTTTGTGCTGATCTCTCCTTTGCTTTGAGAAGAGCTTTGGACAGGTTGTTTTTATGATTTAGCATAAACTCCATATAAGTATTAAAAATTACGTGACAGTACGGAAAGCACATCTAACCAGTTCCAGTTCTTTTCTGAAATGTTATGACATCTGGCAATCAGCTCAGGCTTTGCCCAACACTGATAAAGAATTATCTGAATACCTACAGGGTGATTAGAGAGAAGACCATGGCACTATCACAAGGTTGCAAGGTGGCAGGACAAGGGGCAAAAGGCAAGAGTTCGTTCAGGGTCAATTCCTCCTTCGCGAAAGGAAAAACAACCCAACTCTATTGTGACAACAACTAAACATAACAGGCTTCCCAGAAAAATACTGAAAACTTTAAGAGCAATATTCAAGACAGTTTGACAGAGGAACACACCCCAATTGGTGGGCCTTTTGCCAGCAGGTGGGATCAAACGACCTTGAGGTCCTTCCAGACTAGATTTTTCCAAGATCCTGTGAGCGCAGGCATCTGGTTACACAAACTACCACCATTTGGAGGAATATGGCCAGAAGAGGAGTATTTAAAGAGATGATGGGAGTAATTCCAGCTACCCTGACTGTAAGAATACAGTAGGTAATAGAGTGGGAGCAGCACCACAGAAATGTACTTCTTTGTGAAAAGATGACATGACCTGTGCCAGTGTGCAGGGCTCTTCATTCCAAGGCTGCCATAAGCACATATGAAATAAGCTAATACAGCAGCTCCTCAAATCTTTCATTTGCAGACAGTGTTCTCCAGTTGGAAAACTGAGCATGGGCCATTTCCTGGATTTCCTCTGGCCTTAGGCCTTGTGCAGGTCACGGGTTGCCTAGATATGCCTGAGGTAGGCACATGCAATTAGTGAAGGATGGTGATACTGAGCAATTTAAAAATAGAATAAAAATCCTCAGAAATGCCTATAAACCCCTGGCCCAGAAATCATTACTAATACAATAGCTCACACAGAATTAGCAGTAAAAATCTAAATTGCTCAAATTATATTTCAATCAAGGTCTGCTAATGTTTATTAGTGTGCTCAGCAGGAAGCACCTACCTAGTTTCAGCTAATAAACTGATCAAGTTTTGTGTGCTTAGAAAATACAGTAAGTTGCCACAAATGTCTCCAAAAACCACTGAAAGTAAATACACACATTCCAAAAAAACAGGGAGAAGAATTTCCACATTTTGGAATAACGTAAAATTGATCTGTGGTTGAGATCCAGACTAACTCAGCAGTGACATAAAAATCATCCAAAGCCAGGTTAATCCAGGCAATTCTCCTCAGCACCATTCTTCCTGCCGTCACCTTCTGTATGAATTTTTCATTACTAAACCAAAACTCCTCAATTCCCACTCGCCCCACCTTTCTTGCTACATCACTTGAACTCCCTGTGAACAAGACAAGCATCCCACCACCACTGAACTTCAGCATTACCTTCAAACTAAGACTTCTCAGAGAACTTTTCTTTTGATAATATACAAACAGCATTTCCTTCAAACATAAGCAAGCAGATGCCACATGTGATGTCTAACTTTCTTATCCATAAATGTAAGGGAGTGTTTTGATCCTTAAAAAGAAATTTTAGATATAAGTACACAGACAGCCAGAAAAATTCAGAGGAATAAGGACATATGGGTTATCCCAATTTCAGATGTTTAATGGCTTATGAAACTTTGAGCTTCTGCTTCCAATATGTAAAAAAGAAACTTAGAAAGTCATAACAAATAAACAAGAAAATTTGATATATTCTCCTAAAAAATAAGTATGTCTGTTACAGATTTTCTTTTATACGTGTAGAATATATTGTATGCTTACATCAGCTATTTTCTCATTAAGGCAGGGAAGGTACTTCCAAAGTCTGAAAATCAGACGTAGTAATATTCCTGTCTGACCTGGAAGAGCACTCTTACAACCTCCTGCTACTTCATCAAGCTCCTTGTTTTTAATCTTTACTGGTAAATTTCAGTTACTTCTGCTTTGCCACATATAAAAGATTTAAGACTATGAATACAAAGAGTTCAGCAAAGTTGAAGGACCACACTGGTTTTGCAAGTAAACAAGCATCACTCAAAAGACAGACCAGTTCTGATTACGGTTTTGTGTTTCAATAGCTCCCGTCTTATCTGGTTTTGTTCGGGTCTTTAAATCGATGAAAGGGTGCTGGCAGTTGTGATTAAGAGGTCAAGCACTGAATTCAAAAGTTTTTTAATCTACTTTTTTCCTCAACTAGCACTTCAGTGTCCTAAGTTATTCATATCAGCAGGAGGCTAAGGGTGAACACTGCCCCGTGGTCAGAAACACAGAGACCAAGCCTCATTATCACCTATTGCTTGAAGTAAATAAACTCAATAGGAGTTCACATAATCCAAGCACATACATTGCCTTTCAAATTCAATAATTGCTTTCTTTGCCTTCTTCCAAACTATCAATTCCTCTTGGAAAAGCTTAAAAAAATTAAACATTGTTTTTTGGGTGGTTTTTTTGTGTTTTCAGGAAAGGGAGCCTCTTTTGTTGTTACAGAAAAAAAGCAGCAAAAAAGGTACTCCCTTGGACAGAGTCCGTTAAAAATCAGATTATTTCCACAGCATTCTCCTATTATTCACCTGCCAGTAAAATATGTACACTCATTGTCTCTGTCTGAATGCCTATTTTTATCTGACTAAGGCTATGTGGTCATTTTTGTACTTATTACTGAGTTAGTAAGTTTTTTTTCTTCCTTCTTCTAAAGCATGTTTTTCTGTTCTCAAAAACTGGGCCACATGCCTCTGAGGAGAAAGTAGTGCATTATTTCATTCCCACCTTTTCTTCTTTTTTGGCATCTCTGAGGCCTGCTATGCCCAGAAGTGCTTCCACTCAAGCTGGACCATCAAATCAATTATCACAGCAGTCTGCTTTCTAAATATGAATGGCAATGAATGACAACAGGCAAGGCGAACTTTCAGCTTTGATTTGTCATTGGTAATGTAAATTTTTTTTGTTTTGTTTTATAGATGTTTGTTATAGTGGCAATTTGACCAAACTCTTCCCCCTGCTGTCTGCAGCTGCATTCTGTAGGTCCTGAGATGAAAAGCTTCACCTTTGCCAAGTTGAAGACACGACAGAAAATAAGCCTTGGGTAACTATTATGACTATTAAAGTTCTTTTTTTCTGCTAATCTTCTCCTACAATAATTTCTGTAAATGAAACAATTGCACGAACTACCTGTTCCCATTAGGAGGTGTTTCACAATGTCAAGGTGCAATTATTTTTACTGCTGTTGTATCATTTCACAACAGATCCCACATTTACAGCAATGTGTCAGGTTTTTGCAGTTAGAGTGAGCACAGCCCTGTGACAGCAGTAAAAGATTAATTACTTTATAAAAGCATTCGTATATAAGAGCTACAATATAGGACAATGCAAGCAAACACAGTAAATTAGAAAAAAAGAGGGCTTATCCTTTACTCACAACCATGGTTTGAAATTAATGGTTTCTCTAATGAAAAAAACATTTATTACTTTGCTACGAAGAGAATTAAGCTATATAAAAGGGATTTTGAAAACTGTATTTCTAGTGTTCTCCTTCACTTATACTACTGGTTCAAAAGCATACAAAGCCTGCAATTTGTATTAAAAGTCTGACTTAGTTTTTGGAGAACTGATTACATATTAGGAAAGTGGATTTTAGACAGTTACTGGGACACATACCCCAGAACTTCTGAGTGAGAACACCCAAAATTTTGCATTATTGCCAGTATATATAATAACAGCACTAGTATAGCAAAGATTGTATTGCCTATTTTAGTAAAAACAATTTCACTCAAGGACACGAAACTTATTTCTTCGCTCACAGACACACACAAAACAATTACGAAAAAATCTTTACTTAGATCCTTGTAAAACACTCTTCAGTTGTGAGTCAGTTTTAATAGTCTCCAGAAGGGAGGTTTAATGGTACCACCTAGTGGTATCCATGGACACATGGACCAAGTGGGCATCGCATGGACAAGCACTGGGAAAGCTTCCTGGGCCCTCCTGCCAAGCCCCACACCTGTTAATGACAGAACCTGAGTCCTGACCACAGAGGCCTTTGCCAATCAGCACTTGGAAAGATTTTACCTGAGGATGGCAATCATGCCTTTTTTGCCACAGAGTATTAAAACCTTGCTATGTAAAACAGACTTGAACAGGTTTCCAAGAGGCAATTCTATTTAGAAAGATATATTTTTAATACACGTGCCATTAGCTTGGCCTTTTGAAGGCTGTGCTGTTAAAAGGCATGAGGCTACAGCAATATGAAACTTTACAGTATTTCATTCACCTGGAAAGAGCTTCATGAAAGACTAGGATCCTTCCAGGAGAACAGACTCCCAGCAGGGGAGGTAAAAGATGCATCAAGTGATTGCTAAGACATCCCCCCCCCCCACCCCCCCACTCCTCCAGGCATATTATTACTAAGCAGTTTGAGCTTTTCTATATATAAAGACTGAAGACCTGCACACCCAGAACTGCACAATGCCTCATCATATTCAGAACATTAGTTCTGGAAATGGGATTAGATTTTAGCTCTTATATCAAAACCCATTTGAAAAAAAAACACTTTATACTCTAATTAATAGAACAGATAACTAAGAAGTAACTTCATCTGTACATGAATACCTGCAGTAGCAGTCTCTCAGACTCAGTAAAACTATAAACAGGTACAGTAGTTTAAATACAGTTTAATATATTTTAAACTAAAAAAATGGGATCATACAAGAATGGTCCACACTACCACTCACTTGTACACTCTACAACAGTAAGAAAACTACTGGTTTGGAGACTTTTGAAAAGTGAGGTTAATTTTTTTTTTTTATTATTTATTTTATGTTTCTGGTATAAAGCATTGTTTTATTGTGACTAAGGTTTACATGAAAAGGTTTCCACTGCTCCTGCTTAGCCCACAAAAAATGTAAACTCAAGGAGAACGCCTTTGCAATTGAAAGTTTTTCTGTAACAGGCAAAAAGATTGGCCATGACTGGAACAGGTAACAGACAAATTCATGGCACATGCACTGGGAAAACATGGACTTCTCCAAGTGCACAGTAAATAAAAATATGGATTAAGGCATTTCTAGACAACAAAGAAGTATGTTCAGTTTTGAAGTTCTCCATTTTAGTTTGCTAAAACGTTAGAATTTCTACAATGGATTGTCAGAAAATTCTGTGTACAAGATGATATTGGTGGGTCCTTTTGTCGTTTTTTTAAACATTTAATTTTTGTCTAACGCCAAGGAGTAAGTTCTTTCTGGATCAAAATGCTTGAGCAGCTGAGTGAAAAAAAAGGTTTGCTGCTGGGGGCTTTGATGGTCTCTCAAGAAAGCTGCTTTTATCAAATGACCATTCTGCATCCATCAGCAC
Source organism: Empidonax traillii (assembly GCF_003031625.1). Taxonomy (NCBI): domain Eukaryota; kingdom Metazoa; phylum Chordata; class Aves; order Passeriformes; family Tyrannidae; genus Empidonax; species Empidonax traillii. Next base: position 244,472 of record NW_020955269.1, read on the forward strand.
ATGGATTTGAAGATCATGTACCATGGTTTTGATGACTTATCTACCCAATGACAGGGACACAGTCTTAAGTAAATCATTGATTTAAACTCATCCTTCTGTACACCTGCAGCAACAACAGATATTTAAAAACAGCTCATAATTTTCCTTCCAATTAAGTAAAAATCTATCTTAGACTACTAGTTGAATTAAATAAAAAAAAGAAATTATTTAGCTAAAAAGTGTGAAGACATTGCTGAAATTATCTTTTGGAATTATACAATATCCTGGAAAGGCAAAAATTTTAACAAATGCTTGTAATAAAAATTTCTTGCAGAATATTATTTATAACAGAGCACTTGTAAATACACATATTTCAGGATATACAGGCCTAAGAGACAGCTTACAGTAACCAGAAGTTATTATGTTTGGGTGTGTTTTGCCAGGGAAATGAAAAACAGAAACACAGAAATGTGAGTTACAACCACATCTACAAACATTTCATGCTGTATGAAAGAAGGAAAGGAAGGTTTGAAACATTTCCTTTGGCCCTCCCCACTTCCCATATGCCAGTTGTGAATTATGCTTCATAAGATAAATAACTAGTCAAGAGTGAAGAGATGAGCTGCTCCCGAGCACATCCTCGGGCCTGATGGGCTGACTACCTGTCAGATAATGTTGGAAGTAGGATTATGTCTGAAAAGGTTGACAGACTGCAGATTTATCTCTCTAAATCAAACACTGTATGTTTAGCTAAACTCAGTGAACTTTAACTAATTAGCCCATCATTACAGTAAATTCGTATTGAATAATTTTCAAAAGACTAAATCCAGAGCCTACAGTACTTACACTTAACTTGAAATACTGATAAGAAAAAGCTATCATGAGAGGTTTCTTCTTGAAAAAAAACCCTGAAAAAACCAGCAAATGCAACTTCTTAATGCTAATTGTTCAAGATGAAGCCTCTTCTAAAAAACTAATGTAAGCAAATAATCAAAATATACATATATGTACAAAAACAAGGTTTACTCTCCTAGAGTTGAAAGTGGAAATTAAAAGGCTACACAGTCTTACACACATCTTATTTTCCAGTACTTTTGTATTTAATATCATGTTTTAAGTTAGTGAAAAAAATATTGGGAAACAGGAATTTTACTAGAAGATAAGTACATTATAAGGATTTTCGTATCTATAAGATAAATCTGGTTAAAAAAAACCCCAAAACATCTAAAATCAGAGTTGCAGAAAGACTATCAGAAGACAAAAAATAATTTTAAAGAAACAAAAATGTTTATTTTTCAGTTTGCAGTGGTGTGAAAGTTTCTTGTTGGAATAGATGATACACAATAAATGCAAGGATGTTAAAGAAGAAACCTTCAGTGCTTGGGGAGTTGTGGATATAACTCTGCCTCAGACTTCTTGAAATGTTCTCCTTTATTTGCTCTGACTAAAGAAAGAAGTTCTGATAAAAACAGGAAATACAACAAGCAGAGGTGGAGCTGCTTTTTGGTCAAACAGTTTCACAGATTGAAACAAAACTTCAAACAAAAATGTGTGATGGGAGAATATTTGTCCATCTTAAGAGCTCTGTATCTGCTCCTTATTGATCAATATTTGTTTCTTTTGAAAGCTCACAGAAGGAGAAAGAATATGCAACCTCCAGTTCTCTCTGCACTTCAGAGAAAAACAAAACCAATCTATGGAACACATTTCTCCTATTACCCACAACAACTCTAAATGTGAATTGTGGTTGGGAGTGTGAGGGTCACTCCAGCACAAAGTATCATGATTTGCACACACACACACTCAACAGATAATGAGGCACTTGCTTGACAACACTCACTTGTCTCTCAAGTACCCAGTTCTAATGTTTCTGTTTACTAACCCTGAGTTCACATCACTTCACCACCTACATCAATACAACCACATTCCAGAGCCAATTTTTCGTAAGATAAACCACAGCACTCTGTATTTCTTTTTCTGATACAATCTGTACAGAACATCAGCTGTTAATTTGATTTGTAGATAAAAGATTAGCTTTTTTTTTTTTTTTTTTAAACAGAACTTCTCTTCAGATTCAGTCCCTATTTGTCACTTTTGTAATCAAATAATTGAGTTCACTCATAAACATTCCTACATGGGGTTCTTGTTTCTGTATTAAATGCAACTTGTTAATAGCTGGAGCTGCAATTTCTTCCTTTCTTGTGTTCAGATGTCTTCTATTCCTGTTTTACAAAGGAATACATCTTCATATTTTATAACTAGAATAATGGAACATTAGATACATCCCTGAAGCAGAAGTAAACTTTCTTCCCCAGATTGTATCTGGATTCATGGCATTACTTGGAATATCAATGAAGCTGTACACAAGTACCTGATAGCATGTTGTGGTTTAAATTTAAAAGACCTGTCTAAAAACACTGTATAGTTGCGACTTCTGTAGACGACTAATTAGAAGCTTCTAATTCCGCTTTTTGATATTCATCCTACTATATTCCTCCTTAATCCATGGTAAAAACAAACAAACAGTCAAACAAAAACAACAAAACCTCCCCCACATTTTAAGGAAAGCTCATACTTTCAATTAAAACAAGCCATGTCATCTTCCAACTCCAAAGTCCTATAAAAGTCTTTTATTCTAGAAAGAAAAAAAACTGTTCCAACAGTATTTTCAAAATACTCTACCTAATATCCTTGATAGGTTCATTTATAAGTGTCTTTTTTAAAAGTCCTCAGCAATCTAAAGTTATGGTCAACCTATTTAAAGATGCCAACTTGCCATTAAAATCCACGGATACTCTAATAGGGATACACTTCTATATATGTAATTCTCAGAATAACACTGCCTTGTTATCACTATTTTGAAGAAACTTTTCTCTTTGACATCTTAGTGATCCTTTAAGAATCCTCTTTCATCTTGAAGATGTCACTTGTGGAGGGCAGAACACACTCCAAAATCAGGCACTAGTTGGACTACAAGAAAGTGAAGAATTGCCTGGAAGTCAGCAAAAAAAAAAGTGGTGTTTTAAGAGGTTTCAAACAGAACAAGAGCAATTGCTTAGTAAGAAACACAAGGTTCTTTATGTTCTGTTAGTCATCTTTCTTGCCCTATAATAATTGGTTTAATGTTAAGTCTTACTTTTATTTATGACAGCTTATTGTATTCATCCTGAAAGAAAATAATACTGCAGGTATGTAGCCAAAGCAAGTCTGAAACAATCAAAGGAAATTACAGAATGTTATTGCTGAAGTTCCACAGGAGAACAAAACCTACAAGGGATGGCAAGTAATGACCTGTATCCAGCAAAACATCAGTGATAATTCAAAAACAATCTTGATATTACGTGAAGCTTCAGTGCGAAGGAGTCATACAGACAATTTCAGAAAGCTGTCTGATCCTTAAATGTTCCTGTGATGTGCCAGCAAAGCAAAAACCCACATCATTTATGCTATTCTGGAAGACAAACAGAAAACCCAATAGACCACAGTGGATTGAAGCTGTTCAGGTTATTTTCAGCAGCAAATCTGTGTCTGTGCAGGAGGCAGCTCTGCATTCCCATCAGTCCTTCCCTCCAGGTTCACCCAGACCTGCACTGGGTGGGGCACTGTGGCTTCAATACCTGGCAATTGATACTCAGTATCAGGACAAAAGGTATTTATGCTTCTCTCTCTCACAATATGATTTTATCCTCGATTTTACTCTGTGTGGTTGGAATTACAGAAGTTTTTGCAGACCTTGGACTGCATCCCCACACTATGAACAACAATTTCTCTACAGGCTTTATGTTCCATTGCATTGCTTTGTCTTTGAATTTTTCATCCTTTCGAATACTTTAACAATAAGAGATTCAGTGTAAATGCAATTCCAGGAAACTGCTAAGACAGCTTTTTAAAAGCTCATACGTACCCCTAAATTTTCTCCCCTCAATGCTACAAAACTTTCCAATTCTTTAACAACACATTAGAGAAGTTTAAGCACAACTCAGATTCATACTCTATTCACTTAGGTGATAAGTTGCTACTGCTTTAAAACAAAATCATGATTGCCTTCAGCAAAGAGATATCTTTTTTTTGAGGTGTATATTCCTTAGTAATAGTCTCCATATTATTTCAACAGAAAACAAATATTCAAAAGACTCCACAAACATAATTCTAGCTTCTTTCACAGTGGTTATTCATTAGGAGAAAAAGATGAAACTTCTAGTAAATCTCCCTTTAAGGTTTTCACTCTAATAAAGATAATAAAATATGTTTTTGTCAAATTCATTTGGTAATGAACAGATTTTATAAGTAAAAAAATTATGAAGCATCTTTGGAATGTCTGACAAGTGATAAAAATTTTTTTCAGAAATGAATCATCAGATTTAGGTTTGTTTTGGTTTGGTTTTTTTTGTAAGGAAATAACTCATTAATTTCTAAATTGTTGATCCAACACCTTGCTGGATTTTAATCAGCCCCCAGTAATGATGGTTTTGTTCTCAAACAAAGATTGTGCTCTAAGAAGCCATAAAGCCCTTTTGAATCCTCCAACCAATTCGATTTTGCCCATAATTCTTACAGAATTTAAAGCTACACAAGTTGACAATATCATTTGATCATAGAACAAAAAATGCTGTATCCTCCTTAATTATTTCTCTCTCTCTCTTTTACCAAGGAAACAAACAAGCCAGCTCAGTGCGTTTGACAGCTCCACAACTGACCCAGGCAGCTGCCACCCCAAGAACCTTCATACGTCCCCCAGTAAGTGGGGAGCTGAAGTTTTACCTTGGGCATTGTCTTGTAAGCCAATGATCTCCCAGTAGTTCCAAGGCCTCCAAAAAACCCTCAGAGTAAACACCTGAGGAAGATTAACTCCTGCAGGAACATTGGCAATAACGTACAGGTTTGGATTTTTTTTTTCCGATTACGTGTTTTAGAAATCTGTTCCCTTTAGAATGAAAAAAATCCTCACAATCACTGAACATTTTCCCTATTTCAGCGTGATATGTCCATTTCAATTTGTAACTTAAATTTGTAGGAATAAAATGCAGGAAGGCTGACATGCCACTCAAGTAATATATCCATGGAATTACAGGCACATAGACGCCGTTGTACAATTTTATACACCCAACTTAAAATTACTTAAATGGAATCCTCTTCAAGAAGAGAATACCTAATGCAACAAAAAATGGAAGAAAAAACCACAGAAATTGTAGAGAATATGAAAAGTGAATATAATGTTGATTCTCATGAAGAACCCAAGTACCAATTATATTTAGACATCCATCTGGAAGACACTGTACAGTAAATATATGGGGTTTAAATAACAATATTATGATGTTATATACTTCCATGAGAGGGTAAGAGAGGATGAGCTCATGCACACACTGATGGTTAAATTAGTTATAATCCTGTCACAAAATCTTATAAACTGTATCACTTTTTCCTCAAAAAGAGAAATCAGGTGTGCAGTGTGCAGAGATCCACTGAGACAAACACAACAAATCCCATCAAAGGTTAGCTTCTGCAGCATGCTTTGAAGATGACTAAATAAATTAACTCTTTCAAGGTCCACGTCTATTAGCATTATTATTAACTTAGATGATCAATACCTCACATCTGTTTTTAGTCATCATCAAAAATAACTTCGCCCTAATTGTAGCACTCTTTAAAATTCAATAGTATTCAAACTGAAGCCATCTAGTAATACAAATGTCCTATAATTAACCAGCACGGATAGTTTTTAGGATGTGAGAGCAATTTTGGAACTACATACATTGCAAATGTAACAGCTCAGCTGCATTACACTGAGGCAATAAGGTGCAATAATTAGATGAACCACCTGTGCTTCAGTCTCAGGAATATAATGGGGATATCAAAATGAAATTGTGTTTTAAGTGATGATTGACCAGGTCTCAGTATGGTTCCTGAAATTGAAACTTGCCTGCAGCACAACAGTGGGAAATGTAACCTGACAAAGTGCACGGCCATGCAAAGTCAGACCTACAGTCTTTTAAGCCCAATATATTATGAATAAGTGGCCAGACATGCTTTGTAGCAAGATGCAAAAAATCATAGTGTAAAACCAGCCAATAGCTTGCCAATACACAAAATACCTTCCTAAAATTATCTCCTCCACAATTCCTACAACCCATAAAAGCAATTAAATACAGGACGAGCTGATATTACAAAATCTATACCACAAAATTGGTAAAATTTTCCACTAGTAATAAGCTCTAAAGATCAAACTATAGTTTTGGGTAGCACGCCTCTAATGAACATCATAATAACAGCAGAAGTTTAAGCACAGAAAAAATAACACAGATCAAATAAAATCTTATCAATAACTCTAATTAAGGTTAGTTTGCTTCCTCAGCTAAACTATTCTACTTTTTCACAGCAAATTTTTATGTTTCATATTTTCAGTTGCTCATCGACTTCCATTCTTTGATCTTGTATTTGCAATAGTATTCACCAGTTCAGAAGTTTAATCATTCATCACAGTATTCTAAAAATACATTAGAAATTGCTCTTTTGCCGAAAAATCTTAATAGGAATATTGAAACTTGACCAGTATAATACAACTTAGAGTGCATTTCCATCAGAAATTATTTATGTTTGTCTAGAAACATTCCTCTGTAAAAAAAATAAGCTTAATGACAATTACAGAAGTTAGTGAATGGAATAAAATACTGACAGACAAGTGTTTATAACCCTAAATCTACCCTCTTTTAGTTGAAAACCATGACCCCTTATCCTATCTCTACAGGCTCTATTAAAAAAATCTGTCCCTCAAGGTGTTATAGTTTGAATGTTTCCCTGGAAAGCTGAGAACGACACACTTCTATCTGGTTTGACTATTTCAACTTTTCTCTTTCCAGGTATTTCTGTACACAAAATGCATTAAACGGGGCATATTGCAGAGACATTTCTCTAGTCCCACTGTAATTACAATGCATCATTTCATGCTAAGCCCTGAGAACAGTTCTGAGCAAATTTTCAGGATTCCTAGAAGAGAAATTATAAAGGACACTACTGAGTGTTTTTTTTGTTTGTTTGTTTTGGTTTGTTTTTTTAACTCCTTCCAAAGAAAAATGAAATAAATTTCCACTGGGTCTTTCGCAGACAGATGAACTTGCTTTTGCTACACCGCAGGTCACTCAGAAGCCAACACAGTTAGTGGAGTATTTCAGAGTCTCCAAAGATCCCCAGAGGGTTGGGATCAGCTGTTCCTGACCCAGATCTGAAGAGTGTTCAACAAACTCACTGGTCACTGCCTGGCCTCAGCCTGGCTGCACTTATGCTGTCTGGACTTATGTACAGCTTGGGGCATGAAGAACAGACCCTCTAGAGTCAAATAAAGGTTTGGGCCAGCCACAAAGTGAAACTGAATCACCGAATTTATTACAGCTGTAAAATAAAAAATATTGCCAGAGCAAGATGGCCTTTTCAGCATCACTGCTGGTTCTGAAAGAGGGCAGAACTGTGGCACTGGTTTTCTCAGCTGTTAAATTGTGGAAGGGGGAGCAGTGCCCACTTCTGTACAGAGCTTTCAGATTTGCAGAAAGACAATAAATACAGAGCAATACCATCAATTTTGCCTCTTGTTTGACTACAAAATAAAATGTGGAGGGGTGGGGCAGGAATCCATTAGGCTGCTGTTAAAAACCTGCCCCCACATAAGCAGAGCTTTTCTTTTACTTTTAGAAATCTTTCTAGCCACTTTCTCCAACAGGGACTGCTGGCCTCTACCTGTCTTAGATCTTTAATTTATCCTGTCACAGATGATTAAACTAAAAACACCAGTAAAGTAAAATGAGTTAAGACAACATACACCAACTGAGATTCTGGCTTCTCACAAACACATGAAATTACAGTCACATAACTGCCTGACCATTAATATATATCTACTGCTAAGATGATACCAGTACTTTGCAACTAAACACTATTACTTTGGGTGTGTTGAACAGAGAATCTTATTCTCTCCTCCTAATGTAACAAGAAAATTAGAATTTTCATGATTTGCTTTGTTACATCATAACCCAGAGGACAAATATTGTCTTTGCAGGAAGGAAACTAATTAAGTTCTAACAGTTCAGACGACAACCCCTCACAAGAACCCTGGGATGGTCTCTCCATGCTGAGGTCGGAGGACTGTCAATTCTACACTGTGTGCCCAGAACACGATGGAAGAGAAAGCCTCCTATCTACAAAATAACCATTTGGACCTAATGTCAGCTAAATTAATCCTCTGCCAAGTCATACACTGCAACAGTGATTTTCATCTCTTTCCTTTCCTTTCCATTCATTATGTATATATATTAAAATATTAAAGCCAATGTGCTTTACCTCAGTAAACAGTACTGTGGGAGAAAATTTTTCAAATAGTGTTTCTCAATAATTGCATGATAACAGTGTCAGCACTGACAAAGAAAATTCAAATGGCCAAATGCAAATTAAGTTAGCCTTGCATATCGTTCATTACTACTCATGTAGTTGGTAAATTAATGCATGAATATCCTTTCTCTGCGTGTAAAAGAAGTTTCTCTAACTTCAGCTACTGCATAAAGATGTAGCCCAAACTCAGCAATCAATCTCTGGAAATATAGGCCTTACCATCTAGCAGGACATAGCTCATTAAAACAGAACAGTTTTCAGATTCAGTGTGAATTAAAAAATAAATAAATTCAGAACGGTGGGTGACTTCCAACTCATGCAAAATTCTATACCATGTGCCCTTGGCAGCCTCCTCCTGGATTACTCTTTTCCAGAGGCTGATGAAGAATTCCCTGATTCTCAGAAAATTTGGGTTTTATTTCTAAAACTCCATTTCACAGCATAGGATATTCAAAAAGGCTTTTGGAATTCTAAGAGATTTTAGAAGGTTCAGAAGAAACTGTGCCAAGTCAATTCTTCTCCGAGAAAGAAACCCCACAATATATATTATCTGTATGACCTCTACAGCTGCCCTCTACTGCAGAGTCCTGTGATGAAACAAACCCAACTCTAAACAAATAAATGTAACCCTCAGTTTCAAGGTCTGAAGCAACTGGCACAGTCCTGCACCTGGTTGGCTCATGGTCAGATGTTACACGATGTACCTTAGAAATGCCATGAGGCTGCAGAATAATCCTCAGTACTTGCAGGTAATTCTTATCATCATTAATGGACAATGTGCACAAAACGTACATAAAATTTACAACTTTCTATTTTTGGACATTAGGACAATTTGATGAGCAAAGTAACACCAGGGCTGATTTCTTAAAATGCTAAAACTTGAAAAATGTTCTGATACTTTCAGTATACAATTTTACATAACACTATTCTGGAGGAACTTACAAAGAAAACTTCTCATACTACGCTGAAATGCATTTTGAAGCAATTAAACTAATAAAAGCAAGGGGTACATAACTCTCTTTAGCTTATATAACTTATTAAAAGCCTTAGATGAATGACAAACTCAGAGGTAAATAGTTACATTTACCTAGCACCACCTTTTTTTTTTTCCCCAGAATGTGTATATGGTTTGTCATTTAAAGGCATATTTTCATTTATTCAAGTAAAATTCTTGGAAAATCTTTGAAAAAGAAAAAATTTGCAAATAACTTCAAATTTGGCAGAAAAAGCAGTAGCAATATATACAAAGCCCTGAGTTCTAAATCTCACTTGTCTGTCTTGTTTACTAAACATTCATAAATACTTTACATGCTCTGTGTCAACATGTGAACAATCTCCTGCATACCAAGTTCAGAAAAATCAATTTTAAAGACAACTAGTCAATCTTCAGCACTTCCTTCAGAGAAGGGTAACACACCAATAGAGGTGAAAGCAATTATGCAAATGTACGGAATTCTTGAATTTCTGTCTTTATGTTCATCCAGTTATTGGCTAATGAGGGGTTTCCAGAGCCTCTTCATTCCTTGCATGCTCAAAGGTATTATCTATCTAAAAACCTGGAGAATCCAGTCTGAGCAGACTGGTGGCTCAAGTCTTAGTCCCTTTTTTTACCACTTCTACTTATAAGCAGGATGAAGGAGAATTCCTCTGAAATGTCATAGAATCATAGAAGGGTTTGGGTTGAAAGAGACCTTAAAAATCATCTAGTTCCAATCCCCCTGTCATGGGGAGGGACACCTTCCAGAGTCAAGTAAAGCCTCCACATTCTACAGCTGTTTCTTTCATGTTAAGCTACCAAAAATATATTACCTAACACTACTCCTTTAATTATAAAAACCATAAGCCAAAATGCATACACAGTAAAAATAGATTATACCACAAATACCTGTTTTTAAATAGCTTTGGGACTGTTTATGGAGCTCTCCGGACCAAGATAATTTGCTGAGACTTGATTTGAATGGTACCCATATTTATATTTAGAAATAAAAGCAAACTTAAATCTCACAATAATGCTGGGATGGCAAAATGAGTAAGTTTATTATTGGTGATCCTTGTTTAGCTCTTGCTATTAGAGATGTGGTAATTTTGAAGCACTTGGATCACGTCTGTAAGTCTCATTAGTCCACAATACTTGACTGTAAGCAAAACCCCTCCACTACACAACTGAAGCAACAAACATGCTTTTAAACACTCAGCTTCTCAAAGCAAAAATATTTGAAAAGTTGAAGAAATAATTTAACATACACACTGATTTTTAAACCTGAGGCCACCATTTTTATAGACCATTATGGATATTTCCAGCCTCATAACAGAGACTTAATGCTAAAGGTGATGACACTGTTAATGTGAAATACAGCAAACAAGGCCACTCACACACCATTTTAGTCGAGCACAAATCAAGTGCGCCTACAACATTTTTGCATTTTAACATTGATAATCTTCTCAACAATTCAGAGGTAATGGGAAAAATCAGCTTATTTACACAACTGTCACAAAATGACTCATAATGCTTTCAGTAAAGCAGATACTCTTTCAACATGTTTATTTGAATGTGGTTTAGAAAATACGGATTGTGCACTCAGAAGCCTAACTAACTCCAAAGATTTTATTTAATATAATCAATGCAAAGGTAAAATTAGTTTAGCAAGGTAGATGAGAAAGGCAGCCTTCATTTTAAGAATAGCTCTGTCTATGAAAATATAACCTTTTTATTAGAATTCTAATGAACTTGATTGTAATATGTACCTACTTTTTAAAAGTATTTCCAGTAGTGACAACCTGCAGAAATCATGGCACATGATATCAGTGTGGTTGTGATAGTTTGGATATATAGGAGAGGGCACTAGTTATTAACATTTCTTAAAGAAATTAAATTCCTCAGCAAAAAACTTAGAAGCTTAACAGAAAGAACCCTAACAGAACAGTTAACTCCATGCAGAAATTTGTTTAAACTAATTTAGAGAGAAAATATTCCTGAATTGGTCTTCTTTTAATAATTTCATATCCCAAGGCCACAAAAAAGGGCAAGGATAATTTTGCAAAAGTAATGCTGGATGCACATTTTAAAGAGGTACCCTGTGATAAATGCCACCTAATACTGTTCTTTATTATGCCAATATTGGCCAACTTGCAGAACAAAAGTATATTTTTGGAAGAGGAAGAAATATTTCTAGAAACTTATTTCTAATTATTTTTGTAGAGCCTCTACAAGCAAAGCAATTTACTGAAAGGACAATCTCTCTACTTAAAAGCCAGTAGCTAGAAACCGTAAAGACACAGGAATAAGCTTAGGAGAGAAAAACCATACAAACTTTTAGCACACTGAAAAATCTACATGAGAAAGAATGCACAGGAATATAATGAAATGAGAAACTAGAGGAGGGGGACAGGAATTTTTTTAATTTTTACTTCCATGACCTGATAACAAAACAACTTTTACTGGAAAAGTCCATGGTTGTAATACAACACATTAAAGTATAGATTTTCATTTACTTACAGGCTTAGTAAACAAACATAATGCAGTTCAACGTATTTCAAAGGAGATTTATTTTCAAAACTCCCCATATTTTTTTTTTCCAGCAGAAAAAACATACTACTGAGTAGTCCCCCCTTGTGCAGTGTGGCCATTTCTACATAAATGGAGAACCACTCCCTGTCTCTGCCACTTACCCAGTCAGTGTCTGAATCTTTAAATATTTTAAAGACATGGCACAAATATATTCTACAAGGTCCAGCAGTGACCTCTGCAAAACAGGCTAATTGAGCAGGTGTCTGGCAGAATGACACTCTTCTGGGCTAGCTGTCAGTCTATAGCACCTGAAGCTCTGTTATTCAAATTAATTGAACCCTCCTAAGTCCAACCCACTCACATAAAGATATCAGGGAATGTGCCATTGCACAGGGTTTTTTTCTGGAGGGTCATTAATTTTGAGCCAAACTGATCAAAAATGCCACTAGTAGTGATACTACAGTTTGCTCCTTGAAATCTACTTTGTGAAAACACTGGAAGAAAATACAACAAAAGCCAAATTTTCATTTTTGGGGGTCATTTTCTTGTTTGTGGTGGGTTTTTTTAATGTTTTGGGGTTTGTTTGTTTGGGGTTTTTTTTTGTCTTTCTGTGGGGGCCACCTGTTACCAAGTAATTAACAAAACTTCCAAAGTAAGCAAGCAGAAGTTGTTTTTGATCCTAATTAAAGTATCAGTCACAGCTGACACAGAAAAATGAGATCTGTGTCCAAACAGGCAGAAAACAACAGTTTTTCTTGTGAGGCCATGATGGCTAAACCAAGACAAGTTCGAGCTCAAAACTTTACTGGACAAGTGTAACTTTGGAAACAGCAGCACCTTTCTTTTCTCATTTTTTCCTCCCCATGTGTGCTCTGAATTCAGGTTGATCACAGAGGGGATGCAGAAAGCTCTGAATAACTTACAGAAAACTCCTACATTGTGCACTACTTACAGACAGTAATTATACCATACCATTTGGAACCATGTGACCCAGCAAGCCCAGAAATCCCCCAAACTCTTCTTTCCATGGCTTTTATTTACTTTTTCTTCCTTCTGTTGAACCAAAGGAGGCTTGGAGTGAACTGTTTACTAAAATCTCACTGGATGAAACTCTGCTGAATACTCAGACTCTACTAGATGGCACAGTGAGGAAACTGCCATTGACCCTTCCATTTTGGAAGGAGAGATGTGGAAGTTTGTAAAAATGCTGTTTAATGGTATAGCTCACTGCCTAGAAATGTCACAGCCACATTTTCAAACATCTTCTGGTGTGTAAACAAATTACTCATTAGATGTCATGTATGTGCCTAAAGCACATGAAAAGATTTACATAAAACTTGAAATCAGATACTTGGCTGGGACTCACATTTCTTTCCTCTTTGCTAAATTTTAAGCTTCCCCCAAATATTTTACATAATGGTCTTCTTCACTTAGAGGAGACTTACAGGTGACCAGAGCCGGGAAATGGATGACCTCATCCTTCTCTCACACTAAGTTCTCCAAAGTCAATCAGCTGCTTTAAATTAAAACCCAGACCCCACTACTATATCAACTGACACAATGAAATTCCAAACACAGAAGTCAAAGTGACTACGTAAACCAGAAGGGCAATGAAAGGGATTTTTAATTAGCTCTGTCCCCTATTCTTGCAGGAGTCACTGGTTTTGGACCCAGGTTCAATCATCTTCTTGGTTTTCTCAGCTGCAGCAGATTTTGAGCAATCTCCTCTGGTCCCTGGGAAGCTTTTCTTTGTCACCACTTGGTGACAAATCTCTCCTCATGTCCTAGTACAGATAAACCATCTCTCACAATGATATTTCTCAAGATATGGAAAAAACCACATTTTGATCGAGGAGTTCTTTCATGTCTGGTCTGAGAGCAGAAACAAGCTCTGAATTAAGAGTAACATTGGAACTGAAGCGGAATTCACTTCTTAGTATGAACAAATTAAGTGGTTTATTTTTATTTTTCTCATAAGATCATGCATATGGCAAATTAAAAATAATTACGTACTATCTTGGCTAGCTAAAGAGGGTAGTAAAATTTGCCTTTACTCTTGTGTTCCTCTAAAAAAATAATCATCAGGCAACAGGAATCTAACCCCAGCTCACTCAGGATTAGGTGGATAAACACAGCTTACTTATAAGATGACTCCATTTTGCTAAACCTTTAGAAGCACATATTCAACACAAGCTTTTGATTTTATGCCAAATAACTTCAACTGTAGATTTTTAAGACTTTTTTTTTTTTCTATAAGACATATTTTAAAAGAAAAATTGCAAAAGACAGTATACTACCACAAGCTTTGGTGAAAAGTAAATGCAGACTAAATGCATTTCACAAACTGTGTGTCACTGGCATATCATAAGCAGAGAAGTGAACAGAGGAAATTCTGCCATTGCTTAACTTCCTCTCAGATTTTCTCAGAATCAACTTTGCAGGAAGAAGCAATTGCTCAGGAAACCAGACTAAATACAGTACAATACAATTGTCTTCCACAGGGAAGTGAAGCCATCTTAATGTAATTTTATTTTTAAGACTAAAAATACTGTTACTTCTTACCAAACCAGAACATATCTAAGACCAGTCCTTGAAAATGATGATCAACTAAACACCCAAAATTCTATTTGTTAAGAAGCTGATATTTTTCATGGTACAACCTACAATGAATTAATTACACTTACGGTCTGAAAAATTAAGACAAACATACTTTGTGCACTAATATTTAAATTCCATCTCAATCACAAGAGGAACGCTTGTCATATCTTAGAGCACAGAGTTGCCTGAAGAAAGAGCTACAAGTTAACGATCCATGATCGCGAAGGGCACGCTGAGTTTTCACGGTAGCTCAATGCCCAACAGCAGCCCAATGGGTTTCAGTGAAAACTGTTGATAAACCTTTGCAAAGCCACTTTGGCCCACTTGGTTTTGAAGTAAAAATTTACAGAAAGCATCCTCTTACCTTGTGGTCTTGGTGTTCGTTTCCTGCGATCTCTGAACGCTGCTCCTGACTGCAAGGCCTCCAGCAGGCTGTCCATCACTCCTGTCTCATCACCCTCTGAGAACAGTAGAAAAATCATATTAATCTCAGTGCAACTAAAATCAGACACTTGGGAAAGAAAAAAAAAAAACAAAGTAGAAATGTTGTCAAGTTTACATAATGCTTCCGAGTAAGAGACATGCACATTTTAAGGTAATGGATGCTGTCAGTGCTTCAGGTATCACTGTCTAGTTTGTGTATGATGCTCTATTAAGCAAAATTGATGCCAATCCTACTGTTCTTTCAACTTGGAGATGTTATCTTCTGCATTATTGATGACATCTTCAGCTTGCAGATAGACAGCTGCTGGTGAATGACTGCTGCTTCACTGCTAAAATATTTTAAGACTTTTCTGAAGTGGAAACAGGTCATCTCTTTTTGATTTAATCAATGCACATGGAAAATCTGATGACACCGAATGGCAGGAAGTTCAATATCGTAGCCCAGCGAATATTTTATGTGCTGCCTCCCAACCTCATGATTCACTAAATCCTTGGGGAAAAAAATTACCTATACAATGTATGACATATACTGCACATCTAACATCAAACCATGGATGATGTTCAAGTAATATTCAAGAACAAAGAGGGGTGAATCACGCAGTGTAAAATTTCTTAAAAGCTGAATTTTACTTCTGCTAAATTTTTTCTTCTGCTTTTTTTCATAGCCAAGCCAACCTGCAGCCTTTAAATTGCTGGACTTTATGGTGCATTACTGAAATCTAAGTAGAAAAATTACTTCTTTTTATATATTTCAGCCTTAAAATTCCTTTGCATTTCAGTCTGTTAATAACAGTTGATAGTAGCATTCAGCAGCATGAGAAATAGAGGTCAAGGAACTGCAAGGTTACAAAACTATTGATAAATGCCTCTTTCTGTTCCCATATCTATGTTATAACCCAGAACTAAAATATAGGTTAGACTCAGCAGGTAGGTGGACATTTTATTCACGTCTCTCAGACTTCAAGTTAATATAAATTTCCCCATCACAGAGTGGGAAGATCATTACTTCATGCAAAAAAATTACATTATGGTAAAAAACTTCTGACTCACACAAAGTGTAGGAGGTTAAATGTACATTCAAGCTCTCAAATGTTCAAGTTTAAAAGCAGCTTATTAATGAATAAGCTATTTTGTCCTGGTTCCCTATTACATTTAGGTTTATTAGACTAAATCCAGAGCTGATAAAAGAGCATGCCAATCCTAAAACAGCACCTGGTTCAAATTTCTACATGATGATCATCAGTATAACTACATGATGAATTTAAATTATACATCAATGTAACTTAAACCATTATATATACACTATAGAACACATACATAAAGTTCTCCCCAGAGTAAGATGAAAGGAAGCAGAGCAAGTGCAGCAACCAGCAGAAGACTCTGAAATACCAGTTTTAATTACATTCCATCTAAAAGTCTTAACCAACTATGCTTCTGCAAAATAAATAAGTAAATTAGCTTCTCGCAATTCACACTCACATACAAAGCTAGAATTTTGTTTAAACTGTAGAACATAATTATTTTGTTTTGTGCTTCTTATCCTAGACATGCTTATTCATTGATTTGCTGTTGTCCTTGTATTAAATTTACTTTCAAAATCAAAGGTCTGGGAATACACTTTGTCCAAACTAATACACATCAAGTTGGTCTGAAACATTTAATGAATGTGACTGCAAAGCACAGAACTAGTTAATATGCTGGAATATTCTATGTGTAGAAAAACTACAATATTGTTCGATCTTCATTAAAAGTAAGAGTTGGCAGTTTATTAAAAAAGACAAAAATCCTTCAATACTTCATGACTGTTTATGCAGTCTTCCACTTTTTTTTGCTGAGTCTGCTGCTCTACCTGCTAATTACTTCAACTACCAAAACCCATCCTATTTTTGGGATACCAAAATACACATTATAAAGGCACATGTATTAAGGAAGCTATAGAACACAGTGATGGGGTTTTTAACTTCTCAAAGCAAAATTCACATTAGGTCTGATCACAGCACTGCGTCTTAATCAAAGTCGTCAGATGATTAAATGGGAACTGGACAAAGAACTGCATTTTCAGCAAGGCTTCATTAAAATTCATAAACAAAATTCAACAGAAATTTCAGTCTTTCCCCTGCAGTTCTTGCTGCTGTACTTTGCATATTACCATCTCCTATTTGCCTATTTTTATACCACCTGCAGCAAATGGTAGACACAAACCAAAGACAAAAACTGCCAGAAGTTTCAAAATGAAAAAACTTATTTCCAACATTCATGTCAGCAGAAAAAAAGTACATAATCATTATTCCTCTTTTAGATATCTTTCATTGTACACAAGGACAGGAGTTTCACCTGGAACAAGTAATTTTCTTCCTCCTTGTGTCTTTTCAAGTAAGCCCCAAGCAATTAAGAGAGAGCATATGTGTGCACACAAGCAAAAAAATTGGCAATTTGCTTTGATTAGCCTTAGCAAAGAGCCAGATTCACTATAAGTATTAAACAGGGCTGAAAAGGCAAAAGAATTCTTAATCATTAATTGATGTGTTAACTACAAGCCCCATTTGTTTTAATTTGGATTTTACACTAATATTCTAGTGCAGAGTTGGTTTAGTCTGTTTTGAAAATGGGTGAGTTTTTAGTAGATTACAGAAATACTTGTCCTCTTGCAGGTCCCATAACTGAGACCAGTGTTAGTCAACAGATTTTGGTCACTTTTAATGATAAAGACAAAAAGAGTTTTTCTTCTTCTCAGAAAAATATTATTGCTTCTTACACTGCTGGAGAACCCCAAAAAAGCTGAGGCACAGACAAAGAAAAAAAAAATGCAATGAACAAATAAAGTTATATTTGAGATGAGCAGGGAATCTTAATATCAAGATACCTCAACTTTTCATAATTTTTGACCAGTTTCAGGAAACAGAAGAAGGGAAAACGAAATAGGACTTAGTGTGCATTAAGGTGAAAGTATATATGGAAAAGATTGGCATAAGGTCCATCTGCTTATGAATGCTGAGGAACAGTCATATAGTCAGTCTCTGAACAAATTTGCTGTGCATAAGGGCAATACTCCGGATTTTACACTTGATTTTTTATACATAACAACCAACTTTAGATGAATTGGTCTTATTAAGTGTTGAGTATTTGTGGTCAGAGTTTTGTGTAAAACATGACTCTAAACATTAGGGCTCTAGAACTGGACTGCCAATTTCAAAAGGAGACCACTGATAAACCATAGGAAATGAAATCAGAGACTGAAGATTTGGATGTGTAAAAGGGTGGGGAGTGATTACAAGCAGAACAGTGACTACAGCTAGAGATGGATACAGGCTGAACTTCTCACTTCAACGTTAATGCACGTCAGCAGCACAACCCCTTGGAACAAAGACAAGATAGATACATGACCACAGATGAGTAACGACAAATCAGCTTATAAAAAGTCCTCTCAGCTGATGTGGAAGCAAATGGCAAATCTCTATTTTTAATTACAGAGATTAACAGGTCATTTGAAATGACCAAATACTTACTGCTACTATTTGAGAACAGCAAATGTAGAATTTGTTTGTAAGAAAAATACCAAAACCTCAGCTGGAAAACAAACCAGTATGACAGTCTTCGGTCAGTAGCATACAAGCTGCTTCAAACAAGTTTCAAATACAGCAGAACACAAGATGATGACAGTATAGCTCTGCCACAGATATTAGACTAAATTTATGGTTTATGATTTCTGTTAACACAATATCCTGCACTTCATTTGCCTAGAAAATTTCTCTCTCTCATTTATCTGGTGGTCAGCACCTGATATAGTGCCTGCTTAATTTATTAGTGGAAGGTGAAAAGATGGTCATTAGTAAAATATCTGGCTAAGTAACAACAAAGGGTTATTTATAGATAGGAAGGTTGAACAACTGAGAGTTTATCAGACCTTTTTTCTGAAAACCTAATCAGTGGATTGGCCATCACAACATACAAATGAACATACAAATAGGAAATACTAACATTTTGGAGGACAAGATCAGAACATGCATAAGATTTGGAAGAATAAAATCAACTGAGAGAATGAATATGTGTAACTTGAGGGGCAAGCCACGAGATCTTCAACAGGGAATGGCCAAGAGCTGCAATATAAAGAGGTGACCGAAACCAACTCAGGCAGTTACCATAGTCCAGAAATAAAGCACATCAAGTCTTTCACCCAACACAAATAAGTATAAAGAGTATATATTTAACCTGCCTCTGGAACACAGAGAGATTAAAGTATCTTCATTTTTAAAAATAATTATTTCAACAGCCTGCCCCTGGACTGCATCATGACTATACTTGACATAGATGTAGAACTAAGATCCTGCAGCAAAGGTAGGCCATTTATTTTAGCATAATCTGTACATTGCTAAATTAACCATGAGGACAATGTTGTTAAAGGGAGAAAACAAACACCAGCAAATGATGAAGAATGTTTACTTTATCTTATTCTTCACAGAGCAAACACCATCTTTCACCTGCTTCTGTAGCCATTTTCTGTTTCAAGAGTTCCCCTGAAACAGAGGAACCATTTCAACATGGAGATGAAGATAAAATATTTCCCTTGGCTGTCACTGCTGGCCCCTTATGAAATATGACCCTTAAGTTAGATTTAGAATCCTTTTTGTCAACATTACATTCCTTTATCAATTTCTGACAAATCTCATCTAAAAACCTCAAAAAGAGAACCCAACATTTCCAGTTCCTGATATTAAATGCAAAATAATGTTCTGATCTATTTATAACCCATATGATTAAAATGGGAATTGAAGTTGACAAAAAAATACACAGGTAAAGGATCATTCTTTTGTTAACCTGAGGAGCAACAAAAGCTACAGCTGAGCCACGACAAGTCTTGTCTTAATTTTTTAAAAACAATTGCTACAAAAAGTTCATGTTGAAAACGGAAATATGTTCAGTCACTCATAGCCTATGAGGCTTTAAGAAACATTCCTGCAGTGAAAGGAGCACCACTGACAGTTCACACTAGAAAACATGTGCTGATGCTCTGATAAGGGACTAACCTGAACCATGGATGATAAATATTCATAGAATCAGAGCTCTCTCATAGATTTTACATAAAGATGGGAACACTTAACTTCTTGTTTAATTCAGTAAGAATTCTTGAAATTGCTTCTGTGGGAGTGGCCAACTGATGATTTCAATATAATAGGAGTTTCTCTCCTCTAAACAATTGCACCAAATTATCCTAAAAATAGGACCTTCTTCAAAAGAATACTAGAGAAAAGATTCAGAATCACAACTTCCTGATGTAGATTGGAAGAATTAAAAATTTGGAGAGACCAATTCCAGTTTTTTTGTGGCCTCCATAGAACAAAGCTTCACCTCAGCATTTAGCATCTTCTCTTCTCTAAAAATGTAGGAAGAAATATCTTCTAGCAGAATTTCTCAGGACTGCTTTTTCAGTTTGCACTAGAAAGGAGATTAGAGGAAACTAGAACGTTAAAAATTCCCAATAAATACTGTTCTTAAATGAAATATAAGGACTGGGGTAGCACTAAGGATGGCAAAAGGTAACACTAAAAGAGTTGGGCTTTTTGAGTTACTTGAATGTCTTAGAACTACAGAAATTGCACTTCCCTTGAAGCCACAGAGCTCAGCCCATGCATCCAAAACATGATCCATCTCCTATATATTTGGTTTTCTCAGTGCAGATTCACAGCTCTAAAAGGCCCTGGCAACATGATCTTGTTTCTGGAGTGCTTTGCTGCCCTCTCGTTTTATTGTCTGTGCTCATTACCACAGGAATATCCACATATTTTGCTGGTGCACTTTTATTTTCTAGTATTTTTACATATGCACTTGCAAAACATCATCTACTCATTATAATAGATATACTAATTGTGAACTAATCTAAGTTAATAGGAAGTGTCAGTATTGCACAGCTATTTGGGCAAAAGTTTACAGAAACTTTACAGGATATTTTTCATAAATTTGTGCCTTTACTGAAAGAGTCCAGTCAAACATCATGTCAAGTAACACACACTTGTCCGCCTGACTGCTTCTCCAAAGGATTTCAAAATTAGGCTTCTATTGACACCTTGCACTACCCTGTTTTGCTTTAACTTTTAAGCACTTTTCAAAGTCTCATGTATGTCCTGTAGAAACTTTTAAACAAGACTTTTAATTCATAGGCAGCGCCAGAATTTTTAATTGCAATATATTCACTTAAAAAGGTCAGCTTTCAGTGTCTTTCCAGAAAGCGTGTTTTTGTGTTCGCCTCATATATTTGCATTTTATTCATTTGCTAAATTCATTTTGCATGCATAATAAATATCTCCAGGAAGCAGTCTTCCTCGGCAGTTTGCACTAGAGTGGTGTCTCATGACTCTTATTTACTTCTTAATTAAACAAGAAGAAGTTAGGACAGTATGACTGATAAGTGAACCTCTATCTCACATCAGTTTGCAAAAAACAAGGCAAATCCTTGCTTACGCACCAATTAAGCATATTGTTTATGATAACCTGATCTCAGGCTTATGTAAAGTTAATAGAAGGAAAAAAACCCCACACTTTGTTGTAATGGCAGGTTATTGAAAACAATTTTTGAAATGCACACACGTTTTCATTTTCAGAGAATATCAGGGTGGTCGAGGTCTGCTTTGGCACGAACGGGCTTGATTGAAACTCATCTGCATCGTCCCTGGGGTCTCATCCTGCACAGGCTGCTGCTCCTCACTAGGATGACTTGCACTACACTTAAAATAGGCTGCAACGTGGATTACTGAGGAACAAATGGGAAGAGATTGCCTCTATGTGGGAAGGGAAAGATTGTGCAGCTCAAAAGAAGAGAAAGAAAAACGACCACATGATATCTAAGGATAAGGTATGATCCCTGTAATCAAGTTCTACCCAAGTTTTTCTGTCAGCATTAGATTTCAGGAAATGTGCAGCATATTCAAACAGATCATTGACATCAATATGAAAAACAGTGACTTCCCAAAGGCATTGTAACATTTGCCTAATAATCTTTAAAATGTAAATAAGCCCCAAGTTTTACCACACCAGGTATCCCATGCAATCATCAGCCAATATGTAAATCCAAATGATCAAGGCTGAGACACTTGCAAACTAACATGTAACTCATAATAAAATTAATATGGATTTCTGTTTATGCTAAAGGACTTGGATGGAAGACAAACCAAGCAGAAAAGCACAGAATCTTTAGCCAAGTGTAGCAAAAGTAACCTCTGGAATTATATCCTGCACTTGAAGGAAACCCAGCAGAATTACTGCTCATACTAGAACATGCCAGTCTGAATAAAAGCATATGAATTCTTATATAAGGGCACTTAAAAAGGGAAAGTAGGAATATCCATCAACCACTAGCACAGAACTTCACTTCCATTATCTTCATCTCATTAGGAAAGAATGTTAATATGTCTTCAAAACAATTAATTCAATACTAATTGGGACTGAGGAAGCTCATTCTATCTTTTATCCGAATACTGGTAGTTAAAAGGTGATTTTAATTGCCATAGTAATCAGATATAATGAAGAGCAAAACTGTTTCTGATTAAATAACATTTGCATCAGAATTGCTGTTTGACACTTTTCAGCTCCCAGAAAGCTCTCCCCAGTTCTTCTTTCCTCTCTATGGTTCAGATATGCACAGGGAAGCAATGCTGCAACGATTTTGCAGATGTTAAATCAGACAGAAGTCATGAAGGACTTCTCCTCAGAATTCATCTCCCACAGCTGGAAAGAATAGTTCATGATTTCAACTGTGAAACTTAAGGAGTGTGGGTAAGGCAGTTAAATCTTTCTATGCCTCCAGTACTTCATCAGGAAACCTGGCACATGTAAATACCAGTCTGGGAAATATAACAAAGATGTATCAATAAAAGCAGACTGGAAACAGCACTAAATATTCCCAAGCCCTACAGCTACACCCGAGGAGGGGGAGCTGCACCCACAGTAGAAGAGAGTCCAACAGGTGCTAGCATGTCTTGCTCTGGTTTTGACTGCACCACAGCTCAAAGGGAGAGAGGATCAGGCACAACATAACAGGAAATTGTGGCAGCTCTGGGGTTACTTCATCAGTAAGTATTACTCAGAGCATTTCTTAATTCTGGCCACACTCAAGTTTTTGCAGTTACATCAAGAAACTGATACTAATTCTAACATTTAATTATAACTAATCTAATCTGGATTCTCCAGGGGCCTCAAAAAAAGTTGTCACTGAATGCCCAGGTAGTAAAAAAAAGGAAAAAAACTTGTTATAGAACTACACACTAAAAGGCTGGAAAATGTAGGAACCCTATTGCTCTGACCTCAAAGGCTGTAGCAATATGTTAAAATGTTGTTCTTGAAGTCACAGCTAGAGAAATAGCTGAAAGAGGGTTAGGTTAAAACACCCCTTTGGGTGAAAATCACCTTGTCAAAATGACAGCTTGAGAGGACATCTGCCTCCTTCCTCTAAGTCTTCTGTGTCACATTCACTTAGACAAATTTACAAACTATTTATATAAGCAGGAATGAGCACACAGAAATAGGTGCATTGAGAAAAACATTAGTTACTTGGCAAAAACAGTCAATTGAAAATCAGCGTCATAGAATCCAGTGGGGATGGACGTATCCCCCTCCTCCTACCACGGCATTGGAGTTGTAATATGTGAAATAGATAATTCAATATATTTAGAAATTAGAAAAAAAAACCCTAGAAGTATTAAACTAATTTATCATTCTGTGTCATAGGTTTAGAAACATCAGTTATTTAAATGGCAGTTTCAGTGTATTGGGCCTTGTACAGTTATTCATATATTTGCATTTTCAGTGAATGAGGCTATAATGCAAAATTAAACTTTGGTTTTATCTGTTGATAAGAAAAGTCTTTTATGGTGAAAAAATGCTGTCAGTGTACTGAGGCATCTATGCCACTGGCAGCTGTAGTCTGCTCCTCACCTGCTTAAAAAGTTAAGGTATGGAGACAGGTATGTTCTCATCTACTGAGCTGAGGCAATTTAACAAGCTGTAACTTCAAAGCGAGAGCTACAGCCCTTAAACACAGACCAGTTCGCTGACAACAAAATCTAAGTGGGCTTTTCACACTTTGTACAAGCTAATAAAACATTTTGGCTTATGTTGTCTTAAGTGGTAGTTTAAATAGCCTCTCTCATGTGTCTTCAAGCACACTGGCAGAGACAAGGGTGATGAGGGGATATTTAGGTGGTTCTTATCCCACTCACAGAAAAGGGCCTGTCCATATCACTAAGGACTCTTTTTTTTTTGGCAGGTGCGGTGACAGACATTAAAGATTAGTCAAATGTCCACAGAATGGCTTAGAACAATCTCATTAGAAATCCCCACGAGCTTGACTTCACATCATAAAGACAATGTACTTATGCCTGCATTTAAATTTCATATTTTATATACAGTTAAACTGAAATCGGACTAATCTTTATACGCTCTGATAATAAAGTTTGTAATGTATATAAAACAATGGAGTAATTCACTAAAATTTATCCCAAAGTATATTGCATGCAGTGTCACTTGCAGTTCAAACAAGGCCAAAAATAACAGGATTTGTGGTGCCATTGCACAAACCCTCCAAAAATCAAACAGCATTTTTCCATGAGTAGGGCCTGTTAAGTGGATAACAAAGAAGCGTTTTATAGCTGGGTCAGATTAGCAAACTCACAGAAGCTGAACAAAAAACTGCAAGTAATCTCTTATACAAATGCAAGTTTTACCACCTCTACTTAGATTCTACAGTCAGACAGGTGAAGAACAAAGCCTGTGTTTTACAACCTTCTGAAAATAGGCACAGCATCAACATCAAGCCCATTCCATTTCTTCTTTTTGACTTTCTCCTCTTGTAGGGTGGTCCCATGTGAAATACAATATTCTCACAGCTGACAAGTTTAAACACATTGCTTTTTATCATGCTGAAATGTCACTCTGTACTTAGACTCCAAGCTCAACCAGATTTTCCAGCTCCTAATAGGACTACTGGGAGAACATCCATTATAACACAGAGCCCCCAAGCCTAAAAAGAAAGACATTAGTTGCCACAATATCTTGATTATAGAGTTGTTTACAGAATGAAATGAACAACAAAGCAGTTAGATCCTCCTTCTTGGAAGTAAATCCATATGAAAAAAATCAATTAACTGCTACAAATGAAAAAAAGCCAATAACCCACAGCAAAACACCTTGAAAGGAACATGACATATAATAAGTCATAGATATGGAATTACAGCATCAAGTAGGCTGAAAAAAAAATGGAATTGTCAATTTTGAAAAAGTTCACTTTTTTTTTTAGTTTCCCAAACTTTCAGCAAGTATTTCTCACATTGATCAGATTTGTGACTGTTGACTTGGTTTTAACCTTAACAAATCTCTCTGTTAAGAAGGATTCCTTACCTTTGTTCATATCAATCAACTGCTGCTTCTTCTTCTGTCGCTCCAGCCTCTCTCGCTCAGCCTTCTCCTTCGCCAGTTTGGCTCTCTTCGTTTTCTCCTCCAATTCTCTTCTTTTGTTGTTTTCTTTTAATGCCTCCTGCATCAGATAAAATGAACATCAACGTGTATATACTGAGGAAAACAAAAATAACCTTGCTTGCACAGATACTGTATTTACATCCAACGAGGAGGGAACAAACAGGGACTGGCAACCCAATACTTCAAACATCTTCAGAAATCTTTGAGGTACCATATTATTTGTACACTTCAGCATTATTAATCAGAAAAATGAAAAATGAAATAGTTTTGTATTTATGGTGAATGAAAAACAGTCATGTTTTTCAGCACCAGCATGTCTGTATCTTTTTCCTATGAAGGCTGGGAGTCAAGCTTAAACCTGTATCCTGATGCTAGGAGGGATGAGTAGGGATTAAGCCAAGTTTTCACTGTAATGTACTTCAACTACAAGTAACTGAAAGTTGCCAGAATTGAAGTTACAATTCATCAAAAATGGTTGTTTAAATACCCAGTCTGGATCACTTAAATACATAAAACACACCCAAAGAAATGGAAAACAGTTGTATTTATATATTACAACCCTAAAGTCTCTGAGTTAACAGGTTAAACAAACTAGAAAATTAAGAACTACAAATGTATAATGTTGATTTAAAAGAATGTAGATAAAAAAAACAAAAACAAAAAACAAACAAACAAACAAAAACAACAACAACAAAAAAAACAAAGCAGAAAGCAACCAACTACTTCGCAGGATCTTGCCTGCATCTGATCTGGAAAACATCCTCGTTTTCCAAAGGAGGTCAAAGTTTGCTTTATTCCCTTTGCAATGTGATCATGCTCTAAAAACCAGAAAAAAACATATATGATCCCAAACACAAACAATGAAGACGATTTCCTTGTGGATATTTTTGTAAATATCCAAGACAATATATAACTTATTATTCCACAAATAAAGTTTACTTAAGTTTGGGGTAGGCACCATGTTTTAGTGTGCATATGCCATTTCAAGAGTTTACTAAGGTAATATCCTACATTTCGCTCCTTCTTTCACAGCTGACACTGATACCACAGTTTGCAGTGATGGTACTTGTAGCCCAACTTGAAAATTAGACCAAGAACTGCATTCACTGCACCATCAGAGAACCAACTGCACCAAGAAACTCCTTGTCTTTCAGAAAAAAGAAAAGAGAATTAAAGGACAAAATCAATGTTTTATCCCTTTTGATTTTGGACATTCTGTCTCTGCACATTCAATCACACTTGACAGAAATTTCATTTTACTGCAACTTCACAGGCTGTAATGGAAGTAAATGCCCACAATCTTATGAAAGAAAGCAAATATGAAATGTCATGGCTGCACTAGTAGCCCACTAGCCATTGACATAATATGATTAGATCATAGATTCTGTCACATTTTTTTAACAGGAAGACTACAGCAGGCTAAACTCAACAAGCTCTAAATTCATTGTATCTGGAAATTCACTCTGAGTCAGGCTGTACAAGTTCTGTCAAAATTCAGTCTGCAGTTCATAAAATACACTGGATATCAAGGATAATTAAAAAAATGTCATTCAAAATAAAGGTCTAATCTTCTTGAAGAATACTAAGATAACAACATACTGATAACTCTGTGTGAGAGTGCTTATCTTTATCCATTTACTCCCATCTACCACCTGGAATGTACTTATTTGCTATTACTCTTCACCAGGCACAGTTGGACTCTTGACCATTTCTTATTTCTTGTATCATTTACTTATGTACTGAAAGCTGGAAAAAAATAATTGGTAAAAAACATACTCCCACTGGTTTTCAAGTTATGTGCTGAAAGCAAAATAAAATCTATATTCATCTATATTTATGAATATACTTTATATCTGAATTAATATTGCTAACAGATTTTATCATAGCTTCTCAGAGTTGATTGAAGATGACTGCAAATAAGAGCAAAGAGAATTTTGACTCAGATGTACAGTGGTTTCTGCAGCATTTGCTCTGCCTGGATTGTACCACCAATCCTTTAATTTTCATTTTCTACAGTTTCACTGCAAAGGGTTATTTTTCTTTCTCATGTGGCTTCGAATACTTTATAATTAAGTATTTCCTCTTTCTTTAGACCTCCAGACTGTGGATAAGTCAAACAATATTTAATACAAATGGGACATGATTCTGCCTATGCCTTAAAACAGTGTTATTTGGGACCCATCAATCTGAAGCTAAGCATTAAGTAAAATTAAAAGAGATCTGGACATATTCTCATGTTTTCACCTGTTTTTCTTTTGGCATAGATTTTTACTCCTCTATACCTTCTCTCTCTCAAACTCCTGAGTTTCAGTGGATTTCTTTTAATACAGAACAGTGCTCTTTCAGATTATCAAATTATTTTTTCAGTGTCCAATGCCAGTGATATCCTTTTTGTGTAGGTTTGTAGGCTAAATTACCTCAAAAGATACAGATCAGTTTGAATACTGAAAAAAATAGCTCTGTAACCCACATTGCTTTTACAGGTGTGTGTGTGGGGGGAATCAGCAATTTTGTTACTGCAATGTAGCTCAACAGTGACAAAGTACTTACTACTGTTCATAGGTATTTATTACACAACTAGATTTATTCCCTAATTAAAGGATAAAACTAAACCAATCTAACAGTTACAAATCAGACAAATGTCACAGAGCAAGAAGCTATTCATGGGTAAGAATAAAAGCCTCACCAACAGCTTTGGAAAACATTTGAAAAGCATTCATCCAGATCCTGTCTTTTCAAAACATGTAAGTGTATGCAAAAAATAATTTTCAAGTGAATCTCAACAGACAGAAACACTTAAATGCATACAACCCCTTTTTTTGATGCGCTGTTCACAACCCTCTGTTTTTTATGCTGGAGCAGAAGGCCATGCAGTTTTGCTAATTCAACAGCAAATTAAAAGTTATAGAAAGTTTGATTGTGGAGTTTTGTTGTTACAATAAAAACAAAACCACATTACTGTCTCTCCTAGCAGAGAAGTAGATTCAGCAAGGAATATTATCTCTTTTTTAAATGAGTTAGTTGAAGAGGCACATAGTTTGATCTTCCCCCTTGTGTTTATTAGGATTCACTGAAGTACAGCTCTTGCACTCAGGACTGCCAGTTTACAGCTTGGCTTCCTTAAGAAGCAAATAAAAAATTAATGCATCTCTTGCATTCTGTACATATCTTAAGTTTTGACAGACAAACATATTCACACATCGACATGGTTGTAAATAGACTCTCAAAGGTAAATTATTAAAAACAAGAAGAAAGAAAACAAACTGTAGTGCACAAATCTCCCTGGATATTAAAGATGCAGTTGGCTGCAAAGCGGTCATGCACCAATAATGAAGGCTGCCTGTGATCCCTCAGGCCTTGCCTAAATTTGCCTTGCAACTGCAAAATATGTCAACTGAAGTTCCAGGAAAATAATCTTTTTTCAGTTGTAAGTCGTTAAAAACAACAAACTCAGATTAACTGGAAGTTAATCTACAGACATAAAGAGAGTCAAAATACAGCAGATTGTGCAATCAGTTTACATGTAAAAGAAAGATCTTTTGGTATTCCTTGGAGGATAACACATTTAAATACATTGCTATCCTTATGAAAATAATGGAAAAGAGATGTAATGAGCTGGTATTAAACGAGAGCAGAAAAATTGAATTTGCTGATGGGTGGCCGTGAAACGGTAAGTAGAAAAGATTACGTTTCGGACACTGCCCTGTGCTTTGTGCATCAGGGCCATCACATGTGACAGGGAATGTCTTTGACATGCCAGCACAGATTAAGGGCTTGGCAAGTGTAGCTCTGCTGTCTGCTCAGGTAGGGAGAAGGGGTTTGCTGCTGGCTCATCAGCTGGGTTGCAAAAACACTTCAAACTGTCTAGCGATGCAAGGTAGAAGAGGTTTGCAGTGTTTACTGATCCAAGTTTAAGGCTACCAAGGAAAATCTGTACTGTACGACTTAATTATTCAACTGTATGTGTTTGAATGATTGCTAAATAGCCCTCAAGTGGACAGATTTGGGACTGTTTTACCAGCTCCTTTCAATCAATATTTGGATAGCAGAATAAACACAAATGCCTAATTCAGGTTATTCCTGAAAGAGACACAGAGCTGAAAAACATACACTAACAAAACGGTGTCACTGTTCTTTATTAAAAAGAAAAAAAACAAAAACAAAAACAAACAAAAATAATTTAAAATCCCCAGCAAAATAAATGTTGGTTGTTTGGGTACAATCTGAACAGAGAAACCAAGGCCCAGAGCAGCTGAATTACCATTATGATCCAAAGCAATCTTTCTGGATCAAGGAGGAGACAAATCAATATTTTGGCACGTGAAGCCTTGCATCATCATGTGAGTCCTCTAGACTGTTTAACAAAAATTCACTTTAAGATAAATCTGTAAGAACCATTCATACAAAAGCCTAAATACAGCAGAAAAAGTCAATTATTCTTTTAAATAGCAGGACCTTGAAAATGATGTGTTATAAGGCTTCAAAATTTCTGGCTAGAAATTCTCAACAGATTTTAATAGAGGCTGTGAGAATTACACACAATGAAGTGTATAAATACAAAGTATTTAAATAACAAAATAAAACTGCCTGTGTTGGAAAGATATTGCAGGTTTCCTTAAAGTCAAGGCTGGTGTACTATTGGAAGGAAGCATTGTAGAGGTTGTGTGGCATTACATTCCAAAGAAATAACAAATGTGAGAAAACCCAGTACTGAAGGGATACACTTATACAGCTGCAATTTTTTTCTTGAGGTTTCTTATACTTCCACTTTGTGCTTCACATTGTGCTTTGACAGGATTATCCAATTCTATTAGCTTGCTTTGGATTTCCCTGAACGTGATAAGCAAGCAAATATGAACTTAAGGAAGTGAATGAGCTATAATTTACTACAACATCAGCAAGCTAATTGAAGCTGCAATAATGCAGTGATCAATCTGAAATCACAATTAAGACAAACATGGATTCCAATTATCAAATTATCTTAATAAGATATATGAACAAACAGAATGATGAGGTTAAGACTATACATGTGAAATGAAACTGTGGAGATTTTAGAGAGAAGTCAGATTCCTTCTAACACATGGCAGCTTTTCAGAAATGTGTGAGGTGCTGATGTTGGCATCTGTAGCCTGTAAATGTCTTCTCTGGAAGGGTCTCTTCCAGACTTAGAGCCATGCCAAAGAGAGTCAGAGCAAGTAAAAAAGTCATTGGTTTACAAGAGCTTTTCAACAGCTTAAGTATTACTACAGTCAAAATCCCAAACTATGCCATGTTTTCAGAGTGAAATGAGGATTCAAAATCCTCATTTAAGTATTATGGACTTCCAAGATAATGCCTGGAAATAATGACATTACTCAGTTGGATTTACTGCTATCAGCATTGAATATCAAACAAAAAATTCTGAAGAAAGGCTCTTAATCCTGTTCCTCTTCAAGATTAGGAAATTTAACTTTGTGATTTTCTCTAGACTATATTTTCCCATATTACTTTTGAAAATATTACTTAATCAATGGCATCTTGAAATATGATATCTAATGGTTTTACCCCATCACCGAAGAAAAAACACCAAAGAAAAAAATTATACACGTCAGAACAAAATCCCACGCTCATCTACATTGCCTGTTATTTCTACACTTGCCAATCCTAAAGGGCTTGCCAACGTGGTATACTTTGATTCAGTTTAATTTCTTTTATTATTGTTTATTTTTACATCTTGAAGAGAGCTTCCAAGAGAAATGTCATCCTTGTGTTTTACATCATAAACAGAGTAAGCGCTTATGTAGCAGCACTACCCCTCTGTAAACAAAGTTGAGTTACTGCTCCTACGTGAATTCTTTTGCTTCCTATTCCATCCCTTGTAAACTTTCATAGCCTACACCTAATTCCTGGTTTTTCAGTATAATGATTAAAAATAATTCTTCTCAGCACTAGCTGCATGTATACACTCAGATGATAATTTAGAGAGCTTACAAAAAGGTTTGTGTTTCATTTTTTTGGACAGATGGGAGGAAGGGCTTGCTATATACTGCCTGTTAATAAGGACAATGTTTCACTTTTGATATTACCTCTTGGGAAATTTCGCTGAAGAAAATACTTCTTGCTCATTATTCTTTATTTTTTCATAGCTTCCTGCTAGCTGGAAACTGCTATCTCTCAGACTGCATTAAAGGACTGTTACTTTTCAGGCAGAAGGGACAAACTGTATTCCCAGACAAATAACCAAGGAGAACAATGAATAAATAGAGCCTTTCTTTTAAAGCACTCCTGAATTACAAACTCAATTTATGAGTTTGAAAGCTGGGAATTTAGCCTGACTATGCATTGTATTTCATAGTAAATCAGATGTTTATTATGTATTTATTTATGTATTGTATATTCATTGATTTATATTTCTGTAGCCAATGACCTGCTGTATTCAAGGGACATTTCAAAAAAGCCACAGGAAAAAAAACAAAACACATTTCTGAGTCGTGCAGCTTGAAAATTACTTTGAAGCAAGTTACAAGCAAACAAATATTAGAAAGAAGAAAAGGTCTTACAGGTACATTTATACTCAAGACGCTGAATCCACTGTGGTGAAAGTTGTTTCTTATGAAGGCAACGTAACAGATGTTTTGTTTCCTGGCTGGTACAGGGCATCAATCTTACAAAATCTTGAAAGACCAGAGTAGTGGCCACCAATAAAAATTGTTCAGTTTACTGATCATTTAATATATCTTATCATTTTGGGGAGATTTCCACTTTCTAGCTCTTGTATTGCAGGGTTACTGTAAAATATCCTGGCCACACACTGCCCATCAATCAACAGTCAGTGCTGATACAAAAGGGCACTTTATTTCACTGGTCTTTTACCAAAAACCCATCTCTCATACTGCCACCTGATGAGTTACTCACATCTGCTAAAATATTTACTTACACTAGAAAACAACACTTTTGCTCCTAGTACATTCATAATGTAATTTAAAGATTTAATTCTGTAGTTGCACAAATGTGAGGGAAGCAGCCACCACTGATAAAGCTATCTACCAGATATAAAAAAATATCACTTCGCTGAACAAAAATGCCTTTTACTGCTTCCAAAACAACTTTAATTTTTAGACTCAAAATTCACCTTTAAGACTATCTGCAATAAAGGGAAGTCCACAGAGCAAACAAAATTTGAAATATTTAAAAAGCTGTACAAAAAGGAAGAACTTTTCCTATCTATTGCTGAAGTACATATTTCATACAACTTCCATGAAGCACACAATCTGATTAAAAGGATGCAATTGTAGGCATGACAGATTTGGTGGATGTTTTTCAATACTCTACCACCAACTGAAACAAACATTCAGAAAGTGACAGCTTAAAAATAATACAGGTCATTTGATATAAACTGTGAGACAGCAAGTTAAAGTAAGGAACCCAAACAGAAAAGAACAAACTGGCATTTTGCTTCAGGCAACTGATTAATCATTATTTGATAAGAGCCTGAAACAATATCAAGCCAAAATGTATCAGGTTGCATTTTTCCTCAACGACAATCCAAATTTGTGTTTACTTTCAATGGAATAAAGGACTAAATCAATAAAATCTAAAAAAAAAAAAATATTTCTTCTTCAGAATAGTCCTAAATATAAAAGAGACGATATTATCCAGTGGATTTACTATTTTAACTGCACCTTGTTTCTTGTCCTCCTTCAGGTTTGAATTTGACTCATGTTCCATTGGCAAAGGAGAGTCCTGCTGAAGTGTTTTACTCACTACCTGTGATAACCTCCTTGGATATGGTGAGGTTATAAAGACAGACTTCAGCTCAAAATCAGAGAAGCAAATGAAGAGAGAGGTGACACAAGCACCAGGAAAAATCTGTTTAAAAGCTCACTTCAAAGTTCTAAATATTCTACCTAATCTTAAGACAAATTTAAAAAAAAAAAAAAGGGATTGAGCAAAGATCAGAACAGCCATGAGGGACACAATGTCTGACTGCAAGAGGGGGAACATGATACACATTTTATTTCCTTGTCTCACTGACCCCCTGACTCTAATTACATTTCCTGTAAAAATGGTTAGAGAAGCCTGGGGATAAAATGGGAGCAGATATAGAATAATAAATAAATAAACTCTGTTTCTTCTCTCTGCATCTCTAGGTCAATTCCCTCAGCTCAGTGAACTGAAAGGGCTCACAAGGAGTGTCTGGTCACAGGATTGGTTGGGGGGGCTCTAAGTTTTTTTGGCAATTTGCAATTGTACAGAGGACAGTTTCCATGGTGAGACTGTGAACTCCCTACATAACACATTGTTCCTGCTCCTGACATATCAGAACAGCCCAAAAAATACTTATTCTCTCTCACACAAAGGTAGACAGGTGTTGATAAAAACTAAGTAAAAAAGACTGCACTTAATTTTGGCACTTGTTTTGAGACTTTGTACAGTTTTCAGAACAAAAAGAACAACAAAAAAATGCCCACAAAAGAATCAGTGTTTAGGGGTAATTGTCTATTGCTGGGAAAGCATAGAAAATGCTCCAACCCTAATCAATATGTCTCGTGAAGAAACTGAAAAAGGTCAGTTACTGTAACAGCCTACACTGCCTACTTAGAATTGCTTTTCCTCACATTGTTTAGGGATAAGAGAATAACAAATTATTTGTGTGGAAAATTTTATTGGAAAATAACTTGAAGAGAAACTACAGGACCCAAAGGACTATCACTGTATTGCTGTTACGTTTTGATTACAAGAATGAAGGATGAAAAACGACAGTGACTTCCAGAAAATGTTTTTCTCATAAACTCTATATCTTTTCATTCGGCTCAACAACTGCTGAATGCTTAAACTATGAGGGGGTGCATTTGCTAAAAACTGTTTTTGTCCAACTTGCAGAAGGCAAGCAATTAGAAAAGATGATGCATGCATCTACTTTTTCATTTCAAGTAATAAAATAAGCATCATTACCCATTAAATATGGCACTTCCTTCAACAATTTTCAAAAGTTTTTAACATGAATTTTTAAAAGACCAGGTGTTTTCTTACCATTAACTAGCTTGATGTGAGTTTTATAAGACCAAGACACATGAAGCTCCATATTTACTTTTATGTGTATCTGTACATATAAAAGCATAGAGAGAATTTTCTCTCTGACCTGGGGATTTGCCATTCAAAATATATTTGTAATTTAGATTCATCTTTAGAAACATTCATAAATATATTCCACCTTTGTTAAATACCCTAATTAAGTTGCATCACTATATATTTCTTAGTTGTAAATGGAACAAAGAAAAATTGACATTCCAATCAACATATTTAATCAGTATTCTTGCTTTTCCATAGCAGAATCATAGGTTAAGCAAAGGGAAACAGCTGTTGTACAAATGTAACAGAAGCCAAGTGAAGCTTTTCTGAAGGGCTATGTTGAATTTAAGTGCTCACAAAGGCCAATTATCTGCAACTATAAACACTGTGGTTTCAATTAAAATGCAATGTATATGCAAAGTGTTCATTATTCCCAACAAACCTTCAAGGAAAACATTCTTAAAGCACAAGCAACACCTGTCCTGCCATGTGGGAAGCTGAACAGGTGGGACAAGGGCCATCCTGGCTGAACAAGGCGTTGCTGACGGAGTTCTGACACAAGTCAGAAACACGGAGAAGTGGAAGGCCAGCTATACTATCCAGGAGGAAAACTGCCCAGGGAGGGAAGCAACTAAGTCAAAGCTCAGATGGAGATAAACTGTCAGTGAGAAAAGCAACAGGAAAGGCTTTTATAGCTAGGAGGACAGACAAAGGAGAATGAAGAAAAACCATCAGCCTGCAGTTGAATGGAGGACTGAACCCCCACACCAAAGAGGGGTTGAAATACTTGTGCCACCTCCATCGCAACCTTTGCCATCAGCGTCTCACAGGCATGTCAGGCATTGCAAGGCCTCTATTTCATCGAAGTTGTGGGACTCAAGAAACATATTCAATGCCTGGAAAAGGCAAATAAGGTGATCTTCAAAAAAAGTGAGAGAACCGTGTTGCACTACACACTGGTCAGCCATCACTTCTGTGCTCAGGAAGATCACAGAGCAATTCCTTCTGGAAGCCATTTCCAGGTACATAAAGTACAAGAAGGTGACTGGAAACAGCAACATTGGACATATTAACAGTAAATTGTGCATGACCAACCTGATGGGCTCCTCTAATGAGATGTCTGGCTCTGTGGATGAGGGACAAGCAATGGATACTGATTCCTTTGGCTTTAGCAAAGCCTGCAGTGCTGTCTCCCAGTCACAGAATCTGCACTCATGGAGATATTCACATCTCCCTTAGACAAATTACCTTATGTTTCTATGATTTCCCTTGTTGTCATAAAAGTCCACAACAGAAATGTGATCAACAAAACCGGAAGCAGCAACCTGAAGACCTTCTCAACTTCTAAATTAAAATGACTAGTGGCAGAAGAAACAAGCTTTTATCAACAATCAGGCACTAACAAGAATATAGGAGAATGATAAACAGGAAGAAATCAGTCATCAAGATTTCAAAAATATTTGATATCATACTTCAATCATTTACCCAAATACTAAAAGAAGTTAATGAGACCACTTAGAGAAAGAATGCAGGCATTACATCAGTCTAAACTGGACAAATTTAATAAACATGCATGCTCTAGGGAACGTTTGGAGATGCTGTATATCTTCAGTCTTATCTGATTGCTCCTGAATTCTTATCAATAGTTATTACTTTCTTACAGTAAATCCTAGAGATTAAAGCAGTTTCAGTATCTTTTTCCTTTCTTTCAGGGAAGCTTCTTGCAAACATCAAAATATTACAGAAAATCTTAATTCTTTTTAGTATTTTTTTTCCTTATAGGAAAAAAAAAACTGCTGTACTGTGAACTTCTAATGTTTGCCCTAGGCCTTACTCAAGCGTCTGGAAAACATTAAATCCCTCAACAACAATCTTTATGCCACTAAAGTCTACAAAGTTCTGCTCTAGTGGATAAAATAAGTCAAGAAATTCTCAAAAGACCTAATTACAATTACTACTACTACTAGATGTATCTGAACAAGTGAATTGACTGAGGCAGAATTGATGCTGTGGAAAAGAAAGTGTCTCCTCAAGCTACATAGGCCTTGGATTTCACTATTTTATATTGGAGAATTCCTATTTAAATTAGTATGCATCATACATATGGTCCAAGGTCATTTTCTTAGTGACAAACTTTGTTAAAAATAGGCTTAGAAGATTAAAGGATGGATAAAATGTTAAAGACTGGAGCATCAGATGGATGTAATTAACTATTTAGACCAACAGGTAGCATTAGAATAGTATCCTAGGAAATTATTTTGTCCACTTCCTAAAATTATAAAGTAATGCAAGAAATTAGCCTTACTTTTTAGGAAACTTAGAAAGACGATTTGGAGTATGTCTATTCTATCTAGAAAAACATTTGCCTACCAGAAAGAGACCTTACACTTCATTTGTTCTCTGCTAGAACATGTATCCAAATTTTAAAAAGAAAGAAAGACCATTAAAATTGAGTCAGTATGTAACTGAAATACAAGAGTTGGATTACTTTTTTAAAAAAGCTGAAAATATACAAAAGGTACTTGCTTCAAATCAAAGCTAGCAGAAGGATTCAGCTAGAGATGGTGGTTTAACTGCACTAAACCTTTCACAACAGCCTCTTCTGCTAATTATGTTTAAAAGGAGTTATTCCTCCATCACACAAACTCTTATGATTGCATGATAAATTCAGGCAGCTCCTGGCAACAGGCAGAGCAGTGAGCCCCAGCTGTATGGCAAACAGTGGTATTTCCAAGTCATGTTTGTATTCTCCAGAGACACAATGTGACATTCCAGGCATCTGTTTTCTCTGTACACTTCCTACGGTGCAGCTAATTATGGTTTCCAGAAAGCCACTAAGAAAGATGACATTAAACCCATTAAAAACTTCACTGTTTAAAATGAAATTCTCGAATTTCTTCATAAAAAGGACATACCCTGATCACTCTGGATGACTGGAAATGGTGGTACAAGCACCTAAGTCAACTTGTGTCAGCAATACACAGCTCATCTCCAAGATTTCAGTATGACCAAGGCATGAGCCAGATTCTAACACAATTATCAGTGTAGGAACTTCCATTCAAGTCTGGCTTTACCATGCTTTTCAGATCCTGTCTGTTTATTGTGTGTCAGCCAACAGGCAATTTAGTTAAGAAAGGAAAAATATTTTCTATCTATCCATATGTCTCAACCTTATTCACAGTTGAATTGTCAAGTTACAAATTGGAGGACAAGAGCTATCTGTGATCAAAATCTATATGATTCTGGAAACATTCACCCAATTTCCTGCCACAGGACAAAACATTAAGTTAACTATGGTGGAAAAAATAGACAAATAAGGAAAGAATTAAAACTGGGAAAAAAAAGATATCAGAAAATATATAATATTTTGAAGACAATACTCACCAAAAATAGAGTTCTGAAGTTGCTCAGATCACCAAAGAATTCTTCTATGCTTATTGCTTTGGGATCAAAGGTAAAGTATTCTCCCAAATTTTCATACAATTTAGTCATATTGTTGTGCATGTTGGACAATTTCTCATATTGCTCTCGAGCACTCTCAGCAAAGCTGTAAGGTTTTGTTAAGGAAAATTATTCAAATTCAGTGCAATCTAACAGTAAAAGTAAAAAAGGTAAAGAGAAATCAATACAAAGGTTAAAACTGGAAAACATGCAAATGCTGTTCTGCTTTCAAATATGACACTTTTATGTATCAACATGCCTGCAAGTTCATACTAACATTTCCATTAGATGACCCCTTTCCAGTGGTGAAGATCTGACACTAACAGAATATACAACTTAATAAAATGTATAAATATCTTGGACATTTCTCTTTGAAGTAAGGAATAATTTTATAAAATACATTCTGTGAAATGACATAGTAAAAATTAGTTAGTTGGCTGTGAGACTCTATGATCTCTCACTGTGTTTGAGTGATGTCATGTTCCCCACATTACGGACATACATTTTATACGCTAAACATGCCTAACTAGCAATGACAAAATTAGATAGTATGACATCTAATTTTCTTTGCCTTTTATTACAAAAGTCTTCTCTGTGGATTCTTTCCTGCCCAGCCACATGGCTCATGCCCCAGGCTTCCTGTCCTAGGTACACTTTTCTGAGGTGCTCTCAACTATGTAATTTCACAGAACTTACAAAAATGAAATATCCACCCACCAGCCCCAGTACTGACAAACATGTCTGAAAAATTATTAGTGAGAAAAGCACCACGGAACAACACAAGTCTTTTTTCTTTTCCTTAGGAAATATGGAAGTCTAGAAATGAGACTGAGATGGACTTTTGACTCAGTAGTCATCATTAAAAGTTTTAATAATAATGTTTTTTAAATGGAAAAATGTGGCTTTTTCCCCCCTATACTGAGAAAATTATTTTTGAACAATTATTTTGCAAATACAAAAAGGGTGCAATGCAAGCTATTAGGGGAAATATTAGTTTGCCTCAAAGCAAGTACGTTTCTCTCTGCTGTTTTCTTCTGTGTAGTTGTTTATATCCACCAAGTCACAAATCAGTGGGAAAAACCACAGCTGGTACAGGATTAAACTAGTTCTGCTGATACCCAATTGTAGCTGATGAAAGTGTTGTGCTGTACATATCAAACTCCAAGAACAAAAGACAAGTTATTCCCTGAACTACAAAAATCACGCAGCCTGGCTCCCTGCAGCTTTTCCTTGTAATGACTCTTCCATGTGGATTCTGAGTGTTAATAGAGCAGAGCTCACGCTTCAGCCTTTCCCCAGACTTGAGACTCTAATTTGAGAGGCTGCCTCGTATCACATTTCTAATTACGCAACGTTTTTGAGATCCCAGTCTCTGAAAAACAACAAACAAACAGGGAACTAAGTAGGGGACAGAGATATATAGAGACATCATAACAAAAATTTCTTTTTGAGATTAGACTAAATCCAAAAGTGATCCTTCAGAAAACAGTCAACAAATTGTATAATAAAGAATGGAAATTCAGGTGGATATTCTATTAATAACATTTCTGTAGCATTTGGATACTGCTGAGTACCTAAAAGGCTGTCATTGCACAAGCATGAAAGAAAGCTGAAAATACCTTCCATTGGAAAGAGGCCTAATATTCCATCTGGATTTTCCTGCTCTAACAAATGGAAGACTACGTAAACAGTAATTTAAAAATTGGTTCTTAAAAGTGTAATAGAAAACTTTACGTAATATAAATTTCTACAGCAATTCTCTCCTCTCAATTAAAACCCCAGTAGCACAAGAGAAAAGCTGTTTGCTTATAATGTTCATTTAGAAAGAGAAACCAACAATGTGATGGATATTAATATATAAATATCGAGATTTTGAAACTAATATCTGCCTATAAAAACCCACACCAGTGCAAGCACAGTAGCAAGACCTGCATTTTCAGTGTATTGAAAATAAGTTTAACCTCCTTGGTTAGAAATTCAAGCTTGGACTGTTGAATTGCTCATCTTAAGAAAAACCTGGTACAGTTCAGTCTTCAATGACATTTAACTGTACAAAAGCAAATGAAATTTTAATGGCAAGAATACATTAAATAGGTAATAATGGCACATTACTGAATTATTGAGCATAGTCTAAAAATTTGAGAAAAACGTGTATTGCCTTAGAGTCAGCAGACTGCTGCCATGAACAGCTCACCAAAAACACTAAGAAAAAGAAGTACAAAGGCATATCAACGTAAAAATTGTATCTGTGGATCCTTTAAATACAATCTTATATAATATAATACAAAGCCAAATCAGAAAAATATTTTGACTATTCTAGATTTGCAATCAGTTCTTGGAGACAAAGATACCAGA
The DNA here is from genome assembly GCF_003031625.1 of Empidonax traillii. Classification (NCBI taxonomy): domain Eukaryota; kingdom Metazoa; phylum Chordata; class Aves; order Passeriformes; family Tyrannidae; genus Empidonax; species Empidonax traillii. The sequence continues at coordinate 284,685 of NW_020955269.1, forward strand.
GTCAAATTCTCTGTTCAAGTTGCACATTCACATGCGAAATAACATAGTAAGCATTAAAAAATCCCAAATACTTTTACTGAAATTATATATTAAGGTAACACTGTAGAAACACACACTGTAATCTCAACATTATTATTTTTAATCTACGAAGCACCAAACTGCAAATAAGAAATGTTATTAACAGAGGGTTTGCAAAACAAAATGTCAGTAAAAAAGATGATTAGGATGAGCACAGAGAGAAGAGTGTTTTAACTATGCTTAATTTTGAAGAAGGCAAGTCAGAGCTGTGGAGAAAATAGTTTCCAGTCATATACCATGTAATATTAACAAAGTTACTGTCACACTCTATATGTTTCATATAATCTTCCTACTATTAAAATATTAGTAGCTTAAAACATGACCTTGAAATGTAGTGATTTAACCAATGCAGTAATTCCAGGGAAGCAGAGCCATATGTGCCTACAGTATTTCATGAAAAACCATTAGACAGGAATCTAAACTATCACAAATTTGTGTAAGAGCAATATTTATTTCAACAGTGTTTTATTACTTGTTTATTCCACCTAAACCATATTTTTTAGCTTTGAAGACCACTATCATTAGCCTTCCACAATTTCTACTGGTTTCTTCCATGCAAACAGATATAAAATACGATCAGAGAAATCAAGGTTGAAGATCTCAAATCAGCTGGAGGATAAGTCATTACTTCTACCATAACATCTGCTATGGATTTCAGATCAAGATATCAATAACTTGAATAAAGGTTGATAAAGTACCAGAACACACCAAGCACTCACTTGCCCCAAGGCAACACCTATTACTGACAGCACGTACAAAGCAAATGAAAGGCAGCACTGACAGCCTGGCATCAACAATAAATGTGCCACAGCAGAAAGAGCATTAGGCATTTAACTGTGATGATAAAGAATGCACTGGTGTTCCAGCAGCTAAGGAAGCCTCTCTCCAGGGCCATAGTCACTATAAAAAAGGAATTTAAGGGATGTTCGCCACAGAAACTGCAACATCAGACAAAAAACCAGGCCACTCAGTTGATGCCTTTGATACTTCCAGAAGATAAAAGATTGCAGAGCAAACACAGAAGAGAGACCTGCCAGAAACTTCTTAACACTTTCCACAAGCCCTTCAAAGACTGACTGCAAGTTCTTTTTGACATGTCCTTCCAGCTACTGGTTACAGGAAGCTGAAAACAGAAGAGAGCTGCATTCCACTGGGAGAGTTTTTCATGTAATGCTTGATTCTCAAAAGTTGGTGTTGACACAAAAAAAAAAAAAAACAAACATTGAAGAAAGAGGCAGCTGGCATTGTGCTACAGATGCATTACCTCCTAATAGAGAGCAAAAACACAAGGGCACAAGAAAAAGGTCCACTGGGACTAGAGGTGTAAGATGTTCTCATTTATAAATCCACTCAACCTAAAGAGAAGGAATCAATGTATTTAGCACATTCTATAAATTGGTACTATAACAAAGGGGTAAAAAGTAATCAGCCTGGGATTTTCTAGGAGTCTGGAAAGCAAAACCACCTAAACTTCATTACTGAAGTATCTGATCTATTTAGTTTTCAGTTAACTTCAGTTTTACTGAATGTATCAAGGTTTCTTATTCTACTATACACACTGGTGCTAATACTTAGAGAAAGAAACAGTGTAAAATACATAGATCTAGTAGATAAAGTACACTTATCTACAACTAATATTAAAGAAATACACTTCAATGAGAACTCAAATACTTATTGAACGATTTTAATGACAATTACCAGCAAGTGTGAAAATTTACTACAAATATTTTGATCACACCAATTGCATCCTGTCATTTCAGAACTCTTGCATCCCATTTTAGATCAGGATTCTGGATTGAGGTACCACCAAACTAGGCTAAAAAGCTTTTTTGTTTAGCTAGAAGGGAAAGTTTGATTCAATAGTGTCATCTTTAACAAAGGATGTACCAGTGTTCTTAGTTTCTAATCTCCAAGTTCATTCATAATAGAGCATTCTTTGAATTGAACTGGAGGAACACAAACAGAACTTATTAGCTGAAGACAGAAATTCAGCTTTAATAATAGTAAGTCATTTACACTGATAGCTTTATTTTCACCTGCTATCAGTATGTAAACAGATGGTAACAATTTTATCATTCACACCACATACATAATGGATCTCTGTGACTACACGGAAGACAAGACTTCTGGAGCGTACAGAGATAATTATGAATCACAATTATATCCCTAATCTTTTCTTCCCGTTGAAAGCTTTTGCAAAAAAGAAAAATTTGCAGAAATCTTCATTACAAGACACTTCGCTCTGCCCAAATTAGAACCTGAAGAAACCAAGATCCAGAGCAGGAGCCCCACTTTATCAGTGTACACAAAATCATGTACTTCTATGGAGCTTAAAGATTCCCTAATAAAATATCCATAAAAAGCTCAGTGTGAGAATTTCTTCCTCATTACAAAGCAAATTACCTCATCATTCAGCGTTTAACAGAATAGCTCAGGAAAAACAACCAAAACAAAACAAAACCAAGAAGAATGGTTGCTTCTCAGCTATCTTAGAGTAAAAGGCTCTATTCCTCTCCCTTTGTTCCATTAGCACCTGAAGTTATCATTAACTATCAGAACTACTTAACACAACTGCATTCACTGTGCACAGGCAAGATTTCAGTGGTCTGTATTCATGGAAATAAAGCACTGAAAGATCATATCCATCCAGGAACAATGCTGGTTGTGACCTGCTCCTTCTCCAGAAATTGCAGAATCACATTTAAGTTTGTGTTAATTAAGGCTTCTGACTTGTCCCTAAATAGCAATAAAACTTTCATCTTGGTAAACACTCGAAATATCTGTCAATGTTTACTTACTCCCAGCTCTAAGCAATCACAGCAATTCCTAACTTTTCTTCATTCAAACTCCTCAATAATGAAAAGACAATTTCCATTGATTCTACCAAGTCACTATGCACAAGAGAAAGTTTATGTCAACATCATTTCAATACTGTTTTTTTTATTTATACTTCTATTAATGAGGACACAAAGATCAGTGCTCATTGCTCTAAAAGTCTCAGAGGAACTCTCTGGGCAAAAACTGATAAACAAGGGCCTATTTTATATGATACTCAATCCAAGGAACAAAGGTCCACAGGCTGTTTCTTGACCGGGTTTATACTGGAAAAGTCTGTTCAAAGACTGAAGATGCCAAATTAGGAATTTCCCGTGTTAGCACAAAGAAGAAAAAACTTCAAAAGTAAAGAAGAGCACTTGGTTCCTCAAAAAGAATACAAAAGTGACATTTCTAAAGCCACAGGGTAGAGAGAAGGCAAGATCGTGTCCATCTTAAATGAAAATACTTTAAAAACTTCATAAATAGAGCTAGGCATTAACCTAAATTAACCTAAAACACTTTGGGGTTCTATTATTCAAAGAAAAACAAAGTTCATGACCTAACAGGTTAAGATTTTTTTCCCGTAATTGTAATAGGGGAATAATCTCCCAAGTCCATATCCCCATTTTTAACAGAAGACAGAAAGATAAAAAGTTTCTAAAACCTCTAGAACCCCTGAAGGCAAACCAAACCTTTCATCCTGGCAAAAACAAAGCTTTATGTCCACTGATGAAATCAGCAGAATTTTGAAACTCCTTTTGCAAAAACACACTGAGAGGAATTGAGTTTCCTGACAGTTCAAAAACATCCTTTTAGGAGAAGATCAAAATGCCATTCAGGATAAAAAGAGGTGGATAATTTAGCTTCATTTGTTCTGAATGGAAGCTGTGAGGGCTGTTAAAAATGAGGAATAAGAAGATTATACCAGAAAAAGAATGAAATAGATACAGGTGTAGAGATGACTTCACCACCCAGTCTGTATTGATGACATATTTCATGATCTCACCCTCCCAATCTCAGACCTGCAGCAGGTACTTCAACATCCCCATTACCTGCAGAGCAGATAACTTGTGGAAGTACTACAAAAATGGATATGAGACAATAGGGCAGAAGAAAGGCAAAGAATCTCATAAAATTACAAAAGAATATCAATAACTCTCCAGTTTATTATTCCAGCCTGTGAACGCTTTACAGGTCATCTCCCTATACTTGTACAAAATTCATGGATCTTTGCTCAGATCCTTCAAAGTCATGGATCACATTTCTGGCTGGAATCCCATACTAAGAAGTCTAAAAAGGAGTCACTCCCTCTGTACTTCCTGCAGGTGTTTTCCCAGCACCTTTTACAAGAGAAATCATCTGGTGCTTAACTCAGTTCTCATTTGTGATATTTTGATTTTTAAATAATATGATACAGTATGGAGAGTTTTTGAAACACAAATCTCACTTATTTTTTGTGGTGGTAAACAATCCCTATTTGTGTATTAATTAGAAAGCAGCAACAAACACATGATAGTTAAACACATATCAAACAGAAAACATTGCAAGAATAATGGATTTAGAGCATCGCTTCCCTGGAGAACAACTAGATAAAAATCTCTTTAGATGAATAAAAACAAGAAAGAAAACAACAAAAATGTAGCAATTACAAACAAAACGATGCTGTAAATTTGTTTTGCGTATTACACTCAAATTAATTGTGACTGTTTCAAATAACACAAAACATTGACAAACATGCTCTAACAACACTGAAAAAAGTAGTTGTTGATACGTATTTCGGCAAAAGCCTGGTAAGGGAGCCACTCCCAGAAATATTATATTAGCTTTGTATCACACAATCAGAGAACTTTAACAGGAATTACAGTTTTTGGTGCCCTAAATCTTTCATAGAAACTGCAACCACATTTCCTTTCTCTTTGATCATGCAGTTTCCCCTCTCTTTATGTGGATTTAATTAAGAGAAGGATGTTTGAACTGTCAGGTGCCTCCAGTTTTAACAAGCTTCAATCAGGAGATTGATGGGTCCCTCATCTAGACAAAGTTTTTTTGGTGAAGCGTGGGGAAGGAAAAGAGAAATGCCTCCCAATATTTCTTTAATGCTGTAATGTCAGAATCCTCAATTTCTTGTTCTGAGAAATCTGAAAAACTTCTGATTATATATTGTTTCAAGAGTCCAAATCAAGGAAGAAAAGGAATTATTCTGTGTCACCTGAGACAAAAGTACAGAATAATTTTATTCAAATTGAGATCTGTTTAGCACAAACACCAATCCAAGTAGAGGAGAAAATGAAAGACTACACTAAAAATAAGAGACTGCTTTGCACCTAAGCAGTATTTTGAATAGCAGTTGCCTATGTAAAACCACATATCATAAATTACTTGAGTAAAATGGTGCATGTCCTTTCCCTCCTCTATTCTCTTCAGAAATGGTTCCATATTTGTGGTATTAATAAGTTATCAGGCAATTATTTGCTAGAAGCTCACCACTTCTTGCACTCAACTAGCTTTGCCCCAAACAACTGGGAGTAAAACACAGAAAAGTCAGGAAAGTGAAGTAATCCCTCCAAATTCTACCTCAGACAACAGACACTTATTTCTTAAACAACTGTTCTGGTCAGAGAGAAAAGCAAAGAGAATGATCACAGGTCAACCAGGATCTGAAATCAAAGTTTCCTTTATTCACAGGCACCACTTATTTCTCGGTGGTATTTTTCCCCTTCAAAAAGCTAGAGTTTTTAAAAAATATTTTTTTGGGGAGGAGTGGAGAAGTGTGGATGCCTAAAACAAACAGCAACAACATTTTTGCTAAAGCAGTATCTCATGATGGTTTGGTTTTAATATCTAGAGCTGCAGTTCCAGGGATTTGCAGAGTGCGCTCTCCCTTCAATTTCTGATTTTAAAGTAAGCATACAACAATTAGAGAATGGATCTCTAATGGATTATCACCCTAATAGTGCACAATTCTTTACAAAAATATCTTTCAGTGATCCGGACAAGTTTGTTTAATATAAAGTTAAGGATCAAGGCACAGTTTCCCTGAGGCAATTATTCACAATCAGGGAGCTGTTGGATTTCCATTAGATGTATGAAAGGAGAATTCTATTAATGACATTTTCTTCTTTAGAATATTGTAAATGAGCAGGGTTTTTTCTCCTATATAATTTTTCTTGTGCCTGTGTATTAGTGTCAGAAAGTTCCCTCTCACTAACTAGCCAACATATACTCTTTTTATACTCTCCTCCTTTCTTATGTATGACCCTTTCTCAATCTTACTCAGCATCAGCTTTGAAGCCCAATTTTAGGTGCAGTCTTCCAGGTGCAGAACAGAATGGAGCTCCCTCATGTGGCACATCCACATAATCTTAGGGATTAAAGGAAAAATCCAACACCAATCTCTCATCAACCATCTGCAGTTAAAGGTACACAAGTTCATACTGCATAATTTACAGAATATATATTTTTCAATAAATAAAAACTAGAAATAATAAGCTATTTGAAGTTCTTGATTGCCAGACAGCTACTGTTGCACATCACTGTCTCCCCATCTGTGACATTCACCCATTTCTTGCTCTGTTTCTACTTTAATAGAATGTACAGATTATCTGTACACTCCTATTCACAGGAAATTCATACAAAAGAAATCAGTATAATCTTCTGTCCCCTCACATCAGGCCTTTCTTTCTTAAAAGGAATGCAAATCTGAAGGTAGGAATAAACAGTCAAAGAATATTGATAATCTGCTTTGTATAACACATTTTTCATTTATAATGTTCCATAGTTCTTGTATTTTAAACTATTCACTTCACAAATACTGTGCCTTAGACCAGACCAGTAAAAACTCAAAGGATCGCTTTCCAAAGGGATTTGTAATTTTTTTTCTACTGACATCAAATAGTTCTAAGAGAAATGAACATTATACACTAAAACATGACACATTATTAGGTGCTTTTCAAATTCAATCCAAGTAAAGATTATACCTATATAATCCTATAGTTATCACCTGGAACACTGCACGCATTTTCAGTTTGCTTTAAGAAAGATGAATCAAACAGGAAAAAAATAAAGAAAAGAAATAATGTATGATAATAAGGGAAGCGAAAAGCTCTCCAAAAAAGCACTGTGTGTTGAATTTGGCAAGACACATTTACAATTCTTCCTGTATACATCTGAATTGAGGGGAAAATAAGCAGGGAAGGCAACATTAAGGGAACAAAAGGTAACAAAAATGAGTGCCACCTGATCCTGAAAATCCAGATCAACTGGGTAAATTCACCATCTGGGAAAGCTCTTTTAAAAAAACTTCTTTTAAACATAACTGAGGGTATATAAGCAGAGAGTTTTAATTTAGTTCACAGATTCAATATTTCTATGAAAAATCATATGATTTTTCATGAAGATGAGTTACTAGCACATCTTTTTCATGTTTTTTTTGTCTTTATATGCTTCTCTTTTTACTTTTCCTCCCCACCAGGCCCAGCCATATATAGTTCTGTGAGACCCCCCTCAACCTGCCAGCCCTACTTTCAATTCTGTCTAAAACTATTTGCCGACTTGCCTGATTTCTTTGGTATGGTATCTATACAAACATAACAAAACCCCTGAAATCAACACACTTACAAAGCCATCTCTACAGAACAAAATAAAGAACACATCCTTAGCAAAATTCAAATTAATTAATTTTCCTTTATGAGGAACATATTGTCTATACTGCATTTCCAACTGTGTTTGCTTCTTGGGTTTTTACCTCATAAAGAAGAGCAGTGCACAATTTATCTTGCCAACAAACTACAGTGTCACAAATGCACGTGTCCATTACTGTTTTTTTCCATTATAGCATCCCACACCTCTCCAAAGTTATTCTCACACTATTAGGTCTTGATTACTGTTTCTCTCCCTTGTATCTGTGGTATTTACTGACTTTTTTTTTTTTAATCTGATAATTTAACTGATACACTGCTTGCCTTTTGTTACAGACTCTCTCTGAAGCAACTATGTAAAAATGGACTTCCCACCAGTCCCTGAAGAACCTCAGTGATCCCTTATTCTACTAAACATATTGTTATTTCTCATCATCCTGTGTTTTTATACACTTAAGGCCTGTATTCTGAGGCTGATCTTGTCTCAAAGCAAATCAACAATTTTCACATAAGTGGTCAAGCACTGAAACAATGATTTACTAATATCTCTCTGTTGGCTTATAACACATTTTGTTCAAAAAAGAACGGAATATCTCCTGATCAATTATGCAGGTCTTTGTAGAATTTCTTTCCCAACAAGGAATATAAAGATATTAAAACAGAATAATATAAAAAGGGAATAAAGCCAGGTACTAAGCAAAAGCACAGCAATGTACTGTAAAAAACTCATATTAGGATAAAAATAAGTATCTGGAACCTTGCCAGATTAGACCTGACCAATTTTAAGTTTTCCAAATTCCATTTCACTGAGCAACACACAGACTGCATCAAATTAAACAATTAACATGAAATATCTGAACAGCATCTCTGTTACTCGATGGTACAAAATAAAAACAGACGAACAATTCTTTTGATGCATAGTGCACCACAGAGGAAAATACAGAATTTCAGTACACCTTAAGGAAAATTTCATACTTTGGGCAATTACAAAAACCACACACACACAAAATCACCCACAATTATTCCAGAAATCTTCAGTATGCCTCATTAAAGCTGAGAACAAGAGGTAGTAAAACAAAAGAGATGGCTTGAGATTTGCAAATGATAGTGTGTTCTCTGGTTCAAGATAAACCTGGTACTCCACACACCCTACAAAAGCCCTTGTAATTCCACACTGGCTTTTTAAATTTACAGATTTAACATAGAAGACAGACTAACAGTCTCCTCCACCACTATTTCTCACTATCTCTTAGCATTTACTCAGAAGGAACAAAGCAGAGGGGATAAAAATTAAGGCTAAAACTATGCTCAAGCTTTCATTCCTCAATCCTCTTCTGTCAAAGGGACAGCTTAAGGAAAACATAGTTCATTTTATGCTGTGTCTCAGTAGAAAAACTGGACTTGACCAAGCAGGAAGATATCAAAGTTGTTTTTCCACAAGGTTAAACTCATCTTTAATTGGGAAATATCTAATTCTACAAGGGTTGCAGCTTAGTAACCATGAATGCTCAAAGCACAAGAGTGAATAAAGGAAAATAGTCTCCTTTTAAATGGTCAATGTAAAAACCTGCAGAGCAATTCTGAAATCAGGTTTGTTACAGGATCATGACAAACTGACTGATTTTTTTTCCCACTAATTTAGAAAGGAGACAACAACTAGCACCACTGCCATTAACTATATTAAATAACCAACTATATGCAACTGTTTTCTGTTATGACCAGAAAAGGAGATTCATTCTATTAAGGCAGTAAAATAATTTGCCTTTTTTCAGCAATAGATTTTTATAAACTAACTTTGTCCAAAGATTCACATCATTGACATGCTGCACATCACAGCAAACACAAATGGATAATGCACTGCAGGTCTAGAATATTTACAGGCAGCAGAAACAGTACCTTTAACCTTACATTACTTCAATTACGTCTATTAACCCTCATAACAAACATCCAGTCACACAAAAGGTGACAGCAGTCATGCAAATATTTCAAAGCAATTTTAGTGGGAGGATTATATTTTTTTTTATTCCAGGGTGCAAAATTGGCTAAGCAAAAGGATTGCCACAAGGCCATCGTGACATTTCTCAGTGGAAATCAAATTGAACAGCAACAGTTATATCATGACTGTCAGCAAACAACAGGATCTCCTAGAAATAAATAAACAAACAAACAGATTAGAGCTTCTAGGGCTGTTTGTGTGTGAGTGCTGCTGTGCTGCTCAGCACAAACATCTCCAGAACATGTTTCTGATGTTGTGCCTTCTAATTGCAATAGGTCCTGGTCATATTTCTGATCTGCTTTATTTTTAAACTGTACCTATAAAAAGGTAACTCTGCACGTGCAGATCATTTTACGTGCTGGGGAGACACACTCTCTAAAGACTAAGGAAACAACTTTAGTACATCTGAGCCTAACAACATCAAATAGTGTGTGTTTTGGTTTGGGTTTTTTTTACCCCCGATAGCTTAATAATGTCAATTGAATATACAAAACTAAATATAGCCCAAATTGTTTGTAATCTGATTTTGAACTTGGCACGGTCAGTCGTTCAATAGGATTCAAAATGTTGAGATGCCATGAGCTTAAACAATTAGCAATGCAAAAATGGAAAAAGAAAAAACACTGTTTATTCACCAATGCCCTGAATTTTCTAAAAAAGCCTCTAGTTTGGAAAAGTAAAGCAGATTATATGTACAAACTAATTCTTCCTATCTTCTATCACAGTGCTTTCAGAAGTGGGATTTTCTGCCAATGCTGATGAAACACGTCAGCCCCTCAGATGTACTTCTGAGAATTACAAGCACGATCAGTTTAATCAAGTGTGTCTTGGTTGCTTTAGCAAACCCATTTAAATATGAGGCGAGTGTTCAGAGATAAAAGGGTTTTAAATGTAACCTCTCAGAAAATGATACACTGTCAATTTCCTTTTCAAAAGTGCATTTTAGTGATTCTTTTGCTGCATTTGGGGCAACACAAAATAATGCAAATCTGGGGCATGCAGACATGGTAGCTGTCAAACAGCCAAGCAAATCATTGAAATCTCAAATCTAATACTCAAATCACAAATTTAGCTGTCTTAGAGACACAAAAACTTAGAACAGAGCGTCCTAGATGCAAAATTAGGTGTACACCAACCACATGATTTTTTTTCTTTGCTCATGTCAATCAATTTGCATAAAAAACCCTCTAGAACAGATAGTACAAGTTAGAAGTTCTTGAGAGCATTTTATAATCTCATTACCAATAAGTTCAAATTGACACAAGTCTGTAGTAGGGGAAAAATGGTATTCCTGGTACCTAAATACACATTCTACTTCAAGAAGTTCCTTGAAACAATTTATATACTAAATTAATTGCAAAACAGAAAATGTATGGCATTATAGGATTTATAATTACTGCTAAAAGCATTTTCCATTTAAACATAAAACTCCTTAAACTAAAGATTCAACAGCAAATAAATGGTTACTTTGGTTACTTTTCTGTGCTGTTCCTTCAGTAGGCAGTGCAGTCGTTTTCTTCCACTTACTATTTTACTTTAACAAAAAATAGGGGTTTTCTTGTATGCTACTATTAAAAGTTATATTTATCACAAGTTTATTTCAGAAGAAATAATCTCATAGTTAAATACAAACTACAAAAATTACAAATTCTTAAATAATAACAAGTAGGAGAAGTCTCCTCCTACTGCTGGATGCTCATTGTAATTTATTACTATTTGCAAATGCTCAAGTTTCAACAAGTTCATCATTGTTTCATGGGTGGTAACAAAATAGACCATATGATGACCTCAGTTGATTCTCTTAAGAATGGAATAAATTAAAGTTCAAAAGAGTTGAGTGATGCTTCAATTAGTCTACTTTTCCTCAATGGAATAAGAAAAGGGTTTTAAAGTTTCGATGTTTCTGACTTTTCCTCATTTACAAACAGTATCAATAATGTGAATTCAGCAGGTTTTGTTATCTTTATATTAGCAAGAAAGACTAACAATTAATGGTTGAAAACAATAAAAAAATTCCTTTACTTAGCATTTAATGAAGTTTTAATTTTATTTCCTTCCCCTGTCTACACTCAGTCATCTAAACCAAGCCTTTCCCTGGTACACACCTTAGACTTTCTGCTCACTGCTCCTTCGAGTTGGTTTTGAACTGTAAGCAGAGAGATTAACTTTAAAGAAATGCTGAGCACTAAGACCAGTGATTTGTATAATGTAACTGCAACTTAAAATATAAACAATAAAAGCCATGCTCCATCTAGAAGCACTAAGGTAGATTTTTATCCCTACACACTATTTAGGAAAGGTATTTTATTTGGATAAATAACTACCATTTCCCCAAAATATCTCCTTTAGTCAAGAGCTGCACTTGCAAATGAGTGTTCAAATGTCATTTTTGTAGACAGCAAGAACATAAAACTTCATATAACTATTGAAGAAAAGGCACATGTTTAAAATTGTTTTAAAGATTATACATGACCTAGAATTTGAAAAATCATTGAATAGTTCCTTTTTCCAGTTCTTAAAGTACTGAGAAATGCCTCTATATTTAAAAACATTCAAATACATTCAGGCAAAAGACAGTTACTTCAAATGTAGGGACATACACAAAAGCTCATGGAAGTTCCTCCCCTCTGGGGTTATTTGTGAGAAGTCCCTATTTGTGAACAAAGTCAGATATTGATGTTCATTTTCACACAGAAATTAAGACACCAGTACATGTCAAGTTCTCTGAAAAACAAAAACAGGCTTTCCTAAAAATGACATCTCAAAACACTTTAAGTGAATTATTTTTTCCATAACAAGCCAGGAGGAAATCCCAAGTGTTAAGAAATGACAAGAGTGTTAATGCCATTAACATTCTTTCAGCACTCCATGTCACTGTGTAATTGATGTCCTGCTGCTCAATCACTCTGAAAAGGGGAAAAAGGTTCCCAGCCATTTCCAGATGCTGAGATCCTGGTTTGGAGTACATTTGTTCCTTCCCCAGTGGCCTGCTCTAAGAGACTCCGCAGTGCAGCTCCTACAAGAGAATCATCGGCTGATGTTTAATGCACATTAAATATCTAACATTTGCACTGCATAAAAGCCTCCCCACACACACACACAAAGCAGACTTCTCCCCAGATCATTTCTGTACAATTGAAGTACATCAAGTAAGGAAATAAACCCCCTCCCATTCAGTTGTGAAGCAGTAATCATTATTAGATGGAAGTGTGAGCATAAATACATATCAAGTGAGAATACATGCCTTTCAGGAAGGCAGCTTTTTTTATTTCATAAAAAGGATTCTGTTTTAATGAATGGCATTCCTTACTGAAAATTAAAATTAGTTCACAAATTGCTGCTGTTACATTGAATGATAAGATGAATGCACAGGGCTTTGAATTTTTTTATCTGCATCAATTTTTGCTCTTTCATTCAACGTTCCCTTAATTTTGAAGTTCTTTTAAAATAAGCTTTTGATTCTTCACATGTATGCAATCAGTTAGAAGAAATGTTAGTTAGAAATGGCAGCATTTACTGCTCTGGTAGGCAAAAGATTTTAACAAGATTAGGCATGTTAGTGTCTCTTAACAGGGTAAAAAACACCAGAAAGCCATATAAACCCTTCATTTAAAGGTATAATAGTAAATCTAAGACACATTATATAAATAAATTAATGTAAGATTGTTTATAAAATATATAACTGATCCAAAAGCATGCTTTCCAGGTAGTAGGATAACAAAAAGTATGAACCCAATGACTAAACGTGCCCTCCTGCCCCCTGTATCTACCCCTTTTCCCTTCTCCTTGGAACAATGTTCAGAGCTGTTTATTTTCTAGAGGAATAAACTTTTGTCATTGAGTGTGCGTATGATGGAAGGAATAAAGAAGTGGTATTTATTATTTATGCATTTACAGTTCTATGTCAAGATTAATTAAAAAGTTAACTCTGTACAACTTCCCATTTATTCCCTCTGAAATTGCTTTGCATTCTGTTGTCTTTAATCTTTGTTAATAACATTTACATTTAAACTCCATTAATCTGAATATCTTTCTCCATCTCCAACTAGACACTCACATCACTAAAAAGAAATGAATGTATACACCTACAGCAAGTAAATCTAAAATTCAGAGTTCTGCAGTTTAAAAAAAAAAAAAAATCTTCAATTACAGGCACAAACACTGAGTTAAAATAAGGAGTGAAAGCCAGAACTGGCTTAGTCTGTAATTACTTTTCTAAACTGTTGAATCAGACTCCCCAGTGCTGCATGAACAGGGCTAATTATAAAAGAAACCTCTCACATTTAAAGTTGAATTATTTACAAACCGTTCTTCAGGTAAAGTACAGTTCCAGCCATGGATTAGATCATAAAAAAGTCGTCTCAGGAAGCACACATAAGTTATTTAATATAGCAAGAAATTCAGAGAATATTTTATTCTCCTTTTTTTTTTTTTTTAAACTTTCTACTTTGTGTTATAGCAGAGTTGTAACCCTGAAACACTCAAGCACTAAGAGAGATGGTTTAGACGGAAATTCTTTAACCTTCTAATCTCAGTATGTGCCACCAACAAAAAAATTTTTAACCAGCTGATAGAACAAAAGAAACACATACTGAAGACCAGGGTGCAATTTTTTCACGCTTAACAACTATTCTTCAATCTAATAAAAAAAAATTCAGGAGTGTAGAAAACTTTAAAATACTAAATGATAAGCAGAAACAAATTTGAACATCTGATATAAAGAGAGATGACTTTCTAAAAGAGAAACCCACCACTTATCAGGTCATCTATTAATTATGCAAACATAAATCCTCAGGTAGAATCAGTATATTTCTTACAGGCTTATCTCTTTTGTCAAGCCACCAAATTCACTAGTTTGATAAAAGCTGTCAGGCACTCACAGTTCCAGGTGCCTGTTTTAATTACCTGGGGTTGGTAATCTACCTGTGACATCAAAGTACAGGCACTGAAGTTAAGCTGCCCAATAGACTTGCAACAATAATTTTCAGAAATTTCATAGGAGCCTCCTATTTTTTTCAATACAAAGAAGCATTAGTACATTAAGTTTTTTTAAGCTCTTCTGCATTGTCAATTTTTCTTCCACTAAGAAACTCAGGTGATAAACTGCAAAGAGGAAAAAGTTAAATAGTACCTCTGACTCTTTTCCCTCACTGAACTATTTGAGTGATGCCAATTGTTTTTATAAAAAACATACATAGGTAGCAAAACAACAAAAGGTAAAGCATTTACTCAACACAACTGAAATACCATTTCTCTAGCCTGTAAACTAGAGCCATCAAGCTTAGCAAGGAATTGTGAAGGTGCATTTCAGGACATTGTTTTAATTTCTGAACAGAAGTGGGGCTGAGGTGACAAAGTTGAGCCCTTGTCCAAGGTGACAAGGCAAAGGACAATGGACAATTATGAGGTAATATTATAAGTTGTTCTGATGTGAATGTATCTCAAGCAAATGTGCTCTTTTTTTAATAGCAGAGCTGATAACTGTGATTACTGGTAGCAAGTCTCTTAACCTTGCAAGTAAGACAAGGTGGAAGAGAATATGTAGGGAATAAGAAACAATTTTCCACTTAGTCAGGAGTTGTCTTCCTTAAGCTACTTTGCTGCAGTCTTGTCAGAAACTGAAAATAAATCCATACAGAGAAGATACTAAATAAATTCTAGTGAAATTCTGTCACTGAATCCATTCAGACGGTAAATCCTGCTAAAACTGACTTTTCAAATACACAGCAGTTGGGAGAAGCTCTTCGATACATCCACTGCTAAACATGATGAGCAGCTGCAAATGGCTCCTTTTTCTTTTTCCTCCTTTGAAAAAACACACAAAACCAAGACTTCTGGCTTGGTACAGTAAGAAAGAAGAGATGTCACAAGAACTACCTGAGCTTTATAAAAGCACCAAATGCCTTGGACTTGACCACGCTCCAAATGCTTTCATACATGAACACAGAAATGTGCTTTGTGCAAAATAAACACCTTCGAATTTCTTTTCAGAAAGAAAGGGCTTCTGTCTAGTCTTTACTGCAGTTTTGTCAGCTTCTTGTATCAATAGTACTCTCTACTTGTTACTTTATACTTTGGAGCAAAACTAAAGTTGGTTATAGGAAAATTTTGGAGACAAAGCAAGTTAGACAGACATCATATGGTATTCTCCAACAGATTTTTAAAAGAACAAACCACTTTTGAGTGCAAAAAATGTAAATATTTCCCTGAAAAGATCTGTTAAAAATGGCATTAGAAACATTAACAAAATTATATATATACTCTGCCCTTTAAAAAACACAGGTGAAGCTAAAATACTATCAACTTTGCTGATATTTTTCTAAAAGTGATGCAACAAATATTATTAAAATGATTCCTTAAGGAAAAAAAACAAACAACCATATTACTATCTCTGTGAGTGGTCATTATAACCACTTTGTTCCAGAATGCTCTCTGGTTTCCCCCTTGGAAGTCTGATTATAGATGCTTTAGGTTCTACTCAGTTCTTTCAGTGTCTTTCTCAGTTTTCTTACATCCAGCATGTTCTCTGACACTTTTTTTCTCTGCTCTAGAATAAAGGTATGAAAGACGACACTTAAAACCTATTTTCAAGTGCTGTAAACACTCAAACAGATGAACAAAATGTTCAGTTCACCAATAAAGACACGCAAAAAGGATATGCTCATCTTCTCTACAAACTTATCATTTTCATCTTGTGTTTTAGGGAAATTCTTAATGTCATTTTCTAGCCGCTGGATCTGCTGGTTCATGGAATCAAGGTTGCTCTTCAGAGTCTGGGCTGAAACTAGGAAAAAAAAAAAGACAATGAGCAAAAAGTTTGCAGATTCAAGAAAGGGTATCAGAAGGGGAAAAAACATCAGTATAAATAGTCTTAAAGAGAATGATTTCATTAAGTAGACCCACATTTTTCTGAATTACTGCTCATAAAAATCCTACCCTTCATAAAAACTAAGTGAAACTATCTACTGTAATATACCAGATCATCATATTTAACGTTGAAATGTCACCATTTAATTCTACCATTAGTTCTAATTATTGAATTTCTATTTAAATGTATGGTAAAAATTCTAATATTTCATTCTTTTAAATCTAATTCAAAGATTAAAAACTAACTAGAGTTCAAAAAGATTTTACCTTATTAATGCATGTACTTGGTTAAATTATTATTAATGCTTATTTCTGTTACAGGAATGATTTAAGGAATAGACATGGAGGAAAAAATATTAAATATTTTTCTTACATTGAAATTAAACCGATTTTTAAAACGCAGAGCTGTGAAACCCCGTGTTAATAGAAAAGGTAGGTCTGAATAATAAAAGCTCCTGGAAATCAAACAGAAGTTTTGGACTCAGAGCGCAGCAAAGAGGCTACTCAAAGAAACCCTGTTTACTGTGTGACAAGCTGTTCTAATGTAAGCCATTATTTCTGCAATTTGTAATAAACAACCACTAATTGAGACAGCATCTGAGAAATCACAACAACACAATGTTGAAGGTAAAGCAACACCACACGCAAAGAATTCCAGAACAGGAGCAAAAGTGACAGAGTTTCTGCAGAGATGCTCCTGGTGTAATTTAACTACAATTAAATTGTAATATTAAAATTAATTGAATGCCTAATATTGAGTTTTGTGCCGTAATCCATGAGGTTCACTTATTCTTAGTTCTATCATAAAGAGCAATTTGACAAATGCTTCCTCTTAATTAAAAGACGCATTTCAAAACCCAAGTCTGTCTTGCCTTGTCTCCTCCTGCACAGCTTACAAATTTGTGCTTTCCAGCACGAGCAGACCATCCCAACAGCCCTTTCCCCCAGGAGCACTGCAACACTTGCACCCTTTCACCTCCGTCCTCTAAATCCAATGCTTCAAGTATCCTTTACTTCAGAGAGAATTTGTACTCTACAAACTACTCAATCTTCAGTGGCAGTGCATATAATCGGGTCAATTCTTGCAAAGACAGTGTCACAAACAACTTTTGATGTGTGGCACCAGAGGTGAGAACATCCAGCACGTTCCCTGCTCCTCAGTAATGGCCCAGTCAATGCTTCGATCGACTGCAGGCACCTGCCTTCCAGAGCCAAAGCATCCAGCTAACCCAGGTATTCCTGGGGCAGTCAAGATCAGCACATAACTTCCTTTTTTAAGGGCTTTCTGCTTTTTAGTATATTTTCATGGCAAGTGATTTGTCCAGAAGTTCCACCAAGTATTTTCAAAAGAACCGTTGATTTTTCTGCTTTCTTGTAATTTAAAAAAAAAAAAAAAAAAAAAAAAAAAAAAAAAAAAAAAAAAAAAAAAAAAAAAAAAAAAAAAAAAAAAAAAAAAAGTGCTGTGACTACGTGAGATTCAGCAGTAGGAGGAATTCGAGTCAAGATGGCTTGAAAAACAGTATATAAGAAATAAAAATCTGGCAAATAAGGAAGCAGTTCCCAGAACAAAATCAATTCTCTGTTCTTTGCAAGTAACGACTCACATCAGCCATAACATCGATTTCACGAGCACATTCAAATCCATAAGGCACCAATACAGCTGCCTTTATCACAGCCATTATCTCGATTTTATTTTCAATTTTATCAGTTTTATACTGGGTACCAAAGGGACTATTCATCTTGTAAAGTCAAATAGTTTTTAAGCTTAATTTAACTTGGGGGGTGGGGGGGGGAGAGGGGGAAGGTGGAATCTATACTGACCCCCACATCCTTGCAATTATTAACTCCACATTCGAGAGTTAACCTTGAAATCAACCACTAAAACAGTTTCAATAATAAACATTAGCAAATATTTTAGGTTGTGGTTGCATTCGTTTAATCATGTAATATTATGGTCAGAAAGGAGCACACATTTTTGCTTGAAATTAAGAACTTGAATTACTGTAATATTTTTCTCAAGTTAGATGAGGACACAAGCAACACTGAAGGAAATACCAGTAGTGCAAAGTAAATTAGGAGAGTGCAAATGGTCATTTTGTTCGTAAAAAGAACAGCAGCTGGTAAGAAAATAGGCAACATAACGTGAAGTTTAAATGTTTTCAGCAATTTAAAAATAGAAGTTAATTTTTGTCTAAAATTTAAAAGTGCAATGAAATTCAGGATACAATGACAAACAAGAAGTCTTAACCTTTGGGATTAACATGGATAGGAAGAGTTTTCAGTAACTCTGTTCTATAAAATAAAGTATAGAAAACACCAGATTAGATGCATGCTGATAGGGAAAGTTTGAAGGAATTCTATCGAATCAAGAAGGTTGCATCCTATAGCTGTGCTTCCCATAAGTAACTTTTTAAATTCACAATCAATTATCAAAAAAGTAGTAGAATATGCAATTTTGTTCACTTTTTTTTTTTGCCTAGTCCAGGCAAACATACAAGTTTCTGTTCACACAATTTATGAAGTTGTTGTTCTGCAAGACAGACTTAACGAGATGACAGAACAGGAAATGTATATATATACTATAATAAAATATCTGCATTTCCTTCCATAAACGCTTTTATTAGAGATTTACTACTTCAGTAATGTGTAGAGGAGGCAACATGAATTCCTTTTACTTTCAGGGAAAATCATGTAAATTTCTTAAAACTCTTGCAAGGTTTTAATTTATGAAAGCATAAATTCTACTTGCAGCAAAAGCCATTCCTTTAAAATCACTTCAAAATGCACATACTAAACAGCCTGTCCCACTGTAAGCTGGGGCTCACAGGAAAAAGGTTTGTTTAACTTTGATTTGCCTGTCATTCCACATGAAAATTAGGCATCTTAGTAGAACTAGTCTAAATAATCTACACGAAAGGTAGCATTTGGTCTTCAATGGCACACAAATACTGTGCAAGGACTATTACTGGGAAAGCCTTTCTCTAGCAGCCAATCCAATATTATTTAATAATGCAGAAAGAGAGAGCAACCAACTAAATCCAATACACAAATATCTGATTTCAAGGTAGGAACAATGAGGTGAACACAGAAGATAAGGAAAAACAAGGAAAAAAAAAAAAAACATCATCAACAACCAGAAAAAAACCTGTCCATAACCCCCAGACACGCTGGGAGGAGCAAACCCCCAAAAAAAGAAAGCAGCCTAGAGAATGCTTGGGCATTTATTTCCCTGTTTTAGTAGGAAAGGTAAAATATTCGCCACATTTCAAAAGTGAAACAAATAAACATCAGTGAACAACCAACCTCACCACCCTCACAAGTTGACAGGTAAATGAAGACTCCCATCCACAGTGAAAAGGTCAGCATTTAAGAAATGGTAAAGTTTGAGAAGTCAAAGGAAAGTCTGACACAGAATAGTGGAGACAGATGGTGTGAGTTTAGAAAAAGATTATTTGGATTCCTATGCAACAGGTTCATAAACGTATCAAAATAAACAGACCAGGATGTAACACTTAATATGTCTCTGAGAATATGTGCAGGTAGTGGGGAAAACAGCCTGGAGGAATTGCAGTGTTCTCCCCACATCACATGCCTAAAAAACCACATAAACCCTCAAACTTTACATGGTCCATCTTCAGAGCCAAAGGGAGGACAAAAAGGCAGCAAGGTTTCCCTAGTTGAGCCCTATAAAGAGCCTGACTTGCAGAGAGCACCAACAGCTCCAAGGTGGAAAGAAATACAGCATGTTTAATTTGTGTACCTCAAACCACTGTGCAATAAAGGATTTATGAGACAGAGAAAGAAAACCAACACCAGAAGTTACACATGTGCGTTTCAGCTTCACTTCTTGTCCCACAGAATCACTATAACATATGGAACTAACATGACTAAAGTGAAGAGGAAGTGATGTATATTAATATATTGTCCAGACTATTTTTCATGTCAGTGGAAGACTAATATACGCACGTAGATCTATCAGTATTCTTTCTGCACAAGTACTGGATGAAACTCTGTTAATCATGCATCATTAAATCTGTGACTGATTAAAAGATTAGTTTGTATATTCTTACTTATTTTTAACAGAAATCCACACTCATTGAAGAGATGGCACAATGTTATTTTGACGTGAAAGGTGATAATAATTTCCTTCACGTTATTGTTTTCCCTATATTAATTTCTGCTCTACAAAAAAACCAATGCTATCCACTTATTTTGGAGAAAGCAGTTGCACAGTCTGCACGCTAAGGAAGGCTTAGTGAGCGTCTGCTTTAGTCCTAGAAAAATGCTCCAAGCAGTTAATCTGTTGATGTTGAACACTAGCTGGTCCCTATAGTCAAGCTAAGCATTTTGTATTTACAGTAATACAGCAACAGTACCAAAGGACAGACTAATCCTTTCTAAAATAAGATTGCATCAGACTAAGAGTCCTCCCCACAAAAAAAGCTGAAATGATAGATTTTGATTAGGTGAAGTATCTCTTGCATGAGAAATTTGAAGGCTCTCTGATCATGATGCAAAACTGGGATGGCCACGTCCATGGTTAGCAAAAACTCTGAAGGGAGAACCAACAATATAAATTACTTCAGTAAGCAAAAGCAAGTCAGTATGAAGCAAATGAACTCATGGATTTTTAAGTCTAGACAGTATTTGTACCATAACTGCATTCTGAGCATACTAATGACTATTTATTTCTTACTGCCTGAGGGCAGATGGAAGTAGTCTTTCACAAAAGACTGAGAAGCAGTTTGAGGGGAAATGGGTGAGCAAGTACATAATCTTCAGGAATTACAATCATTGATTACTCAATTCATACTAAGTAAGTTTCTATTTATTAAGACAATAAATGTTCCGTTGGAGTTGGGTGAGCAGTGCTGCTGCAGCCTAATGGAGGACTGGGAGCAGCTCAGTGTGTGTGCACCTCAGAGAATGCTTCTGTATCATATGTGTGTGCAGATATATGTACACATACATCTCACAGGGATACCTACACAGGAACACATTTACATATGGACTTCTGAGTGACAGGTAAAGCATGGTAACTCTGACATGTATGTGTAAGTACATACATTTATGTGTATACACACACACACATCTGTGATAGATTCTGTGAAATACCTGTACCAGGCAAAACAACTCGCATCTGAAGCTTCATGGTTGAACAGCTTCCAGATTCAAAACCAGTACAGCTACCTTAGCAGGTTATTTCTCAAGTAATTAACATGGAAAAAAAATGAATTTGAGATAGCACATGCATTATTTCCTTTATCCAAAAAAAAGGTCTTTGCTACATGCCACTGTGACAGACTTAAACTAACTTCAACAGTAAAAATAATTCTATATTGAAATGCTTTCACCAGGAAGGACAACTTAATCATTAGAATTTCTGAAGAAACTAGAGGAACAGTGAGATCAAACCAAACTTGTTACTGATAACAAGTAAACACTGTTGTTTTGAGGTAAACATCCGTTTGTAACAAAACTTGAGCAGAAGTAAAGAAGTATCGAAAAGTACATAATTAAGATAACACTGTCTAAATTTGAAAACATAAAACCAACTACGCTACAAGAAATTATTGTTAAGTTCATAAGCTTACAAATGCTTATGGGGTGGAGGTTTAAACATCTGGGGGTCAAAGGGAAAAAGCAGAGTATCTTAACTAGCATGGGCACTTGGCCATCCTTCTCCTTCAAAAAATGGGAAAGCTTTCTGGCACCAGGTACTTGTGCCTAACAATCAAAACATGATGCATAATAGACTATTTTACCCTGTGAATCTTACACAGAATTTTCCCTGCACCTTTTAAAGTTTAGGAATAAGAGCAGATCTGCCCAAATGACAATGCTTTGTTTATATATTATGACCATGTCCTGTAATGTAACTTGAAGAAGCTTCAAAACAGAATTTTTAACAGATAGATTTCACACACAGATGTGCATCTGCACTTGTCATTTGCATGCTAAGATTTCCTCCCCCAGCAGAGTTTATACATCTTAGTTGCCTTCTCACAGCACTGCTATGGAGCAGTAAAGGAAGGCAAGACACCACTATGTTTCACCTTTTTACACTGCAACAGTAACTTCATTACCTTAGTTAAACAAAGATAAAGCAACTGTACACTGATTTCATTGTCCTGTCCATTTGCAAGCAGAGGTGAACCACAAATTTAATGTAAAAGCACTTTGTAACAAGTCCAGTCCTAAGTAACTCCTGGTTTAGAGTTTAATGAGAGATTCAGTCTAAGGCACTAATTATCTCTCAGTCCAAGGTGATGTTTAACGAGCCATGTATGTGCACCAGCTCTGGATAGCAATATTCTTCTCCATCTTTATAGAGAAGGGAAAGATACTCATCAATCTCTACCCAAAAAAAAATCTCAACTGCAATCAAAACCTAGAATCATCACAGTTTGTGATGATCACAAACACACATCATAAATGTTTACAAATGGATATGACATTTTTATAGAAAAAAATAGAAATATCTGATACAATTCAAGGAAAGGAAGGCACAGAGATTTTAAACACACATCTGGTGAAGAACTGCGCCACACAAGCTAAAATGTTAAAACCCACATTTTGGGTATAAACAGATTTTCAGCTTCCCAGCACAACGATACCAGGCATCTCAAGTGAGGAAATTTAATTTAAATATTACACACACTGAAGTGCAAATGCCATTAACAAGCTTGCCTTGGCAAGTGAGACAGTGGGAAGATCTAAAAACAAAACAAAAAACAAAACCAACAACCAAAACCATTACTTGTTAGGTCGAAAAACAGAAATGTCATAAGCAGCATGTCTTCTCTCCTCTGGAGCCAGGAAATCACAAACAGTGCTCATGATCTCAAAACACTCAATATGTTCATAGAACAAAAAGAAATGTCTGTGGGTAACCTATTTTTAACATCAGTGTAAGCACAGAACTGGGCTCTCTTTTAGAGAATCCATCAGCTTGTCTCAGCTCTAGCAATTTTGTGCCCATGTACATGTTATAAGACCAAAAAAGGAATTCTGATGCCACTATTAGGACTAAGAATCACCTATAAATGACAGGCAGCACATTAGGAGCACCCAATGCATTGCCAGTAGCATTATCAGAATAAGGCAGTTGTAAAATCTCCTTTCCAAAGCACAGAACAGAACAAAGCCATTCACCTCCTAAGGGATCCTATACAACATCAAATCCCCCTCTTGCTTTGGACAGGTCATAATACCCAACTCATTACTGACTCAAAATTGTTTTACCTAAAGTCAAATTTATTGTCATCAAAAGATCAGTTTTCTGAAAAGAAAAATATCTGAATCTGTAATATTCCTTCTGGTTGAATCCTGACAACTGTTATACCCATTTTGGTGTCCTGCATAAATGCTGTGTGTGCCAACCCCTTACTTTCCCTTGTCAACAGCAGCCTTTCCCCCAACTTCTCACATGTATCTCACTGAGTAGGTTGTAAAAAATAGCATGTTGTAGAATGCTTTTCAACTGAACTGACTTTTCATATTACAAATAAAAATCTTCTGGAGAGTATATGTCCCAATTTTAGAAAAAGAACCAGAAGCATTAGATGTGTTGGGTGAGAATAGCACTGCACTCAGCAGCATTCTCCTGGCAATATGGATATTACCTTCAGAGCAACCCAGAAACCCTCTCTACAAATGTCTTTCAAGACCTTAAAAGTTGAGTTAATTTTGAAAATAGAGCTTATAATTATAAAATCAGTAACTATTAATTGAGCATTAACTCCTGGCAATGGTATAAGGCAAACTGCAAGTGAGGCAAAGAGAACAAGTAAACAGAAAGTAAGCAATACAAAAAGGGGCAAAGCTGTTGTCACATAACCGGCTGTTGTTACTAAAATCTCAAAGAAGGAGTTGTGCAGTTTCATCCAACAGACTTCCCTTTACACTCTCAATTTGTATCAGGAGCTTGGCCTTTCAAACTACGTGAACTGAACCACTTCCAGAGGTGCAACAGCTTTCCCCACAGCAATGGAAATGCAAACTGAACAACAGATAAGGAGGAAAAAAAAGAAGAAAGTGCTATTTTATAGCTTTCACCTCTCTCTAGTGGCTTGTATTAAGACATTCTCAATGGACTGCAGAACTTAAGACATTTAAAGCTATCTTCAATTTTGAATTGGTTTAACTACAGCCAGAAATTCTTAAATGCTTTCATTTCTTTAATAAACAACAGCCCATGAGAGTCATTTGGACTATTCTTTCATTTTGCCCTTGATATTTACACTTCAGGGAGAGAAGTAGAGCCTTAAAATGCAAGCCATTACAAAAAACTGCTTAATGAAGGATCCAACTTGTAGCTTCAAAATGTAGCTTCAGAATTCAGAACTACCAAGATTCTGCACACCATTTAATACATTTTAGATGACAGCAACTAAAAAAAATCCTCAAAACCTTCACAGACCGGGAAATTCACTAAGCAATTCTGCAGAGTGTAAGCCAATTCAGAATCCCACTGAGTCTCCAACAAGGTATCTTTCCAAAATTGTTCCTTGGAACTACAACACAAGAACTATCTGTGAAGCTTCTGCTTCCCTGTCTCTCCTCCCTGACACCTGTCAACGACGGAGAACAGGTCTGTCGGGAAACTTTTAATGAGCTGATGCACAGCTACCACCAATATGGCACCGCTCTATGCAAATACAGGAGTGTCACAAGAGAAAAGAGTCTTCAAGTATTTGATCCACCTGACTGTGTGTTTACTACAGTCAGAAAAACACAGAGAGATCCTGACAGTCCAATGTTGCAGCTTAAGTGAATGAAAAGAGTGACAGAAGTCTCTGTACAGTGCAGGACTGACTTGTGATTATGCTGTAAAATGCCAACTTCAGACTCTATTAGGGAGAGAAAAGTCACAGATGCAGCATTAACTTTCTCATGCCAGAAGGCATTGTCTGTTTTATACTCTATAATGTACCAGATTGGGCAAAATCTGTTTCAGCAATTTAAACTGTACAAGGTGGAAAATGCTGCAGATCTCTTTGTGAAAACACCGTTTCTTCTACTGCAACAAGCTATAAAACTTTCGTTAGACAAAAAAATAGCTACTTATGAGTATGTTTTAAATGTTGCTACACTTTAAAGTGACAATGGCACAGAAAGTGTGAAAATATTTCCCTCATTCTAAACTTATAGCATTAAATCACAGTGAAGTACCTGTGCAAAAATTTAAAACCAATATTTTATTACATTATTTGTAATAATATATTAAGTACATACATATTTGCATTCCACAGTGCTTCTGATCGCTAATGCCCTTTCTACAAAGATGCCTCAACCATTAGAACCATATGCTTGCAAATTAAAGAAATAAATTCCAGTGTCAACATGAGTGAGAAATCTGTGTTCCTGTTATTCTCCTTTTTAGTCCACTACACAGACCTAATTCACTCCCCCAAGGCACCTTTCACGTAATTTTACTCAGAATGACCTTTGCTTCTTCTAAGAACACTTTAAACGAATTAAGAAGTGGAACACTTTCATATTAGGCACAGAATTTGCTATGTTAAGTGCTGAAAAAAGCCCTCATTATTTCTGAGAGAAACTATTACATATATATATATATATATAAAATATATACCACATTCACAATTAAGTTCAACTTGACATGACTCTACACAGCCCAGTAATTCCCATTCTTGGCAGTCAAAGAAAGTAGGTAACAGGGACATCAAGAACTATTAAACTTTGGAGCAACTGGATATGATGCTCAATGAATAAAGACATAGTTATGTTTTATCTTTTATGTTTTATTATTTACAGGCACAATGTTTAAACTATGGACTGTGATTTAAAACATGAAAAAAAGGCTTTGCGTAGTCTCAAAGGGAACAAGAGGAAAGGACTGTAGACTGGGGGAAGATCACTGTCATCTAAGAATGCAGTTCATCACAGTGTTGTGATTTTTTATTGGTTTTCCTTTCACAGTCTGCTACACATAAGAAAAAATGTTTTTTCAATGATCTCGATAGTTAATCAGTTTGACCTTTGCTTATACTTTCCACAATAAAACTGTTTCCTAATTTATTTTTCCTTTTCATAAACCCTTAGGCTGATCTTCCATCTTTAAAAAGATCAAATATTTTATCATACCTAATATCAGATTATTGAAGATTTTGGTACATGCATGGGCAGTTCATCTAATCCCATTGACCTTTTCATATTAAAATCCAGTTTTATTCTTGATCTGCTATTTCTTATAAAAAAAATAAATCAGCTGTTGTTCAGATGCTGGTTCTTTATTCTTATATGAAAATTAAAGCCAAACAAGACTTACTTTTTATTTAAGTGGAATTGAGAACATGCATCCAAGATTTAAAAGAAGTTGAATGTGTTCAGTTTTTTATTTGGAATATTATGTACTGTTCAAACCACGAGGCTGCTTACTGACTAAAAAGTAAGAGCACACATCTCAAGTAATCAGACTGCCACCTGTTTAGCTCATATTTCCTTATTTAAAATTCATGCAGAGTTAATATTTGCTGGTAGATTTCTTTCTCTTTTACGTATAACTAACTGATGCCAATGCCCTCATATCCAGCCAATTTATTCCAAAAGAGGTTTCCCACAGGAAAAATAAACCTAACTGTCCATCCCCGAAATCACTGGTTTATAAAACACCAAACAATAAATAGGAAGTGAAAATCTCTTCCACGCAAAGCAAGTGAACTTCCAACACAGAAAAAACACCACACGTGACAGAGCAGATGAACATTACAATTAACATGTATCATGGGGAAAAGTTAAAGCAAGTTGCACAAATCAAGTTTATTCTGCCAAAAATCTGCTTTGCTACAGAAAGAAAAAAAGGGCTGAAAGGGAAACTTTGGTCATTAAAATTGAATAGTAATTTATGCTCTGCTAGAAGTCAGTGCTGTTTATAGGAAACGTAATGAGCTTTTATCTTAGGGAATGAAACAAATCTAACTGCAATAAAATCTTTTTCATATGTATTCTAAGCTTCAGGATTATTAGCAAATTTGCTCCCATTAATATGCTTTCTCTGTTTAGGGTGCTACAGCTTAATCTAACTTTACTGACTCCTCTGGTTTAATTCCTGAAGTCAACTTAGAGAACATCAGAGGCTTTGAATCAAACTATAAAAATCTCAAAGCTGCAAGGTCAAGTGTCAGCCACAGAAGAAAATTCATAAAAGATCATCAAAAGTGGCTGGTAAACCATAAGACTTCATAAAGAAAGGAAGAAAAAGATTAAACTTTAAAAAGTCACCTCTAGAGAAGAATTAACAAATACTAGAAAACATTTTTGGAATTTAAATAAGATACCAAAATGTTACTTGCATGAATACAATTAATGACTATGTTACTCGACTACAAAACGATAGATCATTTTGAGTTGGAAGTGATCCACAAGGATTATTCAGTCCAACTCCTGTCTCTGCACAGAACAACCCCAAGAACCACACCATGTGTCTGATTGTTCTTCAACTGCTTCTTGGACTCTGTCAGCCCTGGTGCTGTGACCACTGCCCTGGTGAGGGAGCCTGTTCAGTGCCCAATTACCCTCTGGGGGAAGAACTTCTGCCTAATATCCAACCAAAACCTCCCTTGACACAACTTCATGCCTTCAAGGCCAGGTCCAACACTGTCCCACAACAGTGCTCAGGCAGAAGCAGCCAGCTGGGAGCTGTTTAACCATGCACCTTTATTCACATATGTGGTACATTCAGGGCTGTGATGTACAACTTGTCTCTTCAGTCTCTGCATTAAAACACAAATCCATCTTCAATCCTCTACAGAAGATCAGTTCCATTTTGTCCATGCCAATGAAGAATTCAGCAGAAAAGAAAAAAGTGAGGCATGGAGACATTTAATCAATATGAAGAGAATTCAGTTTACATGCAGGAAAAAATCCCAACCTGGAAATGGACACAAAGTCTGAGAAATAGCAAAAAAATTGTATGATAAAGACACTCACATAAAGCTGTGAAGAAGTCTGAGTTGAAACAACAGCAAAGTGTGGTTGATTGATGAACTATTCCCCAAGTCCTTGGGGAAACAAGAGTTCTGCTCTCACTAGGCAGAAGTTTGAGATAGAAGAACACAAACTGAAAGCAAATGATGGCCTAATTAAAAGAGTGTCTATCTAACAGCTAATCACTGCACTGAAGAGAGACACTGACTGATAACACTGAAAAAAGGAGACAAAAATTTGCAAACCTGGATCAACCTAGTGGAAATGTGTATCCAACTTCTCCCTTCTCTTTTCCTTCATATATTCTGGTGCTCCCCCAAGTATTTATCTTCTGATGAATCATTAATGCCAGATCAAAACAAAACTTGGTGTTATCTTCATCAAGCACTCTCACCTACCTTCACCTTTGACAACTCAGCAACAAGTGTGCAAGGCAGCACAGTCTATTCCACATGAAAAATGTCCAACAAATGAACTGAGCTTTCCATCACATTCACCAGCCTATGCTGCTGATTGACCAAAAACAGTCAGTACCAAATACTGACTGTGTAGTACAATTGAACTATATGTATTTCATATACAGCCCAGGATCTGTTATTCTCTATCAAGTGTTAAAACAAGAACCATGCCCTGTGTGAATGGACATGCACACACACGGTGCTCACTCTCAAGCTACAAGACTTCAAAGGCTTAAGAGTAAACTAAACATAATCATTATACTGCTGACAAAACTTCTGAGATGTGTTTTTTTTTAAATACCCCACTGAAATGCACTCTATTATTTTCACAACCTACTTCAGAAGGAGTTGTTTTATTACTGTTTTTTTTTTTCCCTCATCACTTCTCCTAAGGTCAATAAAAAGCAGAAAGGCACAATCTACATGGATTATCAATGCTTACAGATTACATAATCCAAAAATCCCAAAGAAATGTTAGAAGTATTTAATGTCAAGGCAAAAAACTATTACCTTTAGGTGCTTTATCTATTTGCTTACCTTTACTTGCACTCTCAACATGCTGTAATTCATCTGGAAATTTTAAGATGTCCCTGTAATTTTCCTCACAGATTTCTGCCAGAAAATGCAACAAGGTTGTTTTCTGATCTGATGATTTAGTATCTCGAATCTAATGAACATAGGAGAAAAAAAAGAGAAAAAAATCATTTTTTTTAGTAAAAATGTTTAAATAAAGTGAATACTGCAGATGTAACTCATTAGCAACAAGTTACCTACACCGGTTGCCTGCAAATGAAATAAATGATTTCATAAATCAAATTCCTTGAATTCTACATAATTTAAGGCTACAAAAGGAATCTACCTTATGCACCACTTTTAAAAAAAATAATTCATTTTGATGAGAACAAAACCTGAAAACAGCCCATAAAGTTCTGAGGTTTTAGCACTAGCAGTTCAGAATGCTCCCTGTGATAAAAAATAGCTGTGAGCAGAGATTAAAGAGAACAGAACTGAGTTCATTCCTTCAATGCCACAACTGCCAAATCTCTAAAGGAATCCCTCTGAAATGCTGCATAGCTGGACATCATGCTAATAGCCACAATTTGCATTTTGACCAGTCAAGTTAAAGTAATTCCTTGTTGTAAATCCACAATTTCTTCTTGAAGCAAAATTTAAAACATGCTGCTTTAGCCTAAAGACTTTGAGGCAAATTCTATACAGACACATGAAATAAAAGCACCCCACCTTACAGGAATATAGAATGACAATAAAAAAGCAAAAATAATCCTGACTGCAGGTAAAAGGAGCTTAATACATCCAGGTTTATTTATGAAAAGCTGCGAGAAAACTGCACAATGTGAAGTAACACATTTTCACTGTGCATATTTTCACTGTCCTCTCAACTGCAGCACACTTAGTTGCAAGCATTATTCTTGCAAATGATAGGCTAATGAAGAGAGTCTTGAGTGCATTAACTGCTGGAATCAGTTTCTTATTGAAAAAAAATAATTCTGAAACAATGGTTAAAAAATAAGTCCAGTGACAAGTTTCCAAGTAAACTTTTGGCTAAATCCCACAGCAGAGTGCAGGTGTCTACACAACAGAACACCATGAACGTAAGAGAATGAGAAAACAAAATTAAAATCAAAATTTCTTAGTTTGCTCTCTTTTATGCAGATACAAAGAATGAATGTATGAGTTGACTGAAGATCTAGTGGAAGTCAAGACTTCCTCTTATTCACAAAGGCAGTGGAGTACATGTACGTCAGAGTTTGAGATGAGTTTATTTCACTTGACATAAAGAATTAAGTAATACAAGTGTTTCTGTAAAGAGGTGTTTTAGCCACATTGCACTAACTCATGTAGTGCTGTTCTCATATATAAGTAAGCTACAACATACACAACAAATGAAATAAAGGATTTATTTAAGAAGAATACACAAATGCGTATGTAAAATCTCCTATTTGTTTTCTCATTCTCTAAATCACTTGAAGTTCTAATTCTATAATCCTCATGACAGGCTTGCCATCGATGTTCAATTTAATAGAGGCCTTTCAGCTTTAAGGATTACCCTGTTAAGAATAAATGAGTGCAGTGGAAAAACAGGCTTTTAAAAATATAAGGTATTTAGGCAATTAAGAAAGCAATTTAATTCATACCAATTCGGCGATTAAAGACTAAACAATGCTCAGTAATAGTACGCAGTTAAAGGGCTTTAATGTGCTACATACACAGAAGTTCTTCTGACTTGAAAAAAAAAATAGATTTAGTGGCTAAACATCTGCATGGGAAAAAAAAAACGCATTTCAATTTGTCTGTGAACAACAGTAGTGGGATTTGCAGCCTTTGATCTGACATCATCAAGTGGATAAAGCACTTTTTTTTTTCTAAATGGACAAAATTATTTTGCTTTCAAATTACAACAGAAACATGTTTTGTCACCAACAGCAACATTGTATCAACAAGAGTCAGTATTAGCACCCGCTGTGTTGTTTAAACCTGGAGTAAACATCACTCAGATCTTAAACACCTCTCTCAAATTCACTTCTTTGGCCCAATCATCAACACATCTCTGCTACATTCATCCTTATTTTTAGCACAACGCAGATAGTTCTGTTTGATCTTTAGAATCAAAATATATAAATTAAAAATCAAGTTCCAAGCCTACCAGGTTATTAAGTTCTGCTTACAAGACCAGCAGGTAGACTTTGATAATACTCATGGGTCCCTTCAAACTTAGGATATTCTGTAATTCTATGATTCAGGGTAAACTTTGAATATTGTGGTGTTAAAATTTAAAAATACAGGTTTTGAATCTATGGTCTTTCTTTACCTGAGAGACAGAATTTGGGAATAACACATTTAGTTAAAAAAAAAAAAAACAAAACCAAAATAAATTGTTATATCAGTGTCAGCTACAGAAAGTAGCTCCAGCTGAATCCTGAAGCATCAATTTGAGGGTCAATACTCTCAGATTCATTGTTTGGGAAAGGATTAAAGACTCATGTACACAAAGAGTAATACTCAGTGCTCCTGTTCAAATCAAGTTTTACACACAGCACCATGTTCTGTAACCCAGAAAAAAACCATCAGCATAACAAAAATCTCCCTTTACATATAGCATTAAGTAAAACATTTAAACCATGCCAATCACACCATAACCCACTTTCAGAATGGGTTTGGTCTTTTTACAGGTACTTCTGGATGCAGCTTTCAGGTGTGAGGGTTGAAAGCGACAGCCAATGTAAGGAAAAATTTATGTATGAGCCATCACTAGAGTGACACTTTATTATAGCTATAAAAAAGCTTTCTATTGATTTTTTATGAGATTATATACCTTTTCATATCCTAGAAATCTTTCCCACCTTAAGAGAACAAGGGTTGGTAGACAATAAATATACACTCATCAGTAATACTCAGACCAGATAAACAGCTTGTCTTGTACTATTTGCACTAAGAACACAAAGTAACATAAGATTACTTATTACATAAAATACACACTGATGCACCTGGAATGCTACAAGAGCTTTATTAAAACTGCAAGAGCTTGCTGTTAGTCTTCACATTAAGTCACCACCACAGGAACAGAAGTTGTCCCTGCACATGCCTAAAGCAAAACTCTTCTTTCTGTTACCTTTCCATGAGGGTTCTCCTGTTGCAACTGGGGTTCAAGAAAGCAGCTGCTTCCTTCTTATAAATTAAACAAACACAGCAACAGGTAGAAAGATTAGCCTTTAGTGAATTATTACAACAGCCTCCTTCAACCTTAGAACTTTTTCTGCCATATTTGTATTTTCAGAGGGCGCTTCATACTCAGGCAATGAAGATGCCCTGGTGCACATGTGGGAAGAGCTGTTCTCGTTTGCCAGTGTTGACGCAGCACCTGAACTCTGATGTTGATGTCTTATTTGAACAAAATTAAGCCCTCTGCCTTCTGCCAAAGGTTGTTTACAAATCATTTCTATCTTCAATAACATAATACACTGCAATATAACATCCAGAAAGATAATCTGTTTTTAAGGATTTGCAATTACTATACAGGCATTAGCTTTTTAGCTCAGACCAGACAGGTTGGAATTTGTGCTTTCTTTTATTTTCTTTAGCACATTTTAATAGAAGTTGCTGCACAAGAACAAATTTCTGTGTATGAAATAACCAGCTCTGTTGGAAAAACATTTATTTTCCAAACCCAAACATTCATCCCAGATCAATATTTGCCTTTTTTTTCTTTTTTTTTTTTTAGATTATATAATGTAAGTACCACATCCACTAAATGGACAATTAATTTAAGATTGTTCAAGAAACAAAACCAAAAAAAGAAATCAATACAAAAATTAGGTTTCATTGAAAAATGAATTCATCACATTAGGATTCTGCACATAGAAATGTGTACACAGACATATCCTACCTTGCTGACAGCTAGCTCTAAAAAAAAATTATTTAAAAGTTCCCTTATCATGGGTAGAAAGTCCACTGACTGATAGTATAAACTACTAGCCTAAAAAAAGGAGGTATTATACCAAAACACAGAATAAAGACTCCCAAATTCCTCTAGATAAGCTTGAATGATGCAATATATTCCCTAGGAGCAGAAATGAAGATACCTTGAAATTACTCAAGGAAAACCTCTAATATGGCAGCAGTGCCTTCTCAAATGGACACCACACACCACAAAAAAATTTAAAAATGAGGAAAAACCTTCCCATGTTCACACAGCCTTCAAAATTTAGTATTATCTAGATGCCCAAGGAAACACACACATTAAGGCACATGACACTGCCAAACAGCCCTTGCTCCTGCTGTTAGATGTCACTTCTTTCTATTGGTGTCTTCTTTAGCCAAGAAATATAAATTGGAAATTTTACTTCACAGCAAGATTTCACTGAACGGGCTAACACACTCCCCCTGCCATAGTCACACATACACAAGTTTCATTTTCTCAGTGAAGACTGATTATTGACCAACAATAAAACTTTGAGACTGAATAATGTAATGAAGCTGGTAGGTGGTTGTAGACAGATACTAAAGTTGGTGCTTGTAAAAGATATGCCCAGTTGATATAGTTTAATATTTTATACTGTTCACGACAGTTTAAAACCATAGTCTTAGTTCATAACCAAAGCCAATAAAGTAATCTTACTATTTTGGGTGACCAACTGCAATTATCACTTGAAAACAATCAATGCACAAAGAAAGCCATACCCAAATAAAAATCTGCCAACTTAAAAATCATTAAGAAAAAAAATCTGTTGAAAATACTATGTAAACAGCTCTTACTGATAAAATTCAACACCAGTGGAGTGGAAGGCTACCTCCCTCAGTATGATACTAAAGCATAAGTACAGGAGCAAAACCATTTGAGAAAAAAATTAGTCTTGCAAAAGCATATTACTATACAAATCTAATTGAAATTAGAATGGCAAATACATAAACCAATGAAAATTGGATTTTTAAATAGCAAAAACTATCTTTTAAAATAAGTAATTAACAATAAATTCCAGTTGCAGACAATGCACATGTCACACTGTCCAGGGACACTGATCTACATTTCCATTAACTTCAGTGACTTGTTCTGAATTTGGAACTTATGAGTGATAATTCATAATATTCAATCAATACATGGAGATGTTAATGATATAATTTCATGTCTGGATCTTGGCAAGATCATCTTTTCTGTTTCAACCACCATCACTGTCTGTGATTATTTTTAGCCATGACCTTATCACAAAATATATCTGGTACCTAAATGCAACAGCACAGTCAACACTTTATTATATTACACAGAATATTTAAGTATTTCCTCTAAATCTCATAGAGAGGGGAAAAAAAGAACAGAAAAGAACACTTCCCTAAAAATACCTACCTTGAAAACAAATTTAAAAAGGTTAGCAAATGGATTTTGTTTCTGAGGGCAATGCTGAATTAAGAGAATTAAATAGTCATAGATTTCTGTCTCTGTTATTTTTCAGAAGAATTTAGCTGTAAGCACAGGTAGCTGTGCTTCAGCAATTATTCAGTTCAGCAGAGAACAATTTGCAGGATTAGTCAATCTACATTAGCTGTGTCAACATGTGAAATTTGCATTGACAGCAATTCATAAATCTATCACCTGGAGTGCAAGAGCTCCTTCTCAGACTTCCACTCTGCTGCAGTACCATTCCTGCACAGTCACTTCCCCACCCCCTTGGTAACAACTAGTTTTCCACTTAAAACATAAATTTCCCTTTAGATTCCACTACTACCATAAAGAAAATGCAGCATGAGATCTACGAAAAAAAATCCTTCAACTTGGCTTCTCTTTCAATAAAGCTATTAAAGAACAGAATTATGCTTCTTCTCAGATGATGATTTTTATTTTATCAGAAGTTGGCAACATCTTTGCATTAAACCACAGCAAGCAGAGTCTTTCCCTGATGAAGTATGTCAGATGACACTTGCTGGGTACATGAAGTACGATTGTGCCCCGAGGTTAAATCTCATTGAGATATATATCCAATCTCCTCATGATGCCCAAAAAAGGGACCTGAAATCTGGATCCTCTGATTATATTTAAAAAAAAAAAAAATTCTGCAAGTTTTAAGCTATTTTTTTTAATCTCTTTCAAATCATTGCAATTCATTAAAATAAAGATACCTTCAAAGGTACTTTTCAAACTGAGCCAAGTTTGGATCAATGCCTTACACACATTTTACCAGATAAACAAACAAGCAGTGCACATGAAATTCTAGCTACTCTAGGTTCTGGAGTTCTTGATGTGCCCCATATTTTGCCACCAAAACTGAAGTCAAACTTTGGTTAAGGGTTAACAATGTTCATCTTAAATCCAAATAATTTTTTCCATGACAGTGCTTGAGGGACAGCTGGGTAGAGGGTAGAGCTATTTAACACACTCAGGGTTCTGTGTGTATTCTATCGATAAAATAAGTAAACAAATTCAGATTGAAAAAATTTGTTCTACTTGTGTACTCCAAAAAACTCAGAACAGACAACTAAACTTCCTTAAATCCCCATTGCACCAAGTCAGCTATAGCAGGAACCATCCTGGAAATGCTTACTCTGTATTTCCCTATCCACTATTAAGTGCAGAGGTGCAGTTGGTAAATTACATTGATGGAATGTTTTTCCCTGCTTAGGATACTTTCTCACACGTCCTGAGTTTCATGAATCTGCACTTCCAAGTTTTACAGCTTCAGCTTACCTTGCAAAGAAAACTGATGTTGAAGCCAAGGGATTGTGCGTTTCTGGAGCCAGAGTTCATGTAGTTTCCAAGGAACAGCACCAACTCCAACAGCTTACTGAAGCTTTCACTTTTCTTCAGCTCCTCACAAGCCATTGTCACTGCCATGATGTCAGGTTTGATGTTGTTCACGTGCTCCTCAAACATGAGCCGGAATAGGATCCCATTGAGACGCGGCCGCAGCATCTTCACTGAGCTCATCTGCAAAACACAAAACGTTGCACCAGCACATAAAAAACCAAAGGGTTATTTAAGCAAAATAGTTTGTATTAAAAAAAAAAAAAAACATCATGCAGCCACCAAGTCTACAGTTTCTGTGTGTTTTCACTGCCTATCTGGTATTTCCAGGAATCTGTAAACTGCTCACTGGTATCTTTCCCCAAACCATACACTTTGCCTGAAAAAAAATCAGTAAAAATAAGAAAGTGCTTTGTTATTCTGAACCATTTAACTTGTCAATTCCAAGCTCACTGGCAATAAATGCCCACTGCCAAACCCCTTGTTCCCAGCAAAGGAGATGTAAGGCAGTTCTACCAGTTCACAAGAACCAAAGATCAGCCTCAAAGTACAGGTTGCAAATATTCTGGAGGTAGATACAGAGTTTTGGGCTGAAATTCATGACAATAACTCTCATATAAAAACCAGTATACCTGGAGATACTAAAGTAAGGACATACTAATGAAATAGTCTCAGTTCTGATCCCATGGCATCAGACTTTATAAGAAACATACAGCTTGCTTTTCAACTTTTTAAGTAAATTTTGTAAAACTACTGCCCAGGATCCAACCACCTTCGAGTTTCAGACACTTGCCAAAGTGTAATATAGGACTAATTCCTTCCTGATCTGATAAAAAGGTGGGAGGTCATAAATCATGCTGTGGTGACCATGTAATGACATTGATACTGAAAAATATGTACAATACTCATTAGTTTAGATCTCCAGTACCAAATTCACTAGACTAATAACCAAAATATGGTGGTCTACCATATTTTGCACAAGTGATCAGTTATTTCCTCTTACTTAGAACACTATAATTCACAAGGTATATTTAAATTAAGAGAAAAATATGTATTGATTTTTTTTTAAGCTACTTAAAAACTTTTAATTGCAAGAATGATTATGTTCCAAATCTAACTCCTCATTTTACTTAGCAGAATACAGGAAGATTTTTTTCCCCCTCTGTATTCACTCTTAGTGGTGTTCCTGAAGCACTGAGAAAGAAAAGCTTTGATATGTGACAAATCACAGATCGTGACCACGAAAACAAAGATTTTGGTGTGCCTCTGTCTCTGCTGCTCAAAGTTTTACCCTGGTTCTTTGAGGAACCAGGATTTTTCTACTGGTGTTATCTCCCAGATACAGCAGCGATAACTTCTGCAGGAAAGAACTGAGTGGTCTGAATAAAAATGAATTCGTTCTAAAATGAACATAAATATGAAGGCACTCCAGATGGTCTCAAACAATTCCTATGATCAGACTGGAACAAGGAAAGGATCAAAAAAGAAGCATTTCAGCATAGCCAGAGTTTTTTTTTTATAAATCTACATTGTCACAAATTTCTCTGTGAGCCTCTCTAAGCCCAAATCATTGAAAGTCTTGCAACATTATTCTTCTAATCATTCTGTATTTCAGAAATATCATACTGAAAACATCTGCCTTAGAAGGATCTACTTAGACTAATCTGCAGTAGATAGAAATTAAAATTAATCTCATAATTTGCCTTAACTTTTGTAGAACAATCTCCAATTACTGTTTTTACTCAATGTGGCACAGAAAAAAGTTGTCAAAAGCTTTAGATCCTGAAAACAAAATGCAGCGAAACACGTATAAGCCAACAGAACAGTGTGACAAAGATTTGTGAAGAAGAGTCCTTGACAATACTTCAGCCAACTGTACTTTCTTCTTTTAATACTGTGTGTCAAGTGTCATGGAACACTGAGCATTTATTTGCTTTGCAAGGTAGTTTGACCACCAAACCAGCAGTAAGTTTTAATTTCATTTGCTGACTTGCATAATCTTTTAAAAGTATCTTCACAATTTCCCAAGAGCTGTTTCAGCTGGGTTGTTTCCTTAAAATTCAGAACATTTTTATATACATAATGCCTTTTATATATCACCAGATGATGACCACAAATGCTATTTTAGTTCCTCCCTCTCCACCTTGCCCTCATTTCCCTTTCATATGCCTCTTTCTAAATCTGGGTGTTGGATGCCTGACAAACATGCTGAACTTAGAGAAACCTGCTGGAGTAGGAAAGGTGTAAAGACCACATTCACTTAGAAAAAGGTCCAATTCTCTATGGTTCTACAAAATTAGTGTCCAAGACATATAAGAAACAAGACATGGAACAGCAAACATTGGCTTCCACCACAAACAGTTAAAGAAGCAAGAAAATGGGTATTTCTTTTCCAGTTCACTGTCAGTGCTGGACTGCACGTCATTATTTCCCCTTCTGGGCTTTCATAAAGGTCTTGACTGAACTCTCTACCTAATCAAGTTCTTTATTCAGTTCTTTATGCTTTATTATCACCATTCAATTCTCAAGTCCTGTATTAAAACTAGGATCAAAGGCTATTGGAGAAAGGCAAAAAGCACAATTAAATTTGCCTCACTTCCTAAGAAAAAGCTGACATTCCTCTAATACAAATTTGTCAACTTACTCAGACAACTTACCCTCTTACCTATATTACATTAAAGTTGTCTCTTTTTTTTCTCTAGCAATGTTCTAGGAAGATTAATTCTTCAGCAGCTCTAGAAACTACAATGAGGCCAAACAAGTGGTAAATAAATTCAATTAAAAAAAAAATTAAAGATTCTAAACCAATGCAGCTTGTACAGTTCTCCCCACTTAGTCCACCTCCCAGTCAGGACTGTTCAGGACAAATAATCCTGGTCCAACAGCAAAAAAAGGGTCACAAAATATGCAATCACTACACAACTACATTGTGAAACTTATGCTTTTATAATACTAAAAACGTTCAACTGGCACTGAAATGGAATTGCATTTCCTTACTAAGCTGCAGCATTTCCCATATCATAAAAAACTTAACTCTTGAACACAAGTTTTACATTTAAAAATCAGATAACATTCTGCCTAGCTTACTTAATGTTACACAACTGATTCAGTTAATCTATTTTTCTTGCTCTACTTCAACATCAATGCCAACTTTCCTTTATATGAAGTTGTGTTGCCTTTTTTGATCCCAGTATATAACTTCAAAAAGTTCCAATAACTAATTAGAACACATAATTGATTTTAACATTTAATCTAAATGAAAATGCAGTTCTAATTTTCATTTACATATCAGCTGAATATTAAGTTAATCACTCTCTTCTAATAAGTTAATAATTTACTAAGTATGGGTTTTCTACACAAATTTTAAGCAACTTATTCCAATCTTTATTAAATTTGATGGGCAAAGTGATTATACAATTAACATATCTTAATAATTAACATGCCTAAATTTACATACAAATAAGGATACACATTTTAAATATTATTTAAGATAGGAATAGAAGAAGACAGACAGACTAACATCAAGGTTACAACTATTACTAATGCAGAACTCCAAACTTAAGTTGACATATAGGAAAAAAGAAGCCCAGTCAGGTAAAGATTTTAAAGTTCAGCTATACTTCTTCCACTTCAATGGATAGTTCAATTAAATCAAAATCAGAAACAAAATCAGCATTTTAGTACTAGTAAAACAGTTAGAGGCCTCTGCAAATAAGACAGAAGCACTATCCATAAGGAAAATACTGCTTTTTATTAAACCAGATGGTAAAGCTGAATAAGCAAACAAGCTTCAGGAAACTCAGTTCCTTCATAAGGCAAACATAACCATTTGGAATTATTTGATTAAGCAGTTTTTGTTAATTAACGTTGCATTAAATAGTTGAAACCTCTCTCAACTTTCTATAGGCAGTCATTCCTCAAAAACATAAATCAATGAAACAGTGTTCATGACTGTATATTGGTACTGTTGGGAAATAAGGATACTTTTATGACTATTTCAATACAATCAACTGAAAAAACAAGGACCACCTAGTAGTAATCCTAAGGTATGATCACCAGGTATATAAGTAGCATCCTAACCCAGAAACATCTTTATATAAAAGCTATAGAGAGCAATGCATAGAAACAGGATGAAGCAGAAGAGACAAGGTAGGGACGATGTTTATATAGGGGAATGTGTGGGGTTTAAATTGTTACTGATCAATTAATAGATGGTAATGTTTTACTATGGTAGTTCTTGCAATAAGACTAACTAATGTATCAGACTTCTACCAGAATTCCTCATCTTTGTTTTGAAATAAAAGATTTTTGGAACTTTATACCATTTATTGAACAAAAAATATCAATATGCTAAAGTTTTTCAAAAGAACTCATTGATATCTTTCATTTTCCAAATTCCCTACAAAAATCACATTAGGTCATATTCTGTTACTTGCCCAACCGAAAAATAATGAAAAAAAAAAAAAAAGAAGGGGAAAAAAATCACTTAAAAGGCATTTCTGAAGTCAAATTATGCTCAAATTGGAGCTTTTTAGTAAAAAGCTGATTTTACTCTTCCCTTTTAAGAGGTCTCTATTCCTGTTTTAATGCATTTTAATGCACATAATGCCTTAAAAATCCAGCAAGAGCAAACCTGGCTCCTGTGGAGCTGAGGATAAATCCTGAGCACATTACAGAGGCATCATCAGCATCCTAATCTTTTGGACTGGCAAAGTGAAGTGAAAACAGGAACTAATTTGCCTAAGGACTTATCAGGTCCTTGGAAGACCTAAAGTGATTTCCAAGTCCTGGGTAGTCCTCGGTATCAACCATCACACCAAGCCTGGATTAAAGCAATTTATGCAAATTCCATAATTTCCTTCAGAGACAGGTTCCAACCATTATAACACTCAATACCCCTGCTTTTGCATTACAAGTATGTATTAAATGCTAATAAAAGAAACAGAATATAATCTACAATTTCAGTCTTAATTTGAATCCACCCCTCTTCTAGAGCCATTTTGCAAGTTTCTGTGTGTTTGTACACAACAAACACAGGTATTTTACATGTATATGCATACTTACACATACATGTATACATACACATATTATATATATTTGCATACAAACACAAGACACTTATGGGTATATTAACTCTTTCACACAGTTTTCGATACAAAACAAAAAATTTATTGGAGTTATCAATGCCCACTAGATCAGGTTGTTCAGGGCCCCACCAAAACTGACCTGATATGTATTCAGAGAGATTTTTTGATTGTTACTCAACAGGAAATAGATAGTAACTTTTTCCTTGCTGCAGGTCTTCCAAAAACACTAATCAAAATATTTTATCTCTAAAATGTTTCTTTTTATGTGACAAAATGGAATTCTGCAGTTAATCATTGCATCAGTACATACCACAACTCCAAACTGTTCTGGCTCAGCAAGATCATTATATTCATCCTTTAATTCAGCTAAGGCATTGAGTTCCTTCTGCTCAGGAAGATTCTTCACTAGGTTCTAAAACAAACAAGGCATTATATCAAATTTGTTATATTAAACTAACTGAGATATAAAAATAACACGCTTAAAATACCACAACATGGAAATGAATGAGGAAATTATGGGAAGCTTATTTTATTTACGCAGTTTTAACACTATATAAACATCAAATCAAATCAGTAATTATTTAATACAGACATGAACTCCTCTGTTACAGTCTCTGATTTGAAGAATACCTTCTCAGTATTAAAAGGTTGGAGTATAATTTTTCAGGGCCTGACAGCATCAAGAGGTTTTGTCTATCTACAATCTTTTTTGCCCTACTGATTGCATCTTGCTCATTAAATATTAATCAAGAAATAACTGCTCTGTGTAAAACAAGACATAACTAGCAAAAAAAAAAAAAAAATTACAATCTTCAGACATTCCAAGTAGCTGTGCACAAAACACACTCCAAAATACCTTACACAAAAAAAGGTCTACATCTCAAAATTGTACAGATCTTTTGGATGACAAATATACTGGAACTCAGCAAAAAGCTCAAGTTGTTTGCAATCCTATCCATGTCCCCAAAGAAATGCGTATTAGTATATGATCTTAAGATCTCAATACTGATATGCTAGATCTATAAAATACTTATATTAAGGTGGAAGAACATTGTTTTAAGAGATACTCAGTAGAAGTTTAGTTTGCATTTAAACTTTCATATATACACCAGTAGAAATCAAAACAATGTCATTAATTAAAAGAAAACCATTTCCATTCCAGTAAGCATCAATAGAAAAAGAGTTATGCGACTGTTAAAAAAGTAACCAACACTGGAGAAGCATATTTTTTTCAGATATAAAAATTTAAATTGGAGAAAATCTGTACTATTAGAGGTACAAATGTCTTATTTTTAGAACAGACCAATCTTGCCATCACTCTGGCAATATCCTTATTCATTTTGAGAATTTGATTACTGATCACTCTGCCAGGCTTGAAGGAGAAATCAAGGTACGACCTGGAGAAAGGCATCAGTCTAATTTGTCAAATTTGCAAGTGACAGCAAATGTAATTCTCCAAGATGAAAGAATCATTCACCCACCTTCATAAAGAAAACTAAAGATGACAAGCAGTCTCATACAAAACATCCCTGTTACAGAGAGATTTTTATATTCACACTAAGGGGTTGCTGAATATCTCAGCAAGCAGAGTTGAACATACAGAGACTGACCTCCATGTCACACAATTAAGCTGTAGCTTCGTGCTTAAACCTAAGTATGTTTCCTTTCCTATTAACCCAGACCCATGTCCTACTCTATCAACACTGCAGGTCCTTTTTTTAGATACATATATATAGATACACACATATATATGTATGTTTATTTTCATTAAATGTATTGAATAACTGAAAATAAAGATGAAGCCTTCAGTGACCACATATTCAAATCCTTGTCAGTAGTTCAGGAAACAGTTCCATAATGTATTCATGATGATATGGGTTTACATAAAAATAAGGTATATAAAAATGGTTAACACAAACATGAAAAGGAATCTAAGGTTGACATTAAGAGGTTGAAACTATCAGTCACTACTTACTGTCCCAAGGCCCTAAATGTATGGTTACAAAAACTTAGTCCCTCATAGACAATTCCTCAAAGGAATTGAAAACATTTTTCCCTAGAGCATTGTCCTCAAGGAAGAGATACAACAGTATAGAGCCTACTGTGTACTCAAACTCATTAATCCAATTTATTCTACTAAGTATTACACCATAGCTTTGAAAAGCAGCAGGAAACAAGGGCTTGAGAAGCAAAATTGAAAAAACACTTTGCTACTTGCTCAATTATGCCATACTCATTTCACTTCCACCACTTTGATACTTAGAACAAAGTAGTTTCTACATGTGCATTTTTAGCAAGTGGGAGTTTTGCTGGGCATGAAAGAAAGCAACGTTTGGTTTGTACAATTTTTCCAATCAGTAGTATTGAAAACTGTTAAACTGGTAAGTTAGTTAATAGCTCAGTTTAAGATGAAAATAAACCAGAATAGACAGAACATGAAATAGATAACACACCCCCATTTACCCCAATATATTTCTAAGAATATCCCCTGAAACACAGAGGAATCTCTTCCAGGTTATCAGTTGTGTCTCCCTGCTACTGGAAGCAGC
Source organism: Empidonax traillii (assembly GCF_003031625.1). Classification (NCBI taxonomy): domain Eukaryota; kingdom Metazoa; phylum Chordata; class Aves; order Passeriformes; family Tyrannidae; genus Empidonax; species Empidonax traillii. The sequence continues at coordinate 328,378 of NW_020955269.1, forward strand.
TCTGCCACACCATTCCCTGCAGAACAGGACCAATCTTAAAAACCTTCGTTTTGTGAAGATTATAGGCTGCTGAGTTTCTAGCCAGTTGCATTCATGATGAACTCACATACATTTATTCTGGTGCTAACATTACCTTTTACTTATGCAACTTCATTTTTCTCCCCAGTGCTTACACACATCACTCCTCTCCCCATACGGTTATAATGTAGTCACATCCCTCACAGCTATTTATATTGCTGATCTAATCAAGCCAATCTTTTTTGCTTCCTTCTGTAGACTGTTTCTCTATCCCTCAATCATCTTAAGTAGTTTTTAAGTTCAGCTTCTCTATTTTAAATTCATTTTTGAGAAATGTACCAAGTATTTTAGATAAGGTCTCAGAAGCACCCTATTCAAAACCATAAAAATTATCCTCTCGACTGACAATCCTTGACCTGATACACCTTGCAATCACATTTGCCTTTTTTATGGTGTATGAGGTCAGGCTGGGACCAAGTTAATTTACTTCATAGCAGCCCATATGGCGTCACTGTGACTTGTGACCAAAACAGTGCTGACTTACCACTGGTTTAGCTACTTTGAACTACATTTGTAGTAGAAATAACCAATCTGAAGCCTCTCTGTGCTTCAGTTATCCAAGGTGGGGTTATTTCCTCACTCTAGACTCTTGATTTTCCTAAACCTGTAGGCTTCCTAATCACATAATCTGACATTCCTGATCAATAAAAAGTCCAAATTAAAATTAGGACTCTGTACTGAGGCACCTCAGTTTAGCCTTGCATCCCCAGAAAAACCAATTTCTATATCCAAGAAAGAAACAAAAATTAATTTTAAAAAACCTCAAGGGCAATGGGACAAAGGTGCCAACAGGAGATAGGGAAGGACGAAAGGATAAACTGGAGCTCAGTATGTTAGCTAGAATCTGAATCTCTGTATGATATTAAATAAAACAATTCAACACCAGTATTACTGGTGTGCTAAATCTTTACAACTTTTAAGCTTTACTTGCTTCTCTGCTGTACTGTGGTTCCCCAGAGATCATGAGGGGTTGTGACCCTCCTGCAGTGAGGAAGTCAGAGAGGGATGTAAAGAAGTTGTGCTCCACATTTGCTTGTCTCTGGCTGAGAGACTTTGAGCTCACTTTGAGACCAAAGCAGCTTGAGAGAAGGTTTCATTTGCAGATGGTTTTTGAGTTGCAGCAGTATCCCGAAACATTCAGGTAATTTCATCTCTCACTAGAGACAAGCAGAGTTGTTGCAGAGTTGTTTCCATAACAAGCCTGATAAAACTTGATTATCCACCAGCCTAAATCTTCTTCAGCTTGTCTTCAAAGCTAAAAAAACAATTCTTAGAGATTTCCTTTTGAAAGGGAAACTTCATCAAGTGGGAGATGGCAAGGTACTTCTGTTAACAGTATTTTTGAAGACAGTTTTACAGCTACATGTGACCATGTTCAACAGTAGAAGTGAAATAAATAAAGCAGTAAACACCACTGACACACCTGTAGCTGATAACCCTCTAAACTATTCCTACTCTTGAATTCTTATACCTTCACACATATTGACGTAAAAAACAAGCTATTAACAAAACCAGAGACATTTTCACATACCTGAATCAAGGATTCACTCAGCTTCTCTTCATCAACCTCTAAAATGATATTCTTTATTTCTTCATAAGGCAAACGGAAAGAACCCAAAAATATTGCTGAAATTCAGTAATACATAATTAGAATCAAAAAGGTCAAAAAGATTGATATAGAGGCAGACTTAATTTCTAGCAACTCAAAAATCATATCTTAATCTAAATTATGTTTCACAATTAAGAAGTGTCCTATATAAAATAAATGTTAGATGAGACACACTACTGCTGTTTGACTTCTAATAAATTTCTTCTCTAAGAAATGAAACTCTGACACTTGTAACTTTTTATCAGCCTCAGTTGCTCACTAGCAGTCTTACTTAGCAATAAAGTCTCATCTTTATGAATGACATCTATATTACTACTGAAACAGATCTATTCAGCCACTAGAAGACTTTACCTATTATTATTTTGGCTTTTATAACCATGTATGAAGAGCTGTACAGCATTTACAATTGGATAAATGATACTTAAAATATTCTAAAAAAAATCCACATCAAAAGGGTGATGAAGAGCTGGGCAAAGAAAGAAAAAATGCCCTAACTTTACCACTTTCTAGGATAGCTGAAGTTATACAAGAGACAACATATAGTGCAAAACCTTCAGAGGGGAAGTTCTCAAAGTAATTTGATCTCAGAATGTTATGAAATCTCAAAAGAGCCCCATTCAATAAACTATAAAGTATTAAACACGGGTGGATTAGCATAACACTTGAATCAAGTGTTCTATATTCAGCCTAACTATTATGGCTGATTATCCTGCACCCATGTTTTCAAAACCTGAAGATTTATATCAGTTATGTCATAGTTCATTTTCTGCTTAAAAAAATGTGCTCGTAGACGTGGTAATAAAAAACGCACAGATTTGGTTTTACACACTTATTTGCCATGAGTATAGTTGGACTAGTGACATTTTATGGTATTTCCAATTCAAATGAAAAGAATTCATTACTCTTAAAGATTGACTTCCTTCCATAATTAAAGAGAGAAGAAGCAAGTTAAATGAAAGAGGTGGGGCTATTTTCCTTACAATTTATAGGAGCAGTATTTGCACTATTTAGTTAGCCTATTTGGTAATATTTTTCTCTTTAAACTTGTAACTTCCACCAAGCTCTATTTCTCCATTACTCTAACCAGAAAGGACCTAGGAATGGCCTGTCCACCCCAACCAATAAAACCTATCAACACTATGCCTTGGCCAAACTAGTGATCATCATTTAATTACACTTTCAGTGTAAATCATTTTTTCCATTTTACTTTTTTTAATTTTTCCCAAGTTGTCCAGTGAATTCAAAATGTGTTTAAACACTTCTGAACTTAAGACTCATTTCAAATTAGCAGTTTTTAGAAAAAAAAAATGGCACAAGAAAAATTAAGAACAATCATGTGTGTATATGCTAATTAGATATTGACCTAATGCATTTCACATCACTTACATAAATTTTGTGCGGATTTTCCATCCAAAACTCTTAATTCTTTGATCTTTTTCTTTGACTGTGCTGCTTTCTTTTCTTCCGATTCTTCTACCGGTTTCTTGGCTGAAAAGAAGGTATTTATTAAATTCTGATTCATTATTACAACTGTTCAATCTTAGCTAATAAAAACTCCATTAGAAAGCCACATCAAAGCATCTTTAGAATCAGTTCAAGGCAAACTGACTACTCCCTCAACCTCCTGTAAAATATCCACAGACACATAGCAAATTTCCAAAAGTAGAAGGAGCATGAAATAAAAATATGACAACGACCAATCTTTCCAAGTACTACCAAATAATATTTATATATTTTAACCCACACCATTTCACTTCAGCTCCAGTTTATTCCAAGCACTTTTAAAAATGCAGGGACTTGGTGTCACTTCAAAGCACACGAGTGCCCTCTGTTGATATATTAATAATATTAATAAGTTCTTCATCCCAAACCAACAACATTAGTAATTTGATATTTATCACACTGAACAAAGGTATGTTTTTACTAATTATTTATGTTGTCAGTGGTAAAGAGCAAAACCAACTAAGAAAATAGCATACCTTTTAATTGATTTCTTTGAAATTAGCAATGATCACTAGACTTTATATTCAGCACTTGAAATTATATAGAAAGAAATGTGGTATTGAAGTACCTAAAATATAAGCTGATTTCTTGCATAATTTAAAATAGTCCATTTCCACAGAATTTTCTTAAGCATTAATTAAGTAAACCCATTAAGAAGGATTTATTTCCTTTTAAATATCACATAATATATTTGGCACTGAAGGAATAGAATCTGAACGTGCTTAAGAGTAATTGAACTTAATGAATATTTTAAGTCATTCAAAAGTAACTAAAAAATTGGAAAGTCAAATTAAGAGGAAGTTTCAAGCAGACTTAACACAGTTTTCTTCTCTGAGCACTGTCTTCTGTTGTACTATAATGAGCTATCATGGGTTTCTCCTAAGAAAACATGTTAATTTTTAGTGCAGAGAATAAAAAGAAAACCCTCAGTTTCTACCTCTTATAATAAAAAAAAAAAAAAAAAAAAAAAAAAAAAAAAAAGAACATAGAAAATAGATATTTGTCTCGCTACACACATTACTACTTGTAAAACATCTGGCACCAAGCAATTCTATGGGTTTATAACACTGAATAATTAGTTTACCTTGGGCATTTTTGTACCAGAGCTAACTAAGCCAGTACCAAACAGTTCCCTCATTTCCAGCTACCACTAAATAGTTTAAAGCAGGAAAAGCTAAACAGTAAAGATGATTGAAGAAGAAAGCAACACTTGCTCTCCTCTTGCCCTGCCATTTCTCTGCAAGCCTAACGTGACCAGCTGGCTTGGTATTTGTAAAAGCACAGAGCTACACATCACCAGATAATCCTCAAAATTCCCACCTGCACTGACCCTTTAACTAGAATGAGCTGCCATTTAAAATTCTAAAGTGACACTACATCAAGTAATCAGATCCTTATCACTAATTGTTCTCAATTAAACAAGGAAATAAGACCAGGTGCTCAACAGCACAAACAAAAAAACACCCAAGAGTGAAAAATTAGTTGTCCCATGAGAAGGTAACAAGCATTATGAGCTGTGTTACATCAACAGGAGGTACTGCAAAGCCCGGATTTGTGTCTACTGAGACAGATGAGAAAAATTATTCAAGAAGATGAATGACCTATTCCAAATTCAATCTTTTTAAGAATTAAAGCCTCCAGATTTCCATATATGACTGAGTCTAAAGTGTTGAGCAACACACACCCTCACAACGCACTCAAAGAGGACTGGACTTTTCACAGTAGCTAGGAACCTCAAAGACCAGCCTGTTCTGTAACCAGCAAATGACAATAAATACAGATATTCCAATGTGTAATCATATCAATCCTGTGGCTTGCAAAACTGTAGAGGTAACAAAATAAAAAAGAAAACAAGAGTAAAAAATGTTTTTGTTATTAAATGTCACCTCACACAAAGGAAATTTTCTTCCTACTCTGGTAATTCACACAACCTGATCAGAAACAGTGAGAGAAACACCTTTGTGAGCAAGAGTTCAAGGGCAAAGGTGTTAGACGAGCCCAACGTAAAACAGGTTTTAAATTGCACAGCTACTACAGTGGTTTGGGGTGTAAGCACATGATATTTCATACACACACAGAGGATGGGCTGAGTCACAACGCACAACAGTAACTTTGCCTGTAGAGGGCAAAGAATCAGTTGTCCTTATTACCTCTCCTCACCTGTATCGAAGGTGCACTCCTCTAGTGGATGTAAAACTAGGAACCACATTCAGAACACAGAAGACACTGTTCAAAAGTTTTACAATAAACCACAGCTACTCTTACCTACTTAAGCCTGAAGGGCTATAACACCATCAGTTATAAATAATCCATTTTCTTATGTCTGGAATAATTTTTTTTTTCTATTTAAAAAAGCCCAGGGAAGATGTTCCTTCCAAAGGTTCTTATCTTTCCATGCATGAGCCTTCAAAGTTAACTTCATGGCTATTCACAAAAATCAGAGAAGCACTAGAACCAGATGCTTATGTGACTGCACTAAAGTCATGATATAGCACGAAGACCAAACTTACCAATCCAAAACTCATAGATAGAAAGAAACATTTTTAAAATTTTTAAATTAGACAACTACTAGAATTTCCCCACCACTATATGACCCACACTTGAGCTGGCATGAAGCATCAGAGCTATACAAAGCCATGCTCTTCCCTCTTCTATCAGTGACTCTCTCCCTCTGATCACACAGTTCATTTCAGCAGTGAGTCAACTGTGATAGAACCATGGATTACAGAATTATGAAAAATAATTAAATTAATTAAAAAGATACTTGGAACTTCACAGAATCAACAGACTATTGCTGCCCAACATCCTAAACCTTGGTCAGATTCTCCCTTCACAAGCACCTGTTTAAAGATGAGGCACATTTTGGTTGGATGGCACAGAACCAGAGGGAGAGATGAAAGAAGGATTTTATAGCAAACAACACAAGGTAGTTCAGGAAAGCAAGTCGAAAAATCAATCTGGAAGCTCAAGCAGCTCTATTACTTCATACAGGCCTTGAGTTTAGTGCTGTGATTATTCATCAAAGCACTTTGATAATGGGACTGACTTACATCTTCATTCTAAATCAGCATTTTTTTAAACCAAGTTCTTACAGACAGCACCCAGACCTGGTCACTATCATACCCAGGTTTCCATAACAAAAATGGTCATATTTTAGAAAGAAAGGGGTAGCAGAGAAGCAACTTCCTTACTTTCTGACCCAAACTGACTAAGCAATAAATCACTGAGAGCAAGAGCTCAGCTCTCAGCTCTGAAGCCTTATTCCATGGAGTCCAATTCCTCCCCAACTCCCTGCTGAGCCATCCACATCCAAGCACCCTGCTGAAGTTGGCTTTTCTTCTTTCAGAACGTGACAAGCTTTTTCCCCACCTTCTATAGTCAGCTGTTTCTCCTCCCAGAACATACTAATCAAGTTTCTATCAGTCCTCCCCTGAATTAACAGCCCCGGAAGGATGGCAGAATCCTCCATTAAGTGGCTAAGCCCGTCCAGGTTCTCTAAGAAGTCATTATTTGCACAAGTGACTTTGCATCTCCTTCCAAATTGTCAGCAGAGAGTCCAGAAGTCCAAGTATTTCATCCCCACAGGAAAGCAGCATATGAGCATATGTATCAGAAGAGTTCAGAGTCCAAAGGGCCTCTCAGGTTGTCCTCAGATCATCATGTCTGGGATAACAGACACAGCTCATGTATGTCTGCTGTGTTTAGGTAAAGCATTTTTAAATACCCTACCCTACATCTCTGTGCTTCTCCAGGATGGTTAATACCATTTCATACAAATTTATGTAGATGCATATTTGGATTTACATATGTGTTTGGAATAAATATGTACATACACAAACCAGCACACATACATCTGTGGATTTTTTGCTTTCAAGAAATAGAAAAAATTCTTCACTTGGTTGTTTAAAGTGATTTCCCCATTCATTTGGGAGGAAGTAAGAATCAGGAAAGCATTAAAAAAAACCCCAAACAACAATTAATAGTCACTGACATGGCAAAATAGCCACTAATACGCAATTATCTCTCACCAGTTAGACCTGTAGAAGGTTTTGGCTGGGTTTACTTTTCTTTATAATTTATCTCAAACAGACAAAAGAGGAAGGGCAGCCAGCATGAGAAAGTTAAGGAGAACACGTGCAAGCTTTAGCACACACGAAGGCCAGAAACACAGACCTAAACACCAACATTACATAACTTTATTTTCTAACTTGGAGTTCTATTTTGTTAAAAACATATTTGTTTATCAGTGTTGGAGGAAAAAGCTGATGCAATGTGCTGCAAGGGATTGTTTGCTGTTCATCTGACATTACCCAGCACATGTGAAGCTCGAGGGTGTCCCTTCAGTGACACCTTCAGCTGGGAACTCATTTAATCCCACTGAACGTGCAGAGCTTGAAACCCTTGGAACCCATTCAGGGTATACTAAACAAAATGTTATAAAAGTTTAAAACACATTAAGCAAGACTAATGATAATCGTGGCAAAGAACATAGGAAAACATGTTGAAATACTTTAGAGACTTAATTAAGAAAAATATTCTACCATCACTACTTCTGTAGCAAAAAGAATAAGGATACACGGTTCTTGAAAATTATCATTTCCCACTTGTTCATTAATTCAGCTACTGAAGAGCTTTAAAAGTAGTCTTGACAAATTTTTAGAAATATACATGATTTTACTTAATGGTATTGAAGCTGGTAAGCATTTTACCATGAGCTGAAATGTCCAGTTCATATAAAATTCCTTTTTTTTTTTTAAGAATTTTAATAAGAATTAATAGCAAAAACTGTCAGTCATGAACCTGATGAGAATGAAAATTAAAGGAGATAAAAAGGAGAACTTTGAATTACAGTGTGGAGAAAGCAGAAATTTAGGTGAACTTTAGCTTCAGCCTGCCTTAACCTTAGCCTTAATCTCCAATTTCTGTCAAGTCTGTACACACAGTGAACAAAAACATCCTTATATCGTCATGGGAAATGAATGACTAATTTCATCTTATTTCCATCTGGCAAAGGGTTTCCCAATTGCATTTACTAGTATTTGGCAGCAAAAGTAAACATACAAAGGAAATTAATTGCTTTGTTATTCCCCTTACCCAAGAAAAGAACTATGGTTAGTACAGAAGTATAGGATAAAGAAATTAAGTGCACATAGAATTGCAAGGGGTGTAAACTACACTCACAAGAGTGGAGTTGAACAGCTGAAAGTAACAATTACAGAGTTTACTCAAAAAAACCCCAAGTGATACAACTTAGTACAAAAATGAAATAATGACCTAGGAAAGCCATTGAAGGTTTGGAAAGTAATTTTTAGCACAAAAATTCAGTAAATTTTCTTGCAACATAATGAAACTTCTTGAAGCCTGGCTAAATTGATGATCCTGGGATGCTACTGATTGCTTTTTATTTCCATCCTGTTTCTAGAGGCACTCAAAAATGGAAATTAAATTCAAACAAAAGACAAGAGAGAGAAACGTAAAATAAAGTAGTGTCCAATCTGCACTTGCTCTTTTTCCTCCCCAGTGCACCATCAGTGAGTGTTGCCCTCTCCCTGACACATCATTTCCACATTCTCATGGAGAGGTGCAGCAGTGCCCAGGGTCTGGGCAGGGAGCACAGCTCTGTGTTAGCCTGGGAGCTTCCACCAAGCACTTGTTTCAGTGAAGTAGATGAAACATGTCCAAGCTCTTGTGCCAGGCAACAGAATGAACTCTGACAAAGTTCCCTGTGCTCAAGACAAATTACGCAAATGACCTGTTTGATTAGCAAGAAGTGCAAATGTGCCCATACAATCAAAGAATTTTTAGAAATCCTCTAAGATCATCAAGTCCAATCATCAATCGGGCACCACCATCACGTTCACCACTAAACCACGTGCTCAAGTGCTATATCCACATGTTTTTTTGAACACTTCCAGGGATGGTGACTCCACAACTTTCTGGGGCAGCTTGTTGCAATGCTTGACTACCCTTTTTGTGAAGAAATTTTCCTGATCTCTAATCCAAACCTCCCCCGGCACATCCTGAGGCCATTTCCTCTTGCCCTGTCACTTGTTCCCTGGGAGAAGCATCCTGAATTTAATCAGGCATTGGAACAGCCTACCCAGAGAGGTGGTGGATCCACCATCCCTGGAGGTTTTTAAGCAGAGATTGGATGTGGCCCTTAGTGCCATGCTATAGTAATTGGAGTCAGATCAAGGGTTGGACTTGATGATCTTGGAGGTCTTTTCCAACCCAATCTATTCTATGATTCTATGATTCTATGAATGAGCAGAGCCTTGACATTGGCAGCAAGTCATAAGACAACAGAGCAGGCTAAGCAGAGTAGGGACCAACCAGGTATTCTCTATCCAGTCCTGTATCCAATGAAACCAGAAAATACCCAATGGACCCCAGAAGGGGGGCTCTGGGAGGGGTTCCAGTTCACACAGCTGAAGCCACTCTCTCCAGGATCACATCACCTTTCCTGGAGAACATGTAGGTCATGCAATTCATGAACTGCATAAACTGAGATTGAAGTGGTTGGGTATCCAAATTCATTTAGAGTTTCCACACTGTTATTTGGTGTCTAACTTTGACAATGAGCAAAGCATTTCCCCAAATATCCATAGATAAATGCAAGAGCATTAGCAGATGCCAGACACGCCTCTTGTCAATTCAGGCAGCAGCTGTGGGATCTCATGTTTATTCCCAATGCCACCTGGCATTTTTCAGTTCACCTAAAATCACTCAGTTACCAATTCCTGAACTAAAATTAATTAAGCACTCCTGCTGTCACTCTGTCCTTTCTGCAATCAGAAGAGCTAAATACCTGGTACAGCATTAAAAAAAATAATTATTACAAAGCAAGCAAGGAATTGATCTCAATCTTAGTTTGAGCTCTTAAGATAAAAAAAAAATAAAACTGGGAGGAAAAAACATGGAACCTCTTGCAATCTTGTATGTTTTTTGCCTAATTAATGTAATCAAGCTGAAGGAAGTGGCATCAACCCAACAGATTATGCTCTGTGGAAGAATAAAAAAGATCATAACTTAGCTTTACAAGTTAGGGGTTTTTTTAAAAATAGTAGGGGATCTCCACTCCTATTATTTATTCTTATAATTGATTGCTATTATATTTGACCACCACAATTAATGACTACTATTAATTTACCATGAAATATTTCTGTTCTATTAAAATTGCCCTAAAATTTCTATAACTGGTCAAATTTTCAAGCACACACTGAAGGTCTGCAGCAAGAACTCGTGCAGCAGTTGGAGAGTTAAAGGGGACTTAATTAACTGTATTGTGGTGGCTTTCAGCTTTCTATCAACAGCTTGAAATTAAGTTGATGTCTGGGCCACAAATGTTTTATTTAAAAGAACCCAAAAAGCTGAAACAGACAAACAAAAAAAGGCACAAAAACCCCCAAAAGACAGTCACAGCCGATTTTGTCCTCTTCTACTTATTGCTAACGACCAGTCTAAAAGATGTTGTTTTTGCTGTAAGATAGTAAGCAAATATTAACAATTCATCACAGGTAAACGGTCACAGAAATACAGATGAACATTAGAAATCAAACAAGGGCAGGCAAACAAGGATTAAACTGAAAATATCCTCCATGGGCCTAACTTACTGTATTGGAGCTGTGCTGTAAGAAGCTGGAATAAAAAGCCAGTAGCCTTTTCCATGAGCTCTTCTCTCCCATTTTCTCTAAGAAGACTGACATGGAAGAAAGCCTCAGGATCGTGTAACCCCATTCCTCCCTTGGCCACTGCCACCACATCAACACACGTGACCCTGCACGTGGCGGTGCTGGGATCAGCTCCCAAGAGATGCTGATCCTTGGGGGGTGTCCTGAGACGTGGTAGGTCTTTGCAGCCCGTATATTAGTGCTTGACTAATGAGCTTGGTCACTGCATTTTAAAACTAATATAGTAAGTTTTTATGTGGGTCACAGAAGACATTTGCCTGTGAAAATAAAATGTTGCCTACAATAGCATTTCTAATTTAAACAGTCACATGTCCCAGTTATATTTTTTCCTCTGACATCAGGCCACCATCAGCACAAAACTGTGAGACAGGATAGCTATCATGATTTCCTGGATTCCAACCGAAATACCTTTTATCCATACAACTTCCAATGGTAAAAAAAAAACCAAAAAAAACCAAAAAAACCCCACAAATACAAGTCTCAGGAAAAAAAAAAAATCAAATGGCAAGTCATAAAACTGCTATCATATTTTATCAAGATTCTAACAAACTCATTTCTGTTGTTACTATGACAAGTCTAATAAATAAATATCTTGTAAATGAAGAGTTCACCCACTGTTTGCCCTAATTAGGCCTGTAAAAGGCTCATCTTCCCCAATAAAGACATCTAAGGAAATCACATTTTCCAAAGGAACTTTGCAAATAACAAAACTAAAAAAAAATCCCAAGATCCAAAAAACCCTTCACACAGTCAAGTTAAATAGATATTGGTGTTTAATGGAGCAGACTAAAATGTTACTAAAAATGACATGATAAATTGATTTCTTCTATCACTGTGATATTTGACATTTAAAACTCCTGACTAAATATTTAAAGTAAAACATCTCTAATTGCACATTTCATTATCCTCTTCCTTCTTAAAGCATTTCTCTACCATGAAGGCTTTAAATAAATATACATGAAAAATTCTTTCACTTGGACATATCTAATTCCCAAACTCCTCAGTTTATTTACCATCTTCAAGATCTACTGTAGTTTTTTGAGTGTTACGTGGCACATCCTGCCCATACACTCCGACCTACAGTAAAATACATGATGTTACATTTCCACTGACTTAGTACATAAAAGATTTGATTTACTATTTAGTAAAAAGACTTCTATACTCCTACTGATTTAGAGTATGAAAAAAATATTGGTAATTAGCTAGTATTTATTATTTTATTAAGCCAGGAGGATTCAAAAGGACGCCTTCATAGGCATCAGGTCCAAAGCAGAACTTCATAGGGTAAAAGGATCATATTAAAAATAATTGGGAAATTATGTGCTTTAATAGATTTCCATTCATTTCTATAACCAGTACACAGTGGCCTGTGAAGCTGACTGGTAATCACAGCTTTGATAGTTGATAAATATAAATAGGGATAAAAGTTCCTATTTGTAAAATGTTGACAAGTCTTCCACAAACAAATGTTCAAAACGGTGGCTCTGTGGTAGATGGCATCAAACAAATCTAATTAGCTGCATGTAATCTATACTCAGCAGCCCTTTCAACCTAACCATACATCAACACAAGTGTTTTAGCTCCATGTTGGTGATGGTGACAAGGCTACTGCAACCTTTGGAGCAGAATTACTTGGTTTTAACCAGACACATCAGAGGGCAGTGGCTTGTTTGGAACTGGCCCCACCACAGCCCACGCTGTCACAGGGAAGATGCATTGCCCATTGTCACCATCATTCTGACTAATGATCACTCCATCTAAGGTCATCCCAGTAGTTTCAATATACTGTGACAGTGAAACCTTTCTGAAATATTAATGTAACTCTCTGAGAAACAAACAGTAATGGAGGCATTTGGTGACCACCAAAACTGTGAGGTTTCCCTCAGTAAATGGTGTAGATCCACTGACACTTATTGGATAGAGGCCAGGAGTGTCTTTTGTATATCATGTATAGTTTTAGTCTGTCCCTGTGGCCTTTATATTTAGTTTCTCTGTATCTTCAAATTAGTTATGAAATTCATGAGACTTGCAAGGACAGAAAAAGTAGGCAACAAACCAGGAAGATGAGAAGCAGTAGGGTTAAAACACTGGAAACCAATACAATGGTTTAAAATATGGGGAAAAGCAATGGCACAGGGTATGAATGCTGAGAGATCATGAGTTCACTGAAGATGAAATCCAGTGAAGACTACTATGTGTAAAGATGTCATCTCTGCATAAAAAAAAAAATGTCAGCTGCTAGAAGCTTGGAAATAGCACTGTTTAATTGATTCTATGTACATAAAGAGACAGACTTTTAACAAGTATTAACATGCAGACACTCTTTTTACTAAGGATCTGTTCTCAGTCACCTGCTGAAGATAAAACACAGGGCTCAAGCAGCCTCAAGACAGCCCTACATGGCCGTGTATGTTACTATCACCTTTAAGAGATTTACCTTGAAAAAGCTTTCTTGCAGCCCAAGTATCCCAAAGTGTTTTTCAAACACCCAGGTGCCCATAAAACACATGGGCAATGATTATCTGCCTTTAAGACATACAAGATAAATTACTTCCACATTACAGGATTAGTCTTAGGGGACCTACCAGAGTACTAAATTAAGCCTCTTGTATTGTAGCAACTAAAAATAGTGCAGAAACAGTGACCAGTCTTTCACCTTCACAAACATTGTCAGGTTCCACTGTTCATCTCAGCACATTCTGAGAATACATAGAGACAGAATTCACAGTATATTCTAAATTTAGCAGGTGTAACTTGCTTACCTTTATGTTACCAAAATAAGCGAAATTTGGCTAAGATGACTCATAAAGAAGGCAGCATCTCTGTGCTTAGATGTAACAATAAAAATTTCAAAAGGCAAACCTCAAAACTTATTCTTTTACTACCACTCAGAATATCCAGCTTAATAATAATTCCACACTGACTTTGATCATGTGGACCTTTTGCTTTTAGAAAGCCTTTAAGCCATAAATTTCTTGTCACCTGCCTTTTCACAGTGGAAAATTATTCTGCAGTACTACTCTAAAATAATTATATTCCCACATTGCAGAACAAAAAAAGGTATCTGAAAGAATGAAGTCTCAGAGAAGTTTCAGTTTCTCACAATTGTATATGACACACAATAGTCACACAACAGGCATGAAATTACAACTTCACATCCTTTAGAAATTAACAACTAATTCAATAACTCAAAAAAATTATCAGCTTTTATCTGTGCTAATGCCTGTGAACCTATTATTTGTAATTTCTCAATGAATTCAGAAACTTAATAGTATGATTGTTAACTTTTAATCCCTTAGACAGCTTTTTAACGTCTCTTTCTGCAAAGAACCTTTTTTCATTTAGGTAACAGAACTATCCTTACTCTATGTACATATGGCAGAAATTCTTGAAATGGCAGAATATTTCGTTCAAAGCATTATAACAGCACTACAGTTGAAACAACTATCATCTCACATAAGGAATCCATGTCAAAAGCAGATAACATTCTTTGGGGTTTTTTGGGTCAGCAACAAGGAAAAAAGAAACATTTTTGTACATAAAACACACGGAGGGGGACCATGTTTTGTAAATACAGAATCAAGTCAGCACAGTGTACGACTGGAACTAGGCTCCAACTCAGACACATTTTGTCAGTTCTAAAAGAGGAAAAATTCCACATTCTAGTTCATTTGATACAAAGTACATTTAGGAAGAACTGTAGTATGTGCTAACTACAGTTCTGCTGATAGATGCAGAGAACATCCCTTTAATAGAGACTTAGAAGAACTATTTAACAATTAAGACCATATATTTTGCTTTTAACTACATCTTTGTTTATGGTGGGGTTTTATTTATTTAAACAAATACACTGTTATTCCTAGAACTCTGCTGGAAGCTTTCAGGATAATGAAATACAGGTGCATAGTCTATATAATAATCAGTACAAGCTCTCATTGTAATTAACTGATCTGTTCTCTATCCTTTCCTCTAACCTTTGTTTAAACCCTTCTTTGGTTGGGTCACCAATTCATGGACAACTTTCAGCTGAGGAAGCTGCACTACAACATTCAGCTTTCCAGTAGTAACTACATACAGAATTTCCTTGACCAATATTGAATAAGTTTCCAGAAAACATATTTACAGCTACAAACAACAGTTGAAAAGGTAAAAGACATTGTTTTAAAACCATCTTCCACAGAACTACAGAACATGGGTCTAGAAGTGACAAGTGATCATCTCTCATCATCCCTGTATGTCATGTATGTATGAAGATATAATTTCTCACATGTAAAAGAGAATTAAGAGAGTTTAGGAAAACTGCCACAACAGATAATCTTAACAGTTTACCTAACAAAAAATTACTATAAAAACCATGGAATGGACTACTTAATTCTAGAATCATAGAATGGTTTGGGTTGGAAGGGACATTAAGTATCACCTGGCTCCAACCTGCTGCCATGGGCAGGGACACCTTCCATTAGACCAGGCTGGTCCACGTCCTGTCCAACCTGGCCTGGAACATATCACGATGTGAGCTTGAAATGAAATATAATTTTATAGTATCTAACTTAAAGTCATACAAAAACATGCAGTTGCAAAAAAGAAAAAAATACATTAAGAAGAGTACTTTTTATGGGTTGTTTTTTCTGAAAATAGAGAAAACATTTTTTTCAGTCTACTATTTTTATTTATTCATTCAGAAGGGATTTTTTTTCCAGGAATACAGATCTTTATTTGTTTAAAAACAAACAAAACCCGCTTCTTTTTTCAGTTCAAACACAGATTCTTTTTTCAGTTCAACTTCTGAATTTCTTTTTTATCCAATTCATAGAAAAAATACTCTCTGTAAGAGCATTATAGATCAAGACTCCTTCATGAATGTATTCATATTTCATGCTAATTAGTCTTTGTACACAATCCCTTTCCCTGGTATGCCAAGTACATGTGTCTCTGTCCTCAGCTCCTCGTTAAATGTGCTGTAGTTTATTTGAGCACTGCATCACTGAGACTCAAACAGACATTTCGGAATACAAAACTGTCTTTCTTCCTCTGCTGTATTTTATCAAGCTGATACTAACAAAAGCTCCATCTCTCTTGGAGAAACAAGGCAAGTAGTAGGTACAGAATTTACCGAGTACTAACAGAGTTATTGCACAGAATTCCAAACTTCTGGAGTGTGTGCATGTGGGTGACACACATTTTTGTGTGTATGACAAGCAGTGATTCTTACTCTTCTCTAATAGGAATATGTGAGACAGACATCAAATGTAGGAAAAAAAAAAAACAACCAATGCCTTCAAGAGTTCACCTCTCCATGACTTCTCTTTATAGTCACAACTCATTCTTCCACCTTTCCTCTTCAAGATTTTATTTTTCAAATTCTGAGAAGTCAGTTATAACAAATTAATACATGAATTTTTTAAGTTACCACCTAAAATATAAGGCATCATAACTAAGACAGCTCAGTCATACCATTGTTATAAATACATAGAAGAGCCCTTTTAAGAAAATACATGGCTGTTCTCACTCCAAGTCTACTTAAATTCTCTTTAAATTCTACTGCTGAAACTTTTTGACAAAGTTACTAATTTAAACGTGCAGAAAAGCTGATCAGCAGGGGCTTCATTATTAATATTTTTCAGAAACACTTTTGGTTCCAGAGATTTCTTAACCAAACAACGATTTTGCAGCAAACACACACAAATCTGGAAGAGCCTTTATGAATCCAGCACTGAAAGTGGCACTAAAGGCTGGTGCATTCTCAGGGTGTATCTGCAGAACTACTACAGTCACTAAGTAACCCGTATGATTTATTTCATATCCTTGCTCCTCCAGGGAGAAGACTAACTTGCTCTAGTGAAGTTCCAAAAGGGTTAAGCACTGCCAATTACACTAAAACTGAAGGAATCACCTGCACATTAGAGCATTTGACCTGGATTCAGAACAGATAAAATGCTGATTCTGAAAATGAACTCCATTTCTGTAGGGATTGTGAGCAATACATTATGCTATATCTCAAAGCAATCAATGAATAAAGACAGCAGCTTTCAAATATCTCAGACCTCAAACTATTTCCCACCTGTCTCTTAATCTGAATATCATTTAATTCCCATACAGACGGTTTCTATTTGATTTTCTGAAGCTGCAATTATTGCAGTTCTTTATGTAATGCTGACTAAGACAATATCCAGACTTCTCAATCCAAACCCTCTGGTAGAACAACAATGCTCTGAAAAAATACTAGCTCTGCTGCACACAGAGAGAGCAAGCTCCAGGAATAATAAATTGGAGATCTAGGAAAACTGTCATTATTTTTCCCATTTATGACTATATCATAAGGCTTCTAAAAGCAAAGTATTAAGATACATAATCAAAGTGTAATGTGGACTGATATTTCCACTGAAATTCCTGTATTTGTCCAACTCTATGGCACGATCACTCTGAAAGTATTATTTATATAAGATTTGACAGTAAAATAAGTCAAAAATGGCACAGCTGAGATAAGCATAACTTCTGAGAAAGACTAAATAGATTTAATTTGTTTGTCTGGGATATTCTTCATTCACTGTCACATGGTAAAAATAACTCCATAGTCTCAAACCATCAAGTTTCAAACTTTAAAAAGAAGTTTCATACTTCCTATATGTTTCAAAAGAAAATCTTAACAAAACATCACTGTTTCCTCACATCAGACCACCAGAGACAAAACTTGTGGCCTAAATATTATCATCATCAAAGTAATTTATGAAAAGAAAGCCTTCATTTAGTCTCAGTAATATTTACAACAATGCCATCTGCCCATTTCATCATACAACACTGTGCTTTATCATATAGAATTAGTGTCAAATACAATCAACACAGAACTCTCAAACACTCCCAAGTAAAGCAAATAAAAGACTTTGTTGTTACAGTGTTTTTTAAACACAAATTTGAGGGTGAGTATTCATCTTCTGATGTCCTTGTAGCAACTAAGTAGTACAATCACTAGCAGGTCATACCAACAGGACATCTACTGTACATAGTATGTTTTTTTCAAAATAAAATACATATTCTTTGTAACTCAATGTTACAAACTGCCTTTCACATAGAAAGGGAATTAAGTTATTGAAAAGGAGAGTGTGCCAGAATGCTATTTGAAATAAAATATTAAGAACTAAAATTTACAAACTTTCCCCCCACAATTGGAAGTTTTCCTTTGTTTTGGCCCCTTCGGAATGCCATTTTATTCCTTTTGTGATGTGGTGAATGTAATGGGCACTGATGCTCTCAAAATAAAAGACACACACGCCCTCCAACAGGAGCAGGTGCTGTGAACAGCCACCAGTTGCACAGAGGTTTCCTCATATGAAAAAAAAATTACACAGGAACATACATGCAAGGAATTCTTGGGAGGCCTCATTTGTCATTCTCCTGAACAATAGCCCAGCTGCAGCCAAACTACATGAATGCTTCTCGGGATCAGTTTGGGAACTCTGCTGCTCTGTATCATTGTTGAAAGTTTATAAATAATCTTTAACTACTAAGGAGTCCACTGGTGTAGTTAAGCATCACTACCTGATGCAAAACTGAACACAAAGAACATTTGTCTTTTTTTTCTCCCTCTTCTTTTTTTTTTTTTTCTCACCCCCTCTTGATACTTTAAACATAGCAAGACTGGGTATCATTATCAGGTGCAAATTGCCCCGACACTTCTGGGCACAAAAGCTTTTATTTAATTAGTAATTATATACAAATATTTTTTTCCATTAATCGAGAAATACGTTCTGATGCATTTACGATGATCATTGTTTAAATAACTCTAAGATAATCAAATAATCAAAAAATGCATACAAAATATATCAAAATACAGAGATAAATATATAAATCTATACTGGATGGTAAAAATTGTGGGCATCACTTCATTTAAACTACACAAAGTTGTTTCCATCCCCAAGTTTGACAGTTTACCTATTGGATAAACACAACGAACAAGGAAAGCAAAGAGTGGAAAAAGGCTAACTAATCACTCACTCTTTCTTCTTGATGGTACTTGAATTTATTCTGTTGTTGAAAAAAAAACAATTTTAAATAAACTGAAAGATGAAAATAAACCAATCTGCTGTACGTCTGTGTCAAACAGATCTGAAGACTGATGACCTAAGTGTGCAATCTGAGTGAAATTCCTCTAAGACACACAAAGACTTAGAGACCCTAAACTGCACAGCTGTATCTTCATCTGCTTTGGATTCCCACGTTTGAAAAGGAGAGGGAGAGGAGGGAAAGTAAACAAACACACACTGCCTGAATTAATCAGAAGACCAAGGGAGCCACCTGCAGTTTGCAATCCAGAAGCAAATGCATGATGAGTTCATAGGTTTTTCTCTCTTTCTTGTTAGCAAAGCAGTTTAGGTAGTTGAAGTAGTACAGCATGTCTGTGCTGAACAGTAGAGATTTCTGTATTAACTGAGCCTTGCTGTCTCACATCTACAAACAGAGCTGTGGTAAATGAAATTTGGCCAAAACAGAGTCCTTTAAAAGCCTGCAAACATTTAAGTTCTCTGATGAATTTGATCTGGGCTTCTCAGCATACCAAATTAAAGCCACTTTTTAAAAATA
This sequence comes from Empidonax traillii, assembly GCF_003031625.1. Lineage (NCBI taxonomy): Eukaryota > Metazoa > Chordata > Aves > Passeriformes > Tyrannidae > Empidonax > Empidonax traillii. The sequence continues at coordinate 347,836 of NW_020955269.1, forward strand.
CTAATGGTTGATTTTCTTATTTATAAGTTACAAATGGAAGTGAAAGCAAATAGTTTTCTTTCAACTATAATGGTGCACTGACCTCATTCTTTGGCTGCTACTTATCTGTTTACTTTGAAATAGCTGAAAAGTAAGCGAAACAAAAGTTTTCTCCCCACTAAAAATGTTATTATGCCAAGCTAGAAGGAAGGGCTGATGAAGAATGATGCACTTTTGGTAATGTCATTTGTCAGTCAAGAATAACAGTGAATACAACCTTTGTAATATCCACAGAGAAAAACTGTACAAGTGTAGAATCAATCTTGAAATATTGCATCACTGCGATGGCAGAATAAAAACTTGAAAGCTGCATTTAATGCATGCAAACCTAATTATTTCAATTAGATGTTTGAAGCTAAAACCTTCATTCTGATCACAGGAATAACATAATCTGCTTCAGCAGAGTAACTGGTCACAGAGGGGGTTAAAAATAAAATTCTTGTCAGAAAGACATACCTGTTAATTAGGGAGGGCAAGGGAAGGAACAAAAAGAAACTGATTTTTTTGAAGCCAGACTGTCTGACTCTGCCCACTCCTCATTATCTGGCAGAGGTATAGATTAAAATAGTCTAAGTGTTAAACCACAACAATAAGTTACTCTAGACATTAAAAAAAAAACAAAACACAACACCAAATTAACTAATTTAACAAAAAATAACACACTACCTTTAAGAATGCGTGGTTTCACGGAGGAAAAAATTTACACACTATTTTCTTCAGGATTTCAAAAACCATGCTGCTTTATATCAAATGTAGAACACAAGACAGTACCGTTCCTAGCCAGGTTCTACATTACCTTCTTGCAGAAAGGTCCCTTGCAAAAATTAAAATTAGAAGGTACAATAAGATTCGAAAGACAAACTGCAGTGAACATTCAATGGCTCAATGAGAAACAGCAACAGGGCTTCAAAAAAAACTCACTCAAGGCTGCACATAGGTATTCCACATGTGAATGTAACATTAATATCTCCATGATGCTAATGAGTAAGAGTACACCATTCACTTGCACATGGATATTACAGAATTAATATGTTATTAGTATCAAAAAATTGTGTTTAAACCAGAAGGGTTGTTTCAATTAAAACCTAACAAAAATACACTGATTTGTTCAACACATGTGAAGAAACTAAATATACAGAGTTATGCCTTTGCTTTTGCTGTACTATAGAAGGTTTGGGGAAGAAGAATAACTTCAATACTGAACAGCTAAGTTGTTCAAACTTTATGGCATGTTTTCTTAACAGTAGAAAATATAAGGTATAATAAGGTGTTCCTGTGGATGCCACAAGCAAGGGCAAATAAAAGCTGGAAGTGGGTGGGAGTAGCAGCCCACCTACATACCAGCCTTTAATTCACTGCTCCAAGAAAGCTGGCATTTAGACCTCAAATGCCATGTACCCACAGAAAGTAGGTGGCAATCAAAAGACTACTGCAGCTCGAGTCTTAATGATTCACTGTAATTAGAATGTAGACATCCAAGCACTTTAAGGCAGAAAAGGAAAACATGCAGAAATTTTACCAGAGCTGAAGGAAGTCTTGCTAAGATACCCCAATCAACAGATGCAAACAGAAGGTTCTAGTCAATGATCTACCAGCAGAAATAAATTGTCAATACCTTTTAAGAAATATTTTGTTCATGTTTAGTTCAGTTATAGCTGACATGGAAGTTAGTATTTTGTCCTTTCTCACTCAAACTCCAATAACGTGAAAAACACAACTCAGCTATTAAGACCTTGCTTCAATTCTGAAAACATATCAAAATTATTATTGAATTGTATTTTAGAAGTCTAATCATAAAGAAGCAAGAGAATCCTGATCGAGAAGTTTTCCCTTGAGGCAAGTTGGATGGATAATGAATTCTATACTGGAACAATCCCAGTAGTTACAGACTATTATGTACTAATTACTACCTTTACAGATCTACTGTACACATAATTAATTTCTTCAGAGCACTACTATCATTCTTGACTGGCAAAATACACAACCTAAATTACAAGAGCCAGAAATTAACATGATCCTTCAGGGAGAAGGCATTAACTTGCTTTGCAGTGTTCTGCAATTAGACTATCAATCAAACAGTGAGAAGTGATTTTGATTGCAGCAGGCCCCATACATTGAGTATTGTCACATCTTGGCAAAGTTATCTCAGGCCCCAAGCATATGATGTGTCACAACTTGTCTACAGAGTCATAACATTTCAGTCCTTTACTTTTACCTGTTAGCAAACACTTCACCACACAGTTCTACTTATATTTAACATTCCAAAAATTCAACACTAACATAGGGAGCTTTCTGACATCTTATTCCACAAAGCACTACATACATGACACTGCTGCTGCTGTTCTCATTCCTCACAGTGGTGGCCAAGGATAAAATCTGATGTCAATTAAAGGACAAAAGCAAAGTCTGATAAAACAATGCTCCAGCTGCACAACATCACATGACCTGCTTAAATTATTTCAGACTTGCTTTAAGTAGGTTCTTGCCAAGAACACCAATGTTTTAAACCATTAATTTTAGGTGATGGGGTTTTTAAGATATTCTACAGAACTGCAAGCATACACACCCCAACTCTACCAGAAACAAGTAGACCAAGCTTCCTGAGATAAATAACCACATGGGATTAAGATACTAAGTATAAATTCTTGTTCAACCATTAGAATATTTCCCTCCAAAAGTACCACTTCCCAACAGCTCTGGCTGCGTTCCTTGAAAACAAGTAGCACTCAAACAGCAAGACAACTCACAGTGTAGAGATAACCAACATTAAGTTATTTCTGGAGTATCTAAAAACAATACTATGTTAGGTGAGAAAAATACACAAAGTTTTGTTCTCATTGTGCCAAAGACTCATGAATAGAATCCAGAGGTTTTATCAAATTTCAGTGCCACAACTTAAATGGAATTGCAAATTTTTAATAAGTGTGTATGCTATTTCTTTTACTTCAGTGACTATTCCCGTGGGTATTCCAAAATGCCATGAAATACAAGAGTAAACACTAAGGCATCACAATTGCTTTTGGCAATTGTCAGTTTTCTTCCACTCATCCATTTATTTGTTTTACACGCTGACTGTGCTCTTGAGAATATAAAATGCATTTCTAGTTGTTTTTCTATCCTTCTCCTATAATGTATTAGGAGAGCACACTAAAAAATGGGACTAAAGCAGAAGAGAAATTTGATCCCAGATCATGCTTGAAATAGGTATCTGGGGGATTACTGAGCTGCCTGTGACTCTTAAGGCAAAAGGTGAGGAAGAATGGTGAACATTATTCCACATTTCCCTTTGCAGACAGCAGTTGCAAAAAAAAGTTGCTTCTGGAATGCAATTTTATGGGCGTGCACTGCAACTGAATGCTCTGAGATTCATTTTGACTTAGTAGATTTTGAAGTTTCAAGAAAAACTTGAACTCAAAGACAGACAACACTGACTTTCTCTATGAATCACACCAGTAAGATCTTCATATCCTGAGTAATATGCAGTAACATTTTGAATTTGCAGTTTTTGTTATGGCATCTTGTCTTCTATAATCATTAACTGAGAAGAACACAAGAAACAACAGGAAAAATATCTGCATGGCTATCACTACAGTAAGCTATTTGGAGAATTTCTGTTGTTCCCGGTTTCAGAACTGTGCAACTGTGTCAACAAGAATTTCTTCTCATGGGAAAATGACATCTACGTCAAAATTTCAAGAAGGTTTTTTCAATATTTTTAACAAATAAGCTTTTCAGGAATTCAGAAACATTTGTTCCAATTTCTGATGAAAAAATTCAGCTCAAGGCAGAAGTTTGTCATTTTCATGACAGGCATTGTTTCCCTTAAAGGTCTTCCTGACATACTAAAACCAATGACCAACTCCACATCATTTCAACTGTAGTGCTATAAAACCCCCCAAAACTCCCAAACAAAGCAGCACATTCAAAACTGTGATTGCTTATTTGGCCTATGAACACTTGATACACCTGATTCCATCCACCTTTAGGAACTGCACAACCCTGAAATACTGCAACTCTTTGATGAATGGACAAAAGATTTGTTGCTAGACCAGGAATTCATTCTTTCGCTATCCACCTTTTCCTGGACTCTAATTTGTTAGGCTTCCCCATGAGCTCCTGAGTAAGTTATTACTGAATCATACTTCAGCAGTGTTTGCTTGTTTTCTTTGCCTGAAGCAAATGACCATCAAGCGCAGATAATAATGAAAAGACTTTCTAAAAAAACTAAGTGCAATCTTAGACAACTGTAAGACCATTTGAGGAGCTGAGAACAGTACTAAGGTATCAAAATCATCACCAATATTCAGTTGCTAGTAAATGCACTCATAACTTACAATACAAATATTATCATTGTATTTCCTATTGAAGGAATCAAGTGCTTGAGAAATTAAACTGGTTTTTATCTAAAACCAGTAACAGAAGAGGTATTTGCATAACGTTCTGATCAGCCTCAGTTACACCTGCTAAAGCTCCAGCATAGTTTTTATTCTCATTGTGGTGTTCTCTGCAGCATTCAAACAGACCTGTTTCAAAATGGTTCAGCAAAAAAATGTGATTATCTGATGCTTTTCCATGGTATTATGCAAACAGTTTAAAAAGTCTGCTCTCACATATTCAACCCTTTGAAAACTAGCTTACAACATTCACTAATGACAGCAATGCATTTGGACTACACAGAACTTGGGGGTGGGGGAAATGATTGTTAAACTACACAAACAGAAATTTAAATGCTAATTAATAGAGTATACTTAAAAACTTCTTCCTTAAATGACAGCTACATAGAGTATTTAAAAAAAAAAGTGAAAGTTAATACTAGGGACACAAACACAGTAAGTTTAAAAAGAATGATCATCATATGAATGATCATTCATATTCCAAAATCATGACAAGAGGGCACAGTATAGTTATGATCTTGTGATTTAACTGCATGTTGTAATTGCTACATCCCAAGGTTTACTTGTAGAGGATTGTGGTTTAGCAGAGTTGTACAAGCAAGTGAATATCTGTTACACAACATACCCTCCACATCTGGAATATCTACCAGAACCTGACCACTTACAGTTCTTGCAGCTGAGGAATATGATGACTGCATATTAATGCAAATAAGGCATGATTTTAGGATCAGAATTTCAACTTAATTATAATTTGAAGAATTCACATCTGCCTGCAATATACCCTACACTTTAAAGAAATATTCTTGCAAAAAGATTCCTTTCCTTATGTCGCAACGTGAGGGACGAGCAATTCTTGTACCAGACTCCTATGCTTAATAAAAACATGGGTTTTACATCATCTCCCTGCTATAAAACTATCGTAAGTATGATATGGTATCTCACAAACTATAAAAGAGATTGTCATTGCACAGTTTTAAACTTAGTAGAAGCATAATAAAAAGTAAAATAAGAATGTACCTTTCATTTGGGTTCCAAAGGTAAGCGCCAATTTTGCAAACAGCTCCGGGTTTTCAAATTTATCTTCTTCAGCTTTTACCCAAAAGCTGTTTTCTCCTATCTCTTGAGGCTCAATCTGAAAGAAAATGGCATCTCCAAAGTCAATAACTAGTGTTTTCAAAACCAAGTTAAAACAAGTGTGTGATAATAACAACAAAAGTTTGTGATAATTGGACTGAATGAAGTTAATCTACGTTCCGGGTATGTTCTAATAATGAAGCTTCTTGCACAAACAGAATTACCTGCCCTCTAACCACAAATGGGTTTTACTGTATTTCCCCCATTCAACAAATTCTCCAAGCAGGTCTGATAATATATTAGCATCTGGGTTTGCAAGTGTCCCAGTTTTCTCTGGATTACTTCACAGGGAGTTCCCAAATTCTTCCCCACTGCTATGCACCCCTGATACTTGAGGACTGTAGGAGGAACATTCCTTCTTACACTGACAGAGTATGGAATAGCTTATCTGTAAATGCCCTGTCAATGTGGACCCTTCAGTGACTCAGTATTAAGCCTGTATTGGCTATATTAAAAGAAGAAAGTGCTCTGAAATACAGAAGCTGAAAGACAACTTTAGTCTCAGGCATGACTCAGAACTGCTATTTTGTTTTCAAAATATGTTCCTCCAACAGCTTTTAACATATTATAAATTCTTGTTTACAAGTTTGTTTAAATGCCAAGTAATTTTCAAGGGCTATTTAACTTCAAGATGATATGCAGGAAATTCAGCAATATTCTATTTGTCAGTCTCACTTGAATTTCACCGCAACACTCTGGTCCCTCATCTTTTACCACTCCTTTACCACCAGCTCCAGGTAAGATATTTTTAAAAAAACTACCTTAATCCAACACTAATGGGGAAGACAGTTACAGCACAAGGGACCAAATTAAACACTAAGAATTTTATTCCTCAAATGATGGCTCCTTAAAAGTGATGAACAAATAGACTTTCCACTTTCTCAGCAGGCAGGAGATCTCTGGCACTGTTCCCAGAGCTCTTAAGCAAAGCATCCATCTGCAGTTACTTCCCATTGTCATATCCAGTGTTCAGATGGACACTCTATCAATAATTCCTATAAACTCACAAATGTAAATTACTGCAATGAAATTGGATGCAATTACCAATATGTCCTATAAACTAAAAAGCTTATTTTTCCATGTGTTTACTGGTCAGCACTCTGAGTATGTTTCACAGTTACAAAGCTCCTGCAATTATCTCTCAAATCAGATATTACTTAGCAAGAACAACTGAGTTTAGCAAATATAAGTTATATGTCTGACAGAAACTCTTCACTGCTTAAGTGAGATGCCTAAATAAATGTATTTAAACTCAATCAACTCTCTTACAGCTGAAACCCATTAGCCCTTGTACCCACAGCAACAGGCCCTGCTAAACAATTTGTCCCCAGTTTTATTACAGGCTCCTACAAGTACTGAAAGCCCATAATAAGGTCTCCCCAGGTAATGTAATGAGGCTACTCAAAACAGGTAATTCTTTCTTCTAAGAACATGTGATTAACTTGAAACATGTTAAGAGACTGGAAGCTCATGGTGCCCAAACCTTTCCCTTGAGCAGTCCCATGGCTCCTCCCTGTGGTCACAGCCCTGCTCCAGCACATCACTGATTGAGAACAGCCAATTAGCATCTCAGACAAATAACCTACCAGTACCATTACAGGCCTGATACTTGCACCCTCTGAACTTAGAACTACTCTAAACATCATGAACTTCAAAGCTTTCTGCATGAAATAGCGTGCTGCTAGCTGTGTGTGAGAACTGCTTTAAAACAGTTTGGAGATACATATATATGGAGAGAGAAAGAGAGAGACAGAGATACACAACTTAATGCAAAGCTGCAATTCACGTTCAGTGCACCTGATATAATGTACTGGAACTAAATTGGCTTCCTGGAATACTTTGCCGAACACCAAGTTCTGCCAAAATTAATCTCATTTAAAAATTCCTCACAGTGTACAATCGTAACTGTATCTGTAAAGTAAGGAGGGGGAGAAACATCAGTTTCACAGTTCTTGTTGTACCTTTGACCAGTTGATTCTCTTCATGGAGACTTCCAGCTGATACTTCTTCTTCTCCTTCATCCCGTGGGGTAACGCTGGTGCCACCGGAAAGGGAGCAAAGGGAACACCTCCAAGGGGTGGTGGCATTGGAGGCCCACCAAAAGGCGGTGGTGGAGGAGGAGGGACTCCTCCTCCAGGGAGTGGAGGTGGCGGAGGTACCGCTCCACCAGGCAGAGGAGGAGGTGGTGGTACCGCTCCACCGGGCAGAGGAGGAGGTGGAGGTACCGCTCCACCGGGCAGAGGAGGAGGTGGAGGAATCGCTGCTCCACCAGGAAGTGGAGGAGGAGGAGGAATTGCTGCTCCACCAGGGAGGGGAGGAGGAGGAGGAATTGCTGATCCCCCAGGAAGGGGAGGAGGAGGAGGAATTGCTGATCCCCCAGGAAGGGGAGGAGGAGGAGGAATTGCTGTTCCACCAGGTAGGGGAGGCGGAGGAGGAATTGCTGCTCCACCAGGTAGGGGAGGCGGAGGAGGAATTGCTGCTCCCCCAGGCAGCGGAGGAGGAGGAGGAATTGCTGCTCCCCCAGGCAGCGGAGGAGGAGGCGGAATTGCTCCACCAGGCAGTGGAGGCGCTGGAGATGGTGATGCGTTCTCGCTTGGCAGGGTGGCAGGTAATGTTGGTCCTTCTGCCAGTTGACCTGTCAGGACTGGACCCTGGAATACAAAAGAACAATTCTTTTCACTGGGGACAGGAGGTGAACCAGCTAGGGTGCCTTTTAGTCATCTGCACCTCAAGAGAGTGAGAAATGCAACTGTTCTCCTATTTAAATGAGAAACAATAACAATAGATTGTACCATGTACCATAAAACTGCCAAGTAAACTGAATAACCTAGCATTTTTATAAAAACAAATTGTTTCAATTTTAAAGAAAATTTAATAGTAGCAGTAACATTTAAGTGAACAGAACAACATTTTATTTCTTACCAATGCACAAAACATTTATCCCACTTAGAAAACCCTGGCAAGCCAGGGCATCTGAGATGAGAACAACCATGCTGAATTTTAACAGCACTAATGTGGTGGTGAAAAATTTTCCACAGTAATCACTGGAGCAGCTATTGCAGTGCAAGAGGTTACAAGGACATAGTTGTTCATAACTATCCTGACATCATGTAGGGCTGGAGGATGTGCAACAGCCTGCCCTGCTTGGTTTTATATCTGTAGATGTTTCTTTGGTAATCAGAAGAAAGAACAATAGCAATATCTGCTCTAATAAGATGCAAAAGGAACAAGGAAGAGAAACAGCAGCATGTTAAACCACTAGAGGTGAGTGAATCTAAAACAAGTGCCATAACATACTGTACTAGAGAAGAAAAAGGCAGATAATAGAAGTGTTAATAACACCATTACTGTGAGTGAGCTGTAATATCTAGATAATCTGAACTGTGTTAGAATCAATAAAACAGGATTAATAATTAATTAGACTAAAAAAAATTTTTGACTTTGCATAAGGCATGTATTTCTTCGGGTCCACAAACTAATACGCAAGCTACAATGCAACAACTGGAGAAAAACTCACTAAAACAGACTAATTTCAGTGTAACGTTATCTTGCAGAAATTTCTAACCAACATGAGATTTGTTAAGAACAAAGCAGCAACAGGAGTGTCTGTCTCCACCTCACAATCCAAACAAGAAGTGAGATCATAGGCATTAAAGAAAAAAGGCAACAGGCAGACCTTGCCTAGCACCAAAGAAACAGGAAAAAAGCCAAGTTGAAGCAAAAGCACCAAACCATAATATCTGTTAGTTCCTAAAGGGTATAAACAACAAGTCTAAAACCCAAAGCTGGCGTAAAAAATAAAAAGGAAAAAGTTTTATATAAAACTCTAAGTAAAAAATATACATAAGAATAAAAGGCTTTAAAAATAAAGCCTTCTAAAACCAAAACTCTCTGCAAAACATACAGAAGTAGCAATGTTAAAGCACAAACAAATACTTGGAGGCAAAAAAAAAAATAAAAATCTGGCTGGATTCAAAATTTTTATAGCCTAAGGAAATTTTTTTCCTCAAAAAAGCCAGTACCTATGACAGGTGTTGAATATATTGGTGTTTGAAAAATGTTACCTCCATTAACTATCCTTAGTAACTTAAGCTGGCTGAAAAACAAATCAATACAACTATAACAGACATTTCAAACTCCCAGAGACAAGATACTCCAGGGCAATTTCAATTCCTTAAAGAAAAATAAAAAAACCCCAAGCAACTCAGCTGTGCAACTTAAGGTGATATAGTTTTATTACCTGGGTTTGTAGCTGTTTGATTTCTGTTTCGAGTTCTTTGATTTTCTCTTCTCGTTTCTGAAGCTCCACTTGTGCCTCTTGTCGAGCTGTGAACTCTTCATCAAACTGTAACAATTAACCAGAAGTGTTTGTCTGTTTATGTCCATACTAAATACTATATTTTCAGGAATTCTTTGAGCAATATCATAACTAGAACAATAGATGCACTTCTAACTTTTGTTAGAAGCATTTTTCTAGTATGTCCTCCTTTAATACCACATAATTTCTTCCATCAGTAATAAGTCAGTGACATAGAACCACTCAGATCCAGCTGCTTAGTACAGGTTTTCCAGCCCTAACACAACACTGCAGACTTCTCAAACTAAACTTGAGTTTACATGTCATGCAGTGACCTTAAATTCATTACAAACAAATATGCAGTTACCATGTTCAAGAACATGTACTGCCTTTTAGCCTGCAAAAGTCTTCCAAGACCAGCCCAACAAAAATCACAACTTTGAATGCTTTTAATACATAGTATATGAACTTCAATACTATTGCTCCTCAAATAGTCCACTGAGCACTTCATATCCTTAGATAGGATGTGATCAGACGGGATTAACAAATAATTCATCAACATAATCTAGGAAACAACAATTTCAGTAATATGAGAAAAGATATTGTATCAAAATATTTTCAGCACAAACACCAATAGTGATAAAGCAGAAGGACCTGTCAATTTATTTAAAAATATCCCAAAAAAAATGTTTATTACATGAAATATACTGAGCTGGAATTCTTCCTACAGAAATAATTTTAAATGTCTCTCCTGCATTTAGTAATAAAGAAGCCTACTGTGTTCCTGTCAGGTTTCTGTTCCATACCTTAAAGAGAGCAAGGAGTGGGACTTACCTTTCTGGAAAATTCTGCTGCTTTCTTTTCACTCTCTTCTACTTTAGCTTTGTCCACACATGCATCTAGAATTTAAATAAAATACCACACAGAAGTCACATAAAACCTATCACAGGTCTGAGGTGCCTCCCAATCATAATGACCCTCTGAGCCCATGACACAAAAGAAACAGACAAATTTTCTTTTCACACCCTCATTCCATTAAAGGCTGCAGCATTTGATCTGGCCTTCTCCACAAGTGCACCTGTAGCTTACATGAACATTTCCAGAAAACTGAAAAAATCGACAGTCAAGGAAAGTCTAGACAGAAGGACACAAAGAGAAACATGCACTTGGGTAGAACAAGGTAAAATTGCTTAAAGTGTACAAACCAACAAGATGGGTAAAATTCACGTCCAACCTTCCCCGATATTTAAAATCTGGGTCCATGCCACTGCAGTGCAACACGATCTGGGACACACATTCTTCTATGATCTTGTAATACTGAGGTCTAAAACAGGAAACATTTTACAAGACAGTGAGAACAAGCACAAGCATTTATTGAAGGGGAACAACTTTAACTCCTAATATATGAATTACACAATCGTCAGTAAAAATATCAGGTTAAAAGTCTTATTTGTACTCTTATTTGCCAAGATTTTGCATGTGATACCTTGACCCTGCAAAGACACTTAAATACACATAAGAGAAGTTTACAATGAAAGAAAAGATACAAGGCACTGTTGGAAGTATTTTCAATTATTGGTTATACAACTTAATGTCAAGTTCCTTGAAGTCATGAAGGTAAGAAACAAAGAAAGAAAAAGTGTTCAATAAAGTAAGAGATTCTTGGGATCAGGGTGTTAGACTAAGGTTAAAGTTGCTGAAACCAGCATTATTATATTTAATAAGATCTTTTCAATACTAACATAGAGCAGCAAGACAAAGAACACATCAGTCTCATGACTTTTCAGGCATGATTACGAGCTACTCAGTTTACTGGGGTCTTGATTTCTTTTCTTGTCCCTATTCCCTCCAAAAAAATCCAACCTGAGAGCTGACACTTACCTGATATAGTAATCATTCCTGATGAGAAGGAAGTGTTGGAGAATTGACAAGAAGTAATTTTCAGAAGAAGTGTCTTTGACCAAGTTATACAGCAGATGAAATACTTCACTCACATCGGTGCAAACATTGTTAAGAAAATAAACCAACCAAACAAAATCCAAAAGAAAACCACAAGGCACTAGTTTTCTAAATATTTTCTAAGCATTTTTTAACAAAAAAAGCAACTGGAAAGAAAATCTGCTTGACAAATTCCCTGCAACAGATAAACAACTGCAACAAATAAACCACATGTACATCACTATAACTTACATTTAATATAGTTCTTAAATGATGCAAAAAGTTCTAACACCATTTCCATAAAGGATATTCCATTTCAGCTTTGATATCACTGAGACGGTGTGACAGTTCAAAGTGGTCTTCATCTTTGTTCTCATCAAACACTCTCAGCTGAATATCAAGCTCATCATTTTCCTTATCTTTCAAGGCCTGTTTTTCGAGGCAAAGTAAATCTTAATTTTCCCCTTTTTTTAAAGCAAGAACCCATCCCCCCACCCCCAAAGGATTGTATCATGGCAAAAAGTAAGACATTAACCTTTTAACAGGAGTGAGCTGTAACACAGTGCCTGTGGGTTTTTTATTAGAATGATACAGCTGAGAAAAACTAAAGGCAAAATATCAGCAAATACAGCAGGTCTGGGCTGCAGAACAAACAAGAAGCCTTCTAATTGAATAGAACTCTCTTCATGAGAAAGAGTCAGCAGTTTCTGCTTGTTGATGTCAGAGTTCCTTAGAGAAAAGTGTAAGGATAGTTCAAAACATTAATTAAGGTGAACTTAAGAAGTCTAAAGTAGTGTAAAGAAGGTATTTTTACAATTTCTGTTTTTAAGCATTTATTGTTTCTCTAAATTAACTTTCAATTAATTAAAAAACCCAAACAAACAACCTAAGGAGTTCTTCAGGATTTCACATGTTCTACATCAAATAAAGCCAGTAGATCACATTAATGTATCTGCATGATATAATA
>NW_020955269.1:361451-573018 GCF_003031625.1 Empidonax traillii
TTAGGGGCTAACGAGCTCCATCTGCCCGGGGAGGGGCCCCGACCGGGAATTGAACCCGGGTCTCTGCAGTGACAGTGCAGTGTCTTTTCCCCTGGACCACTGGGGGTTCCCATTCACATGTCTATGCAGCTGCATAAAGACATGCAATCTCACAGAAAACCAAGGTGTCAACTTGATTTTTTCTTAAAAACTCCCACTGCATTTTCAGCAGCAGATTAAAGAAAACCAGATTTCACAGAAAACAACAGGAACAGAATACACAAAGAAAGTTAATCCGAGATTGGTTCCACAGCCAGACTCATATTTACTGCATGTGGTTTGAGCACATTTTCCTAGATTTGACTACCCTAATTTAATTTCTAATATACTGACTTGTTTCAAGGTACTATTCTGGTTCACACAGCTAAATTTGTAACTATTCGGACAAAGTAGATTTGGATTGATAGTCCAACCTTCCCCATTCCCAGTCCTTCACATCATCTGCTGTCCTAAGTCAAACAGTTTGGTTATATTGAACATTCCCAGTGGATTGATCAATTCCTATGTATAAATAACTTACAGGTAATATTTTCTTCAGGCCACAACGTAAAAACTCATTTCTCAAGTGTATCCTGAAATCCAGATCTTCTGGAGACGTAACAAGGGCATTGATGAGCTGCATACAAGCTATCTGTTATGAGAAATAGAGGTAGAAAGCTTTAGTAAGTATAGAGTGAAAATCAATACTGTATTTCCCTATTAAAATTTAATTATAAAAACAAATACCAAGATATAGATATTATTTATCATGTGGTACACATGCAATACTTGGGTTCATTTTAGCAAAATCAAATTCTGCTCTGTTTCCTTATCACGATGCTTCTGCTATGTCAACATCATATCCCATGAAGGATCATCACAGAATTATATCAGAGAATTGCTTGTGTTGGAAGGGACATAAAGATTATCTCATTCCAACCCCCCTGCCACAGGTAGGGATGCCTTCCCCTAGACCAGGTTGCTCCAAGCCCTGTCCAGCCTGGCCTTGAGCATCTCCAGGGATGGGGCAGCCACACCTTCTCTGTGGAACCTCTGCCAGTGCCTCACCACCCTCAGAGCAAAGAATTTCTTCTTAATATCTAATCTAAATCATACTAGTTATTTCCAAACTACAGCTGCACATCCCAGCTCCTTCTCTGTCTCGTCAGTATTCACCAGTTTGAAAACAAACTGTTTCTACGGTAACTAAAAACCTTAAAGAAAAAACAGAACAACCCAAAAAACACCCATATGCAAAATAAGTCACATCACCAGGTGTGCGTGGTCTGTTCTTGCACCACACTTTTGCCAAATGTCTGAAGTCTGAGGATAGTGGCTAATGCTTTAATTGAACAGCTGTGCACTTAAATTGATTTACTTGAACACAGGTAGACAACAGCATAATGCCAAATGTGCTGATCCACATGAAAAGACTAAAATGGGACTCCTGGGGAATACCAAGTTTGGTAAAAAACGCTAACTGCAAATAGAAGTTGCATTAGAGTAGGACAAAAAAAATAAAAAAATCAATAACTGCACTGGAAAAAAAGTCAGATAAAAAGCACCCTTCCTGTTTTAATTACATTCACTATTTAGTTTTAATGGAACACCTTATGGAGTCTCAAATTTCTATTAAAACACCCTTTCAAAGGCAATCCCTTTATATAGCTGCATCTTCAGATAATGCAGTATCATCATGCTTGCTTGAATGATTCTTGTTATTTTACTACTATGACATGACTTAACAAGCCAAAGTACATGTCCAATCTGAAATTAATAGAGAGAAGAGGTGCCACCTGCTATGATTGCTTCTGCCAGGAGAGACTCTGGCTTAATGGCTTGTGCTAATACATTACAAGTAAAGAACGATTTTGTCAGAAACAAGTTAATGAGTCTTGCAATTGTACCTTTACTGAGGTATTAGTGAGGTTTTGGGAGGGAGAGGTTGGCAGGAATGGTGTGTAGTTGTTTTTGTTTGGTTTAAATCAACAAGGTCATAAAGTAGGAGACAACTTCAGAATGAATTCTATAGTGATAAGCTATTAAGATTATAATGTCATTTACAGAAACTTATTGAACATCATTAACTCATGAGTTCTGAAAAAAGAACTACTGATGGTAAACATCAGCATTAAGACAACTAAAGCTGACATGTACTTGATCCAATACTGCAGAAAGGCCCCTTCCATGCAAGGTACCTGCCCTGCCCGCATTGCACTTTTCCCCATCTTTCAGCCATGGAAGCTGAAATACAAATTTTAGCAATACAAAATGTGTCTAAATACTGTGTTATGAGAAGGACATAAGTCAAAGCCATCCTTTAATAGGATATTCAGCCACATGGTCTCTGCGCTTGCATTTTAAAGGCAACCAAAACTCAGGCTATTCAGGTGCTCACAGAGAATACAAACCTCTATCCACATAAGCAATAATGAATGTGATATAGGACATGATTTAGTAAAGATCACTGGCACAGAATATTTATTTCATTATTTTACAAAAACAATTCTACAAACTCAGTAGATTACCCTTAGAGATGCACTAGTGGCTGATGGAGGGCATATGTTGAACACACAGCAAGGAATGCAGAGTTCTTGTTGACAAAAGGACCACTGATATTCTGCTGCACAATACTCTTCTCAAAAGGTACCCTGCCAAAAATGGGCACACCCAATTCCACAGCTGTCATAATTAGCATATATCTGAATATTTGAAAGGCACACTTACACTGCTGCCAAAAGTCCCAGCACTACTAACAGATTTATTACCTGAACATGACATCTGGCATCCAAGAAAAGGAGTATCATTAATTATTGTCTTTTTCCAAGATCAAGACTTTAGGGACAAGGAAGTGAGTTCCTTGGTTTCACACCATTAGCAATTATAAAATCTAATACCAGTAGGCCATTTGCATGTATTTCTCCTCTTTTACTGCACACTGGAGTAATAGCACTATCTTAGCTGGCAACTAATTTAAAGATCACAAAGTAACACACATAGTATTTTAGGTGATTTTTGAAGTGTTGGTAAGCACACATAAAAGTTAACTCACCTGCAGCTGTATGAATTCATGGTTCTCCAGTCCTTCAACAATCTGAGAAAAACGTTCTTCCCTATTGTTCCTTTCAGCAGCAGTTGTTATAGCAGCTAAAAGCTTGTCCAGACTAAAAGAAAGATAAACTGTCAAAAAGCACAGCACAGCCAGCTTGAACATACTCAGCAATTCAATTTCTACAACTCAAGAGCACTGACAGTGTTTGAATATATTTATCTACATAAAGTTGAAAACAAACCAAGAACCAAGTTAAAAATATCTACAAGATGAATGAATTAAGAAAAAAAGGCAAATAAACCTCTAAATTATTGTTACATTCAGCTAAGAAACCACCAGTGGGGGGGGGGGAAATTACTACCTTTGCAAGACCATGCACTAGATACCAGCTGACATGTTTAACATCCCAAAATTCTAATAAATTGTCTTTTCAGAAGTCAAAATGTTTTAATGTATTTATTGAATAGAAGACATGGAATTTGTCCAGTTTATCCTTCAGTAAAAAAATACACTGATGAATTTAAAAGAAACATTTGCCAACTAATTATATTTGTTTTAAAAATCTCATGGGCAAGCACTAAACAACTCCAGAACTTGAACTGTTTCAAACTCCAGCTGTAAATATAAACTTCTTGTCCCTATGATAAACAGGTGATATTTTATTTTAAAAAATTAATTCCTTAATTTAAAAAACCATTTATTTCCATATTATTCTTCTAAACTAATTAAAAATTTTAGGATGTGGTGCCATTTTCCAACATACTAAGTTCCTCTCCCTTTCTCACGGGCGATGTCCCAGTCTCAATCCTCCCTACACTAATAAGCTCAGTAGTGCCCCATGCACATTGCTCTAAAGTGTCTGACAGCTATTTTTGTGATGATAAAAGTTCACAATTGCTGATCATTCTCAGAGAAATACGAAAGAACTTATATTTATGAATAGTTATGGCTCATTATGTCTTCCCTTTAATAAGCAACCTTAATCCTTTCAGACCTTCCACTTCAGCCACGGTTTGTAGATCTCTGCTCATTTGCTTTTGTCTGATTTCATCTTGGTTTAAAGCATCAGAACAGGTGAAAGTCTCTTTTCATTTACACTACATTAATAATGACTTAATAGGTTACATTTGTTTCACAGACAAGTTTTCTCACCTGTATCCAAACTGACACCTCAGGAGCATTTAAAAAAAAAAATTGCTTCAATATTTTACTTACATGTTTTCCTCTCCAACAATGCAGATGGCAGAAAGTATTTTCACTGTTTCAGTCATCATGTGTGGTTGCTTTGGATCAATTGCTCTTGATAACAGCAATAGACCTCTTTGATCTCCTAAAATCCTTTGCAAACCGTACTTAAAGAAACAGAAAGCTTACAGTGAAAAGACTGTATTTGCCTTGGATACTCATCATCATCTTTGGGCTTCAGATCCTTAGGAATTCTCTCAAACCCTCCCTCCCATATCAAGTTTGGCAAACATCTACTAAAACCTCCTGCTTATTACTGCTTGGGGACACTGGTCAGTCTTCCCAGTCTTACAACTGAGGCTATCTCCTGAGAGAGAGAGTCAGTCAGCTCCTCAGGAAGACATTTATCTTATAAAATCAGGTATCCACCAAAAGAAAAATTAGGGGTTTTTTCTATCTATATCTGAAACACCTCAGCAGTATGAAAAATTTATTCATTTTTCCCACTTCATTAGGCAGGCTATCCCATGAGATTTTTCTAAACTGAGTAAAAGTAGTTAAAAACATTTTTTATGCAGTTTTATTTGCTGGGGAAAATAAATACAAGACTTCAGCTTTTGCTATGCATAAATCAGAATTACAAGTCTAACACATCAACTTCTAGAAATAGTACTTATACTTTGTGAACATGAGCAACTCATATTAGAAACAAATTAGATATTTGTTAGATAATCTAATCCTTTAACCACTGCCTACCAACTTAAAAATTGCAGCTAAAAAGAAATTAAATCACACTCAATTTAAAAATCAGTTGAAAAGTACACTATGTTAACAATCATATATTGAAATCTGAATTTAGAAATATTTTTCTTTCAATTTCCAAGCAATTGATTTCCAAATTCAATTACCTTAATTTACACTATCATCCTCTGTCAAATATTTTACTTCCAAAAATCAATAGTACTTAACAAACCTAAGAAAAAATGCATATTCAAAAAGATTCATTTAAAAGATTCTCAACAGAAGTTGCACTAAAATTTAAGACCTGCACTTCCAAAGAGTTAACTAACACTGAACATACAAACTTTCCTTCCTTCTCCAAGATCTAACATGCTACATAGATCTTGAACTCATCAAGAAACAATAATTGGAATTTAAAATAATACTTACTTTATTGTTCATAAATGCTCTGAGGCACTGGATAAGTTTGTGTTGATTCTTCTTATCAATACTTTCTTGCCTTGAAAGGAACGAGGAAAATAATGTAAGTAAAATCTTCACAACCTCCCCACACCTCCCATCAGATGGTCCAAGTCCTTACTGTTTCTTGTCCAGAAGCTTTTCCAATGCATCCAACAGAAGCCCAAGCCCTTCATGTCCAAAATTGTTAACCCAGCTGGAAAAAAAAAAAAAAAGGAAAAGAAATGCTCTTAAATATTTCTTAATCAAATTTAAATCGTGTAAAGGTATGTCTCCATTACTGCCTGTACATCCCTTCATGGGCTCTGCTTTCAGTCTGACTTCCTAGAAGACCTTATCAACCATCAAGACAAACACACAGTTCCAACAACTACAAGTTGTTCAGAACCACTGTGAGAGGTGAGGAGATATTGCAGACAGTTGCAAACATTTCACTCATCCTTTTCCAGTGTGCTGAGAACACCGCTCTCATGTCAACATTCATTTGCATAATTACTCTGGTGTCCAAAAAAAAAAAAAAACAAAACCACAAACCAAACCCCACAACTCTTTCTTGCTTAGCAAAAACAGCATGATGAAAACTAGTGCAGGAATTGCTACTCACCTGACTGGATTGCTGGTTAGAGACACTCTCAAAGACTCCAGGCAATTAAGAAGTTTTTCATCTGAAATTCCAGATCGCAGTTCATGGATATATTCTTGTGAGGACAGTGTGCATTCATGTTTGCTGTTTTTCAGTCCACCCTATCACAGGAGGCAGAATGCTGCTTAGTGTTCTATTCATCATAGTAGTGTTGAGATGATAAAATATGAGACTAATATTTCCACATGAATTTTTAAACCACACTACAAGTATTAAAGAGACGTGACTTGACTTGGATTTGTCATCAATGTTCAATACTTTCGGGTTTGCATCACAAGGGTAAGTAATTTTTCTGGAATCTTTTTCATTTCTTTGAGTAAAAGTGCATGCACTACAAACTGAATATAAACATTTAATTCCATCATTCAACTGTATTAACATGTTAAATAAGTGTGCAGCAGTTAAACATCTACTTCACAAAAAACTGTATTAGAAACAATCATAAACAGAGACACACAAAAAACCCCACAGTTCGTGCAACTGCATGACTCAATTTCTTGCTGTACCATAATTCCATGTTTGGCCCCTAATAGAGATCTCCAGAGGATCTTGTTTGCTACAAAAGAATCATATGGGAGATTTGACAAAGAGCTCGTCTCCCTGCTGAACTGCCACTACAGAAGAATAACTACTTACAAGGTATTTTAGTATTAAAATCACTGATTATCAGTTTTTAGAGCTGTCACATTCAAACCCATGAACAATACACAAAATATTTTACCAAAGGGTGCAGGTAATCTTTTGTACAGCTCTGACAAGTTGCAGTGGGCTTATCTCAGAAGAGTGATTGTGATTGATATGCAGTTCCTAAAGCTCCTTAGCTCTGAAGGGTCTGTTGAGGAGAACCTCATAAGGATGTCAAGGGTGTAAAGGCAACATGAGACATGCCTGACCTAGAACAGGATTTATATGTATTTGGTTTTAACTGTATCAGGAACTCCCACTACTAATATACTTCTTATGAAGTTTCTGGTTTGTTGTAATAAAATCTTTACCATTCATTTTCCAAAAGTGACACTAAGTATGGCTGATGACAAAAAAACTTGCCTAAATTTAAGTTAATGACTTTGACTGACATATTTCTATTATGTGCATTGAATCTAAGTTCACAACATACTTTCAGATTCAGAACAAAATCATGACAGACTGTAAATGCATTGAGACAGCAGCATCCTCTGGACTGTGTCAACTTGTAAGATATTTCTTGCTGACATGCACAGCACCTTTCACTGGACATGTCAGCTATACATCAAAGGACCAAGACAGACAAAGATGACTAAGTAGGATATAAAGGAGGTACAATCAGTCACCATCAACATCCTAAACCAAGATGTGGTCTTCCACAGAAAGGCAAATAAATGAGTGGGGATGATCTTTACAAGAGGAAGGACTGACTGTAAATCAGGTAAATATATCAAAAATCATCATAGTTCAGAAACACCATTATTCTGAAAGATCAGAATGTAAAGAACTAGAAAATCAGAAGAGCTTTATGCTCCTCATTGAATGGATGGAAGGCAGAAGAGATTTTATGTGTAACTAATGTACAGCATCTACACAATAAGGATCTACACTGGACACAATTTTTGTCATTTCGCCCCTCTTCCAAACTACAAAAGAAGTACTGCTGTAAGCCTCAAAATGAATAGAGAGAAGAGATAATGGCAACTTTATTAAGCTAGATCCTAAAAGCCAGTCTAGAATGCAAGAATCCAAGACAATTGTTTTTCCAGAGTGATTATTTCCTGTCATTACTGCCCTTCCACTGCAGTGCTTGGGATCCCATGGAAAACTCAAATAAGTTAAAGCTCCAAAGTTGCCATGAACAGGCAAACCTCTTCTCTGCAACTGTCACTACAACCCAACAGCATCAACATTCCAAAATTCTTTTCCATATCCACAGTAAATCTGTAAATCTTCAGGAAAATAGCTACATATGCTGGCAGATCAAAAAACTCCTGAAGGATGAATCCTGTGACAACATACCCTGTGAAGGAGCACACCAAGTGCAATCATTCTTGAAGCAATAAGATGCAGAAGCCATACCTTAAGCACAGCACATGTTATTTTACTATTTAGCAAATTATTTGTACAAAACATTTTAATGTACTTGTAATGCAGAACAATTCTTGATCTTTATCAGACCCTGAATTAAAAGGCATGGGGAAAAAAAACAGATATTAAGAATTTCTCCCCTTGCTCATTCTGCAAATATCAGCTTGCTTTATAAAATAATCTCTTCACAAAACAGGTGTTCAGGCGAATTCATATCATAAGGAAATTATATGGCAGCAGGGATTATCTGAAACTGGTTTGAACACACTGAACTGGAAAATTAATAATCTGTCCCCTCAAAAATCAAATACCTTTAAATACACAAGCACAGGGAAAGTATTCTCCTCTATCAGAGGAAGAACCAGGACTGTGTACAAAACTGCAAAGTACTGGTGAACACAAAGTCTGCTTAAAGACCACTCTGAATAAAACAAAGCCAACAGAAAGTTCTTTGTCCTGTACACTATATTTTGTATATTTAACTAAATCTGAGGTTATGATTAGACAGTTTTAATTCATAAGCTATTCTCTATTATTTTTACTACAGAATATAATTACTGAGTATGACCTTAGTAGAAAGCCTTGCAGTACCTGAAAGGCCTATTTTGGCTGAAATAAAAAATAACGTTCATCTGTAACTAAGAAGAACATCTTTGCTTTCAGCCCCTATTTTAAATTCTAGGAAATAAATTAATTCCCAAATTTTTTTTTTATAATATTTTCATTCAATCATGACAACATAAAATGTAGATGAGCTCTTAAAAAGATACGCTGTCAGTGATTTCATCTTATGCTTACTAATTGAGTAATTCTGAATCCTCTAAATTAATCTTATTCTCACACTGATATGCAGTAGTTGGCATTTCCAAGACCAACTAGGACATAGAAAAAATTCCACATCTAAACAGAAGGAATTAAGCCAAATACTGTCAATTTAAAGCTTCAAGTGCCTGCCTTCAACAAAAAGCAAGACAAGCCTGAATTATAATTGTTGCTCACAATGAAGAGATGAGCTCAGTGAGTCTGAAGTATTTGGAAACAGACTCCTGAAGACTTAAAAGCAGATCGCTCAAAAGTGCAAGCAATGATATTATACTGGTAACATGAATATGACTGAGCTGGTTGATAATTAAAAAAAGGATTCAGTTATGCCCGCTGAACTTCTAATTCCCAGATTAAAGTCCAAAATATTCCAGCCTAATCTTAAAAAATGGAAGTTTATTCAAAAGGAAAAACAAAACCATCATATTTGTACTCACCGGAACTTTACTTCCGACTATCTGCATGCAGTGGTCAGCCAAGAGAGTTATTGTGTGAAAAAGATAATAATAATACATAAATAAACACAGCAAAGTACTTAGTAGGATGTAGTATCACACACATTTTTCAGTGTTTAATCATTAGTAGTAGTTACATTCTTGTACTATATTATCAAACTGTCTAAGAGTGAGAGCTTCTCAACAGGAAAACAGTAGTTCTGCTGTAGGAGAAACAATTTCAAATTCTTATGTTCCACTGCTGAATCATCAGTATTTGACACATTTACCAACAGATAACTAAATACCTGGCTTGACAGCTACATCTTGAAATATTAAGCATGCCATTTGGTTAAAATTTTTAGGTCAGAAATTATACATATGAAACTGAGAAAACTACAGAAAACACTAATGGCATACTCACTTCCTTGGATGTATAACAACTTCATATATTACGGAGCTTTTGATCTATTTAGATGATGTCACCACTAAATTTAATTAAGTTTTCATAATCAAAAACATAGCCTACAGTTATAACTCTAACTTGCATTTCAGAAAATCTCGTATGGCATTTTTATTCAACTGCTCGGTATGGATGCTTTTAATTACACGGATAATTAAACAGTGATTTTCAGAATTCCATCTTCTCTTTTTACCATGGAATAGCATCTCTGCATATTCCCGAACAAGAAGTTGACTTTCCACAGAGGAAACTGCACAGGAAGGCAGTACATCTGTACCCTGTTCTCTCACTTTGCACAAATGGCTGTGTTCTGGGAACACCAGGGCTACGGACTTGCGCTCAAATATTGCTGGCCTTTCCTTGTCAGCTGTTTGCTGCAACCTGATGGAGGCAGTCCCTTTACTGAATAACCACTTTTGTCTGATTAAGAGCCTGATTTTGTTCTGAGATCTGAATTTGACTGTATCTGTTCAGCCTCCACCTGCTTCACTTTCTACTCTTATCTCTTCTATTATTACTTTAGGAAGTCTTTCAGAAGCAGAAGTCCCTGCAAGGCTTTCACAATCACCTTTTCTCTCCACTTCCTGACGAAGCTTCCTCTAGAAGCACAAGATGAACTGTCATCACCAGACAATCTCTTTTCCTAATTTACTACCTTCTTCTCTCACCAATGTAGAGTATCCAACATGGAATGAAGTGTCACCAAGTTCAGCTCTGAAACAGAATTTAATTCCTTCACCATTGTAATTTCCCTGGTCAACAATCTTTCTCTTCGAGCAAGAGAAGTAATCAGAAAATCACTTCACATGAAAGCATCCAGCTAATCAGCTTCTACCTGTCCTCCACCCCAAGAAATAGGAAAGCTTTCTTCATCCATGAAACCCAAGTTTTCTTTCTCACTCAGAACTCTGAAGACAGAAGTGTTTCAGAAAAGCATGGTCAACATGCTGCAGATGGCACACAGGCAGAGGAAACAAGCACCAAATTCAAAAATAATTTGGTCAAGACAACAACAGAAATGAAAGTGATACTTTCACTTGAGTTGAGAGAAATCAAAAGCCTAATTAAAACAAACATGAAATGAACCACAAGACAAGCTGTATCAACTGTTAAGTGTGTTTTGTGAGCTCTAAGCGGAAGAAAAAGTCTAAGTATTTTCAATGTAAAAAGGGAATATCTGTGACCAAAGAAAAAGGTCGAAATTGTAAGACATTTTAAGATCACTTTGAATTCAACCAGCATTTTCATGGAAGACAATCCTGAAGAAAAGAAAGTTGGACAGCTCATGATGCAATAAAGATTAATTAGGGCTTGAATTCATGTGAGCAGAATTGTAGTTTCACTAAACAAAAGATGAATTTAAAAGGAAAATGAGTTTTGCTCCATTGTAAGAGCCCAATCATAGCTATACAATTAAGGTCTATATTTCTAATTATTTTTTTATCAATTAAGATGCTAGTTATGTGAAAATTGAACTGGGGTAACATGCTACAGAAGGGTAGTTTATATTTCTGCATAGTTCCATTCAAATGCTGTGATTCAATTGCAGAAAGGACACACTGAAGCACACAGACTTCAATATGAGACATTTTTCCACTAGGAAGAACATTTTGCATATGTGTAAAACATCCATACTGGTGCTGACTTAAGCTCAAAGTGCACATTCACATACAAGGACCTTTTGGAATTATTTTTTTTTCAATTGTTAGTACATTTTGACAAACATATTCCCAGTTCAGTTAAGTTCACCATGCTGCAGCACATATGGTGGCAGGAATGCAATCTGTTAAAGTTCCAGCAGTTAGCCATGCAATGGGAGCCATGCTTTCCTTACTCAGCTATGAAATTAGGGTACATTTCAACATCAGCATACACGAGAGAGATCACCATTGTTCAACTACTTGTTGGAAAGAATTGGAAGTACTTTCACTTGCACTTTGTGCTTTCCCTTTCTACTGCTTTAATGAAATATTTTTACTTACCAAGACATTGATCACTGAGTGAAACCAAAAACCTTAGAAAGCACAATTAGTAGTTCCCAAAGATGTTCTAGGCAAAGTACATTAACAGGCAAGTTCATACCATTCACTGCATAAGCTTGAATAATTCTCCAATAACTTGTATGTTTAGTCAGTCCATGCTTTAAGCACGGGATTCCTTCCAGCACAGACTAAAGAACTGTGGATTTTGTTTAAGATGAACTCAAGCAGGAACATAACTCCTCTCAGAAACTCAATAACCATTTTCATTACCATTTCATTACCATTTCATCACCATTATAATGCAAGATTCTCCTCACTGAAGTTTATGTTTCATGCAAGGCATTTGCATAATAATTGCATGTCATTGTAGTCCTAATTTTTTGAAATTTAACTCTGCAGAGCTGATTTTCAAGGTTAAAAAGAGACAAGTCAGCTGTACTGCTTGCAGTCCATGCTTGTAGATTCATTAGGTAGACACCAACATAATATTATTTGCCAGTTTATTTCCCCACAAAACAGATTGCTTAATGCTGTCTGAATTTAGCACTCAGCTCTGCAGAAGGGCTGCCATTACATGTTTGAACAATTACTCCACGAGTGGTCTTCATTACCAGTAAGCTTTTATTGTACACAACAACTTAAGTACGACAAAAAGATGAGATTCATCAGATTCATTCTCGTTTCCAAAGACAATCACATGCATTACCTAATTTTATTGAAGAACTACACTGATAGCAAATTTTGCCACTTGAAGCACACTATTGCCCTTTGGAAACAAAGAGCTACCCCTCAGCACCACTTCTCCCCAACACTTCAACTCATTCAGTTCCTCAGAATATAGGAACTTGGAATACCACTAGCAACTTCCTTAACAACAAAAAGGGGTACAAATCAGGACAAAAGCTGTTTCTAAGAAATCACAACACCCAACCTGCACAAGTTTTTGTGGCATATTCTTTTACATGATAAGAACTACATATGCCATGGTCAATTTTTAGCACACGGAAAGTACTAGTGTTGTATTTTATAACCAATTAGTACTAATAGTTCAAGTGCAGAAAATAAATAGTAGCTCTTCACTATTTCAAATTGTATTTCTCCCCCTCAAAAACCGTTGGGGCATCCAGTCATTTCCTTAAAATTTTGGCACCTTGAAAAATTTAGGTTTCAAAAATTCCACATGAAGGCTCAGCAAACAAAGGGTTAATCATTCAATTAAAGAACAGAAAATAACAACACAAATGAGAGGTCCAAATATCTTTTTCCTATTCAAAATGTAATTTGAACCTCATTTTAAGATCATCCTTTCACTAAGTGAAAGGAATCCAGTATGTACGTCACTGCTTGAAATCATGAAGTCATGTTATCCCTTCCAAAAACTTTTGGTACTAAAAATTCCTAAGACGAATTCCACAGAAGTACGCTCAGCTTTCATCCCTGACTCTACATCACTTGATTTGCAATTTCCTGAATATTACAGGAAAGGACCAAGTTTTTACATTGCCCAGCAACTGAAACACAAACTAACCCTTCAGAAGCAGCTGCAAGTATTTCAAAGTATATTTGTAAGTACAAGTTTTCTTATTTGTTCCTACCATTCTTACATAAATCCAGAAAAAAAAAAAAAAAGTTTCAAGCTTGAAAAGTGTAACACTCAAAAAGTTAAGCTTCTTTCCTCTGTCTTGGAGAGGTGAGTACTTACGGATTTGGCAGTTGCAGAAATGTACTGGACAACCATCTCCCGTTTTGTGCTCAAGTCTTTATCTCTTAAAGGAGCTTTACGTTCCTCATTTAGGTTCATGTCTTCCTGTAAAGAAACAGCCCACACAACATCAAGAATCTATTGCATGCTTTTTACTAGTCTTTGTTCACTTTATGCTACTTTTGTTAAACAAACAAGAAGTCACTTTTGCCAGTTTATCTGCAGGTGGTTTTTTTAATTCTGAGCTACCCAATTTTCCCATTTAATTCTGTCACCTCTTGTGTTCACCGTTTTTGAGACTTGGACAAAATTCTAATTTAAATAAAAGGTAGTTAATTTACTTAATTTAAATAAAGGGTAGTTTACATTGGTGAAATTTGGCTCAAGAAAGACAACTAGAGTACACAAAAATCCCACACCTCAAGTTGATACCTATATGGTAACGCTTGTGAAGTTTCCTGTGGTTTTAATACAACCTTATCACAACAGACACCATTCCTGCCCTATCTAATCAGAAGGTTGATTATTAGCTTGTAGAAATCGTAGATGTGAAAGTGTTCCAACTGATGTATTTAAAACAAGCCTAGAAGTCAAAACATTCTGCTAGATAAAACCCAAAGATGCCTGTTTTAACTTAGTAACTGATTAATGTAATCATTACTGGTCATGGCACTAAAAGTCAAAGTAACTTCAGATGAAAAACTAAAGCCGGTAAATGTTACTGTAAGAACTTACTAGTGAACACCTTTGTCAGAGAATTCTGAGTCTCTCAAGACAGACCTATTGTCTGCTTCAATTAACATTACCTGGAAAAGTTAAAAACTAATCCCTTAACCTAACAAGCAAATCAAGCAAGTGTTAATTAACACTTATCCAAGAGATTCACACTTTCATTGACCAGAGCAGAACCACACAATGGAACAGTTCTTGACTGCGTGGAAGTGTACAACAATTTTGAAGAATGATACAGCAAACTGTATTTCTAAAAATACTCAGAAAAACTCATTTCCTGATACTTCATGTACCAACAACAGTGTGCACAGCAGGACACACCTACTTCAGTTTTTGTATTACTAATGGAAAGGTTGCCTTGTGAGTAGAATCAAAAGCCTTAATAAATGATCCTATGACAGTGGATATTCAAAACTATGCAACAATTCAGCTTTCTAGGCATTAATATTTTATTAATAGAAAATACTATTTTCCAACAGTATTTATTAACTTAAGTTCATTAAAAACTGTCCTTCAACAGCAGTATCTAACTACTGCAATGAAGGTCTACAGGCGTTGTTTTAATGAAGCAATCAACAGTGACTTTTTTTTTTTTAATTTAGGGTTGTTTTGCCTTTGTTTTGCCTGTAGAGGTAGACCAAATCATTAAAACATCTCTAATACTGGCATTTTCTCAATTAAATTGTTTACGTGCCAGTTTACACAGATCTATTTGGTATCCTGTAGTATCCTGTGCCCTCACAAGGAGATAATGCTGCCCAAAATTACAATATTTGAAAACAACTGCTATACAATAAATACTAACTTGGAACCAAATTAAAATTCATAAAACTATGTGGAATATCATCTTACCATCATTTTTTCAAAGAGATCCATCACTTCTTTTTCTGATAAGTTCATGCAGCGCTCATCAGCAAGAGCCTGGGCATGGGGGATCTCACTAATGGAAGGCTGGGAGTCAATAGGATGCTGAATAAGAGGCTTCTCTTTTTTCACTGCTGATCTCCTGAAGCTTGTAATCCTGTCACGCTGCAAAGACATTCATTCAAAAGTAAGCAGAAATCGAAATACAGGAAAGCAGCCAGTACACACATTTTCAGTTAATTTAAGCAGCAGCGTTAAAACTCAAACTGAACTGTAAGTAAAAATACTCTTCATGTTCAGAGATAACTTCTCCCAGAAAGACAATAACATATAAGGTAAACCCATGACAGGTCACATGCAAAAGCAATATAAATATTTCTCACAGCTTCAAAACTATACCATCTAGGCTAAACTCTAAGCATTTCAAAATCTTCAGCTCATCTTCTCACATTACTCCCTAATTATCCTGATAGCGAATAAATATGGTACCACAAAGGTAATGTCCAAGCGTTCCTTCACCTGAAGAGCTATAAGTCTTTGGAGGACAACTGAAAAAGCCAGCGTTGGGAAGGAGGTACTCACAAGTTCATCAGGCTTACAAAAAAATCCTGCTAAAGTAAAATAAAGTTTGTAGAGGAATTAATGCTCCAAGCATAGTTCACAATTCCTTGAAGTGTTTTTGAGTACAGACTCCTGAAATTAGTGCAAAATTTTAAAAAGCCAAGTAATGGATTACTGACACAGAAGCAGCCACCCATAGTTAAATACACATAACAGACATTAGTGAAAGCATGTCATACAATCTGCCACTGACTTGCTTTAGCCCTTACACCAAACCCCCAGCTTTGTTTTTTTAAGCATGCTTACTCAGTTACTTTGTTAATATTGGAAACAACCAACAAGGGCACCTTCCTCATAAGGCCATTTATTACATTTTTTAAAAAAAATAACTCTATTCTAAATAGAGTCTGAATCTTTTCACTTAGTAACTGCCTTTAATTTTATATATATATATGTATGTAATTATGTGTATATACATATGTATTCATTTTGAGAATGTTCTGCCTATAGCAATTTTTCTCAATTAACTGTTTGCATCAACAAATACCCCTGTATTTGTTTCAGGCACTGAACAGCCTTATGAAGATGTGCTTTCATCTAACAGCAGCTTATGTAGGGTTACCAGGATCATTCATTGCAGTTATGCCATCTCCATGAAAACATGGAAACCAACATTTATACTTGCTACACTTATACAACCTCTGTGAGGCGTGAAGAGCTCAGTGAAATATTTCACTTGCAAAAATTTTGATTCATTTTAGATTAGCGAGTCCAGAGTGGAGAAATCTGAGCAAGTGCTGTAGAGTATATAGAAAAAGGATTTTTTTTCCTGTCCTCATTTTGTTTCTTTTTCTTTTTTTTTTTTTTTTTTTTTTTTTTTTTTTTTTTTTTTTTTTTTTTTTTTTTTTTTTTTTTTGGTTGTTGTTCTTTTTCTTTTTTCATTTTTGTTTTTTTGAGATGCTAAAAGATTACCTTAAAGTTTTGAAGTAAAGTATCCCTAGATAAGCTGCATTCCCTTTGAATTTCTTTTGAGCTTTTCAGGGGGTTTTGTGTTTGCTGAAGGGAGGGTGGGTTTTCTTCTTCCTTAGAAATCTTACATTTGTGGACAGAAACACAGTACCTACAAGGATACAGTTGATGTCTTTAACAAGCAAGAATATTACTTTAATCTTTTTTTTTACCTTATTAGAATAGCTTAAATTACGTTTCTGTAAACTAAAATTAGGGCATAGCCCATTGAAAAGGCCAAGGATAGGATGCAATGCCTGAAAGGCAGTATCCAAATTTAGCCGATATCCACCAGATGAAGTGTAACTGCTCACTTATTTTAAAAAGCCCACTCAGCAGTCACAAAAAGTTATTTAAGATCCAATTTCACCATGCAGTGATCTGTTTCAACAACAGATATGTTTCAATTTATTAACAACAAATTTGTTTAATGAGACTGTAATGGAGAGATTGCTTTGAAGCCACAAATAAATCATTTATATGATTACTAGGTACAACCTCCTCATTTCAGACATGTAGAATCTCAGGAACTGAATAGCCAGTGTGACTTAACTGTTATATATATAATAAAAGTTTTTCATTTTAATGGAATAGATTTTGATACAAGTTTTTACAAAAATACTTTGCAACAGGTTTCAAAGTATTCAGTGTTATAAACTTAGTGCTACTGAACACGTGTTGTTTGGCATTCAGTGTACACTTATTACCCAGTATGGTTCCACTTGAATCATGTGGCAACTGAATTTGAAGAACCACTGCAGATCCTTTACTGTTAAAGAGAAGGTCAAGAGAAATAACACTTGAACCGTTGAGTAACACTTTCAGCATATCCACAATATTACTAAAGTATTTAGAATGTGGTCAAGGAAGTTTCTTCAAATAGAAATCACAATTAATCTTCTTCAACAGAAATTACAAATTAGGATGTTTAGGAAGAGTCACTCAATTTTCTGCAATCTATTGCTCAATATCCTTATAAGAACATGTAATTTTGTCCACAACATTTGAAGTAAAGTAGCATGCAGCGTGGAGTTACCATTGCAAATTAAGATGCTACAAAGACCTTACCACATCATCTGCCAAAGTTTTTATTTGAATATTCTATTAAAAAAAAAAAAAACAACACACACAAATCAAAGAAAAAAAGACAATGTTACCTACTGTTTCAGAATAAAGAAGTCTGTATTTCATGTATTCGAACATTTAAAAGCATTTGAAATTTCACTATGTGTTTTAATAATGCTAGCTGAACATGGAATACACTGCATTTTCTGTGAAAAAGCAAGCTTGTGTCCCATGCACCTTGTCTTTTGACTATTTAATTCATGAACCTGAAACCTGCATTGTTCTAGTACCAGCAGTATTGCATAAAAATACAGCAAGATCTCTTAGAAGGCTTTCCAAAACAAACACGGACTCCTGGACCTCAAACTGCGTCAGCAGAGAGTTATGTGACATTCTCAGCTCTGACCATTTTTGAGACTCGGAGCTGAGGAGAATTTCCTGTGCCCAAGTTTCTGAAGCCTTCTGCCAACTTCTACACTGAGTAATGTCAATTAGTAGATGAACTGGTTAAAGTCACTGAACTGGTGATTCACAAACCACTCATTATCATCTCTCCCTCCCTTGTACCCACTCATTTTTTCCTTAACAGTAAGAAAATCCTGCTGACAAAAATCACCAATGTTACATTTCTATTCGTGGCCAAAACCACTTATACTGCACACCAATATCAATAATGGTTATCAACAAAGCATTCAGTTCATGAACTTCGCTCAATTTGCACCAAGTTGTGAATAGGAAATAAGGTGTAGAACTTATGGCAGGGGACAGAATTCGAGAAGCTTCCAGAAATATGTGGGACAGTGCGGTGGACTGGCCCTGGTTGGTAGGTCAGTCCCCATAGAGCCACTTGCTCATTCCCTCTCAGCAGGATCATGTAGAGAATCAGAAGTGCAAAAGCAAGACCTACCAGTGCTGAAGCACTGGTGCTCTATCAACAGTGCTTTGATCACAAATCTAGGACACAGCACCACATGGGTTGCTATGAACAAACTCCACCTCAGCCTGACCCAGCACAGACGTCTGTACATCCAGATGTTGACACCTTCACCTTCCAAACTGCTACATCTCAATGCCCTTCCTTATGCCTATTCTGTATTTTCATTACATGGACTTAGTATGGATCTTATAATCCTGAAATCAAAACGAAGATGTCTATACCCTGGTAAATAGATCTTTTCTTTTTAATAGAGATTATTGAGCAAAATGAAGTAAAGCCTAACCATGATTTCAACCCAGATACAACTGCGCAAGCAACAAGTTCTAAAACTACATATCCATTTTAGCTGTTACTTGTCCTAGAATTTTTTTTTCCCTTCTCATTTAAGCACTGTCAATCTCTCCCTGAACCTGGAACAGGATAATCTACCCCATCTCTACACTTATATTGCATTTGTCACTCAAACTCCTCTGGGCAAAATACAGAATACTAAAACATGATACCACACAGGATTTTTTCAGACACCTCAAGCACTCTTCCCAGATATCCTTATAGTGTGTAAGCTACATTGCTGCCAGCAGATACTCAAGATAAGCAACACATTTAACAGGTAGGAGAGAAACTGCAAGCATCTGGAGGCAAAGTTGAAGCAGTTATGTACCTGTAACTTCTCATACTATTTTGACAATCTCTTATACTAACAAAGAAATCACACTTCCAGTCTGATTTCAGAACATAAACCAAAAGTAGTTTACCTCCCTAGAAGGAAGTTTAAGATATTGTGGATTTTGTAGGCCTCTAGCATTATTCTTTCAGCCATCTATAAGACAGCAGAGCAACACAAGACAAAAAGAAATGAACCCTCTCCTAGCTTGTTTAAGACACTGACTCCTTGCTTTGAGAAGCAGCCCAAAGGAAAAGGTTTTGCAATAACCTCTATGATTAAACATTTGTAAATAAGATATATCAAATTAATATTTGTATGTATAAATATACATACAATTTAAGACAGCAGCATATCGTCTCTGTTTTTAATACCAACACAAACCCCAGGATTTCTTCAGCATCTATAGCAAAGAACTATTTCCTACTGATTTACCTAGTTCTTTACTTAAAAGACTTCAGTCAAGAAGCTTCTCCCTTTCAAACACATTATTTCCAGTTTATCAATAGTTAATATCATCTTCTATTTACTCTTCCTGATTTTAGTTTATGTATCTGACTACTTGCATTAGTACAGAGAGATCATGTCAGTAAAGCACAAAAGTCACACCATATACTAATGCAACTGCAGCAGACAATTCTTTAATCTTAAAAGGCCAATCTCAGCCATGTAAATATCCAGAGTAATGAAAATCTTGCACATGAAAACAGCAGAAAGGTATTCATAGTTCACTACATTTCTTTTTATAGAAACCACTATTTCCTCATGCAAGCTCAATTCAGGCTACAGCAGCAACAATGTCACATCCACAGAATAAAATTACTTGAGATGACTGCATCAACTTTTAATGCAAAAAGCACAGCAAGTCTACTTTTCCTTATATATTTTTCTAACTTTTGTCTTAATAAAACATTCCAGAGTGGACACGAGTTTTAAATTGAAGTGAATTTACATGTGTGGATTGATCTTACCATCATATTTAAATATTACTTTGCCATGTTCTTAATTGTTACACTAAAGACTCACTTCCACCACAAAAATAAAATCAAAAGTAACTTCCAGTTCACCACATGTACAGGGAAACAATGATCACTGGATAACTTCTAAACTTGACAGCAATTTTAACTCCAATGCCCACTGTCCAAGCAAACTGTGGTGTTCTCCAAGCAATGCTCATTTTCTAAGGCTAGCAAACAGAAACTTGACCTTCTCTAAACTTTTTTTTTTTTTTCTCAATTGAGATGATATGACTGTTTTCTAAAATTTACCTCGGCTTCAGCACCTGCAGAAGCCTTGGTAAAGCTTCTCTCAAGGACAAGTGGTTTTTAACAGTCTGCAAAGACATTTGCATACAAACCAGGAAGGCAATAACTGCCCACATGAGTACCTGAAACAAGGAAGTTTAAAGGGACAAAACCCAAAGCCGGTTAATATCTGAAGTACAAAATGTTGTCTGCAACTTGAAACTAGGTCTTACAGTCACAAAATAGAATTCACTCCTACAACCTCTGTTCTTCAGTTCAGAAAATGAATAATGTTCCCATTAGACAATTTAACTGTCTGTTAACATATTCAATTTTGTAATTAAATCTAAAAAAGCACCTAGGAAATTTTGAAAAGATACCCAAGTCATACAGGCTGATGTGCAAAAACCAGAACTGCACACACTCATTTAGGCCTTTCAAGATATTTATCCATGATAGAGTATATCTGGCATTACTAATAAAATTAGTAAAACATAATTCACAAAGTGTTTCCTTTAGTATAATATTTTTGCCATTTCAAGGACAATTCACCATGTTTAAAAACAAACAAACAAAAAACAAACAAACAAACAAAAAATCAAACTTGAAATTACTGCTGTAATCCATCTGCTGTCTCAAAGATACTTGAAGCAACTGAGTTTTGTTACTATTGTTGTATATTTACATTTGGCCTATATGACACCATATGGAAACATCTTGTTTGCTTCACAAGCTCCTTAAACATGCATTATTTAGGTGTTTAAACTAAGGCTTTATCTCAAACCTGAACATGAAGGTAAACCTTCCCTGGGGTTGTACAAGGAGCATGTGAACCCCTTACATCAGGCTGCCAAAATGCAGCTGGAAAATTGTTCGTGTTGGCAGCACTGAGTCAGTGCTGTTGGACTGGAGGGCGGCAGCCACCTCCCAGTCAGGAAGGTGCCTGCTTTTCCCAAATTCTCTACTTTTTTCTCCTCCAGGAGACTGACCACCCACAAAATGCTCTGAAAATAAGTTAGAGAATTTGTCGTACTAAATAAAGCCTAAGGGTCAGTCCGGCTGGTAAATCATTAACAGCAGAGGGCACCAATTGTTCAGTCGCAGTGCTGGAGATGCCTCAGCACTGCTCCCAAACAGGAGGGAGCAGGGAACGTGTCAGAGGAACAGGAATCATATTGGACACTTGCCACTGTCTGATCCTCAACGAGGAGAGAACCTCCACCACCTCCAGACCGTGTCTCTGTGCAAGGGGGACTGAGAGACCCTAAGCAGTGATCTGGTCTGGTCTGACTGAAAATGGAGGTTGAGGGAAACTGAAACAGCTTCCTCATTTTTGTCTGACTGGCAGATGACTGTCACACTCCAAAAGCAAAGGGGCTGCTCAAAAAACTTCAAAGAAGCCTTTACCAAAAAGCAAATCAATTCCAAGTTGGAAAAACAAAAAAAAATTAAAAAATCACTGTAAACAAAATTAGGTAGCCTTTATTTCATCAGATTTGTAACTGAAGATATAAAGGAGTTGAGGAAGACAATTCAACTAATATTGTTTGTTTATTTGCATTTCATATGTCCATTAGTGTTTTGAAAAGTTTCTTTGAAAAAATAATTAATTGATGTTCATCAATAAGCTTTAAAAATCAGACCAAAATTAAAAGCTTCTTCCAAAAGCTGCAGTTCCATGTCAGTCTAAGCCAACAAAATTGCTGATTGTGAGACACAGGGCAAGGATGGCACAAGGACAACGAGACCAGGTCAGACAACTGCAGAAACACTTTCAAGAAGCCTATTAGAAGAAGCAGTTCTCACATTAGCCAGTGCAGAGGAAAATAAAGTATGTTTTGTCATTTTCCAGAGCTACTTCTGGAGTCCCAACATTTTCCATCAAGTCTCTGCCCCAGCTAGATCAGAGAAGTTACCAATAAGGCAGCCCAGGATCAGCAGGGTTTATATTTATAACAGTTGTGCTACGGAACTGGTGAGTCCTTCATACAGCACCAGGTACAGCCAGGATCTGGTTCCTACTTTGATATCTAGTGAATCCTGCAGGACAGGTTTTTCTTTGAGCATCTTGAAAAAATGTCTCGTGACAATACAGCACACTTTTCATTATAAACAAATGTATTGTCTCTCTTCAGGGCACTCTACAGCTTTTTAATTCCTCAGTTAAAACTATTGAGCAACAGTTTGTTAGTTAAAACTTTTACCAACTCGACTTTTGAAAGAGACAAGTCATAACTCCATTCATAAATTTCACAACAAACAGACTGCAATACTGCTTTGATGACGTGCATACCAGCTTACTGGTCTCCATGTGCAGGTTTAATGATCTAAGAGATATTTAACTAATCAAGTTCTTTACAAAGCTTAAGAGACATGGCAAGCCCTGCCGTTAGAAGTCAGATTTAAACCCCTTTTAGTCTGATGCTTCCATTTTCATTGAGAAATTCTACCAATGGTTTTCAGTACTCAACTTAGAAATGTGTATGGTATTGCATAGGCATTAACCAACACAAGGTTTTACAGTACACAGTTTCAAAAAAAACCCCAAAAAAAACAAGACTCTCCAACCCTTCCCCCCCAAAAAAAAACAAAACAAAAAAAACCCCCCACCAACCACAACTCACAAAAATAAGCAGGTACAAAACTACACGGCAGCTCAAAAAGGTGTAATTAAGAAACTTGCACTTTAAACATTCTAGCAAATCTCTATAAAATAAGTCTGGCAACAGAAACAGATACAGTTTCTACATAAGAACTACATGTACCTCCAGGGAGGCTTCACGTGTTACAGGCTGTGTCTCAGCTGCACTAGAACAGGTAAGGATTTGCATAAAGTCACAAGAAAAAGGAAATTATATTTGACAGTATGAAGACAGCATATGGGACTGCACCAGCTGTCAGTGTAAATGGGGAAATAAGGACAGGAATTACACTTCCTCATGTACTTGAAGCATCACACTAAGCATATACACTGTTGGCATATACATTTTGGGTCATCTGCAAACTAGTATTGCATTTACTTTGGGTTTAAATAATTTCACTTTCAAATCTAATAATCTTAGTAATGGAGCCTTTAATGGTCTTTCTTGCAGAACATTGTATTAAAAAAAAAAAGGATTCAGATAGTTGAGTGCTGCACCTCCTAAGCTTCCTTTAGTAAAATGCTAGTAGATTAGGAGTGCATTAAAATAATTTCAAAAATCCTCTGTAGCTTTCTGTGCATATATTTGGTGTCTTTAAAAAGTGTCAGGTATACTTAATCAGGGAAGGAGCCATCTGTCCAAGTGGCTGCTACTGCACTGGCACTGGCAGGACTGCTTGGCAATGTCAGCATATTCTGTTTCCTGCACCTACAGCAGCAAATCAGCGGGTTTGGAAAAAAAACTAGAAAGTGGTTTTCCTAGGAAAATAGAATGAGATCACTTGCTAGTCCGTTGAACAGTCATTGGATCAACTTCTGGGACTTAATTAAAAATGAAGTCAGAGCAGCTCCCAGTGCAGTCAGTGGAAGTGTTGGATGCTGACAGTGCTCCCTCCATGCCTGGTGCCCTTTAGCCAAGTGTGTCTGTCAGTACCACATTGATCCCGATACCTCTGCTGCCTATTTTTCAAAAATCTATTTGTTTGACTTCTGAGCTTTGAGTTTTTATGAAATTTTTTTTTCCTTTTTTTTTTTTTTCTTTTTTTTTCTTTGGTATACTATTATTGAGAAGTACATTTGAAACATTCTGGAACAGTTAAACTGGAAAAAAACACATGTCAAAACAATTCTTAACATACTAAGTGCAGACTTGATCTCAATTTTACGCTTAGTTACAAGCAGTGGGTTTGAGCTCTTTGCTTTCATCGTAGCAGCAGCACAAACCCACTTTGTCTGGACAGCAATACTTGATGTGAACCAAATTGCTGCTCATCCCTCCCTTATTGTGGGCTCTCCTGAGTGCAAGTGGCTGATCTTTTCATTCAGACACATTGTGGAGCTGCTGAGACTGAGATAGCTGTTCTAAAGCTCCTGAGTTTGGTCCATTAAGAGTAGTGAGAATAGGTCTCCTCCTCCTCCACCTTTTATACCTCACTTTCTCAAGTGAGATACTTTTTTCTTGTGACAAGATTCACCTTCACTCTTACTGAAGTGCAATCTTAGTTTTTACCCTTTCAATTACAATTATAAACTTTGAATCTGGGATTCATTTTGTGTTGAAATAAAAGTTTTTTTCTTTCAAGAGAAGCAATGACTAGTCGACTTAAAAGTGAGAGAACTGATTAGAAGTCATTCTGAAAATTAAAGCACAAACTGCTTCAAGAAATTTCTTCACTTTGACACTTGCGTACAATTTTTTTTTTTTTTTTTATTTCTGCTTACTTGCTTCTTCTATGACAATGCAAGTACAGCCTAATAGCCCTGCCCAGGAACCAGCTCAGTTTCTGTACACTTTTCTTGTTGTTAAAGGCAGAAATAGCCTTGGGAAGATTCTCATCTGCATACTGATGGTTCTGTAGAACACCTCTTGTGGGTACAGTAAACACTGTGTCAGAGTCCATTTGGATTATCCTCTGCTACCATTTGAGAAAACAAAACCGGTAAAACCTATCTGCTGGGAGAGACTTGATATACTTAAAGCAGAACACCCATAGCAAGCTGCCACAGAGCTTTCTTGGATACTGGGCAGTTCCTTGAAAATGGAGTATTTTACTTCTGATAGCCTGGGATAAAATGAGAACATGTATTTGCTTTGTTTGGGTTGTTTTGTAAGTAGTAAGAAAACCCTCACAAAATCCAACCAACCAAAACACAGCACACAAACAAACTGGCAGCAGAAGGGATGCAGGGAGCCAAAGGAGCTGGAATTACTTGTGAAGACTATTCATTTTGTCTGTACCCAGCAGACTTGGAACATGGTCACAGGGATCATGTCAACAACTTCTTAGAATAATATTGCCTGTCTTCCAAGACATAGACTTACTAGCAAAGAGCAAGTACTTTATCAGAGCAGTATTTAATCCCTACATTACAAAAAGTTGATGGTGAAGTCACTTTTTGTCTCCCTTAATAATAAGAGATACGATACTAAAACTTGGAAAAATGAGCAGTGCAGCTGTCATAGCAGGAAACTTTGGCTTCTCCTTGAAGAACAGAAACTAAAGATGGAATAATTTCCACAGGCATGGACCATAACGTAATTCAACAGTTAAAGAATATAGGGTTAAATTGAATTTATAGCTGCTGTGTTACATACAAAGGTTTTTTGTTCCTTTCCTATTCTTTCCTGTTTATAACAGATTCCTGAAAAGATTATTTATCCTTCAGGGAAGTAGGAAATGAAGCAGCAAGTGAATAGAGAGGACTTATATTGTACATAATAATGAAGAGGTCCATGATATCATCTGACTTCAGTATAGGTGAGATTCCCTGTTAAGAAGTAAGATGAATTCAGGACAATTACAGAAGCTTATAATAGGTTATGGAGAATCTCTTATATTCTGCTAAAAGAGATGATTAAAAAAAAAAAAAAAAAAGGCTTATCTTAAGTGTCGTATGTGCTTTGATTACACCAGAACATACAAATGAATTTTATAAAGGTTTTCCCATAAATTCCCAAAACAATTGCTTTGAAATATCAAATGTTAACTGATGGGATTAATGCTTATCTTATAAGTTGTTCAGGAATTAGTGTTCTGTGATTCAAACTATAAACTAACCTTAATGGATTTAGGAAGCCTGTCCTATCCACCCAAGCTTTGTCTGAAGTAAAATGTGAATGAATATTTGCAAGATATGAAAATTGCTTATCTGGTTTACAGGCAGAAATTTTACCAAAGCTTTCTCCTGTTACTCTTTACCTTTCTAATTTGGGAATGTGTCCAGTAAGCTGAAGAACGAAAATAAAAATTCATTGCTGGGAATTCATTACTATATGTAAATTTTATTTCAGTGTATACAAAATCAGATAGCGATGCCACTGTGTAGCTTACAAAGAGGGACAGGCACAGACTGAAGGATCTCAGCTAATGTTCATGTGCCAACTTTGGAACTTGGCCATCTAGCATGAGTTTACCCTTTGAGTTTCAGGTTTTGCACTCACGTATTTTCTTCTTAATT
Source organism: Empidonax traillii (assembly GCF_003031625.1). NCBI lineage: Eukaryota > Metazoa > Chordata > Aves > Passeriformes > Tyrannidae > Empidonax > Empidonax traillii. The sequence continues at coordinate 388,183 of NW_020955269.1, forward strand.
TACCGTTTAAATGTGGCTGGCACAATAAATAAAACGTATATGGCATGTGTTTATGCTTAGCTTGGTATGCTGTAGTCTTTTTTTCTTCTTTATGTAAATTTTTCCTGTTCTAATGCAACTGGAACATGTAACCACTTCAACTACTAAGAACTGTCAAGTTCTTGTCTCCTCATGCACTCACACGATTACAAATGCAAACATTCAGCACAGTTCCATTATGAAGCTGAAGTATTTTAGAAGTTACTTATATTTAATAGATATAAAAATAATTCACAGCAAGAGAAGGAACATGAAGAACCAAAATGCAGACAGAAAAGCAGGATAATCTTTACTGTATAAGAACTAATTACTTCAGTTATTCTGTTACTAGGAGTCTAGAATCTAATCCATCGCACGTTGGCTTTGTGTTTGCTCCTCACAAAGCTACACTCATTAAAAAACACGAGCCCACAGGCATCTTAAAGGTCATTATAACAACCATCATTAGCTCTTACCATAGTAAGAAGGAATAATGAACAGCAGAACTAACATTTTTCCTGACCAAAGTACTTATTTTATCTTGTTCAACCATCCCTGAGACCAATACGAATTGATACAGAGCAACTGGTGAACACGTAACCCACCAGTTGTGACAGAGGTGTCTGCAAGAACACTGAAGGTCTCTGGTTATTTCCTCTCTTCATGCCTAAACACATAGTTTGATGCAGTTTTGCTGAGGTGATTCCATCCAGGACAAAGTCATTAAGGTTTGACTCGCTAATCCCTGAGCAAAGAAACAGGAGAGAACAGGCCTGGGCACCTCCAAGCCAATCTGCATCAAGCAGTGCTGCAATTCCCTGGGCCTACAAACCTAAAACTACTGCTGCAGCTTTACTGCCTGCAGAGCCACAGTCCTGCAGCTCCAGGTGCTGGGATTCTACAGCACTATTCCCGACTGACTGAAAGTGCTTTATTTAGAAATTTGTCCTAAACTACTAGTGCTCAGAGTATCACATTCCTCAAGCAAGTCCTCCTGTATTTATTGTCATATAAAAGGACAAACTAAATGTTTTAATGGGGTCTTGTTATAAAAAGAAAACTTATTGTCTCCACTATAAGTAGCAGAGCGGTAAGAGTACGTGTGTTTATATGTAGATATATATATATATTTGTCCACACACATAAATCACTGAGAAATAAAAGGTAGGATTCTTTCCAATTACATCTTTTTAATCAGTGTCTTTTATATTTTCAGAACAAGTTTAAACACATTATAAAGCAGAAATTGAAAATATTTTTAGTAACACCATGCAAAGAACAGTGGTAAGCAGTAAACATGTAACACACATTTACCATACCTAATACTGTCTCCAGTACTATCTTGTCTCCAATGCTTTACTCTGAGGATCACTAAAAGGATCTAGAAGGGAACCTCACTAAAATGCTACCTGCCACATACACCACCTTGCAAGTCCTCTTCTACCAGCAATCCCCAGGAGACGGTTTTCTGTTTACCCAGAAGGAACCCATATCTATTAGAAACTGCTGAGCATATTTTTGTCTTATATAACAGAGAAGGTGTGGTGACATTACAGAATGCAGTACACTTTAAGGCCAAATATTACCACACCCAGGTGGACTGAAAACCTTCAGGAGCTGTATCAAACCATAAAATTCCTATGTGTGACTTGTCCCAGAATTGAACTTGCAAGGGATTTCTCAGTTTCTATAAATCACATGAGTCCATGATTTATATCATAATGTATGCTACCATATCATTTAATTGCCACAGTAGATCCTTTGACACCACGTCCAACTAAACAGCTGACATGAGAATAAGGCCGAAAAGCAGACATGATTTCACAGGAGTGGTGGATGAACTTTAGACAAATCAATACAAAAGGAGGAGTTCTAGTGTGCCATAACTCTGGTCTTATTAGTTATAGCAAGTAACCAAGGAAGAGCAAATAGTACTGGTTCTGACTGGTTCATTTTCATGATCATGTCTGAACCACACAAAACTTACATCAGTAGAGCACGAAGGTGGGTATGGAGAGTGCTTAAACCCACATGGGTCCCTCAAAAAAGTCAGTTCTTTAACTGTTACCCCCATACAATTAACTGTTAACAAGTCTAATATATCTGCCTTTCAGACCGTGTTAGTACTACTTTTGTCATGCAATATTTCACTTATCTACTTATTAGGAAGTTCCACTTCAAAGTGGAAATCCTTGAGCTGCTCACTCCACCAACACTGTAGCAAAAAAGCCACTTGATTCACAAGACCTGAACTAAAAGATCAGTTTGATACAATAATAATAAGCAAGGTAAAGGTAAGTTAGCTCTGTCTACCTGCAACTTGATCAATTGTTACACAATTACTAAAAGAAAGTTTCAACTGTTAATCTACTAGAATTATCTGCTCTACCAACATAGCCCTTTTCAACAAAAAAATTATGACCTCCACAACAAAGTTATTAAATTATTAAAAAAAAAAAAAAAAAAAAAAAAAGCCTGAATCGAAAGAATGATCATGTTGTAAGGAACTATGTAAAACCATTCATTTCAGTAATTTTCTATCTCCTTGTGGCCTTAAGGCTGAACAAGTAAACTGATGAATAACCAACTGAAATTGCCAGTTGCTTCAGCAGCAACCAGCACCACTCATTCTACTTTAAATTTGGACAGGGATGAAAAGCATTAGAGGGGAGTTATTAGCCATTATTGGTTACCTCAAAGAACTGCAATTGATGCAGAAAATACGAAGTCTTGTAACCCACACAAAGGTTTTAAGCCTTTCTTTTCCTTCTACCAAGTCACCAGCAATCCCCGTATGATTAGCAAGCTTTACAGGTTATTTGTGATACAAAGACAAAAGTTCATCCTCCAACACTTGGATATTTAGCACCACAGTTCTTAAAAATCTCAGAAACCACCACTGCCATTTGATATGCACACTGTCAGTTCTCACAATTGCCTCTCACTTTGCCTAAGTGGGATCTGCTTTGTTTGCAAAGCTTCCTGTATTATACAGAAGAGCTCTACAGTTTAGTCTTACAAGTAGTAGTTCAGGAAGTTTAATTACCACAGGCAGATAGGCTTATCACTGTCTCTATCACCTTATTTAAACAGTGTCAATATCATTTCTCATTAAAAGCTGAAGTATTCAACTAAATATCAGCACCAAGCATGCCCTACTCTACCATGTCAAAATACTTCTCAATAAGAGAAGTTTCCCAAGACACTAATTTTACTCTTCAGTCATGTTTGCACCTTACTAACTTCATTTGCTGAAATATCTTTTGACTTTTATCTAACGACACTGAGAGTCTTCTCGAACACAACCATTTCAATGCACTTTTTCCTCAAGTATACACTTGAAGCAAGAATCCCCTGCAGGCGTGCACTGATTTCACTTAGAGACACTATGACCTCAAACATTATACATGTGACTTGTTTGCCAAAAATCTCTGCTCACCCTGACTCATAGTTCATGTATGCAGTGTGCAGATATCTGATCAAGTCATGTGTAAAGAGCACACAGCTTTCTTTGCAGGACCTGCAGCACCCAGTCCGTCAGGGACTGATACACACAAATCTCTGCTTAACTCCTGCACTCATATAGGTGGAGCAAACAAGATAGGAAATCTCTTCCCAAGCTAAATTCTGCTTAAAAACTAATTCATAAAAGCTTTTGTTACACTCTTTGACACCAGGTTATGCCACATTAGTCAGAATCCTCATAGCTTTTGATTCATCTCAAAGTTTACAGGATTTAAAAGACTTCAGTATTAAGCACAAACAAGTTTTGCTTTTAAAACAAAATGACAGTTGCTCCTTGTTGGGTCAATTACCAAATCCACTTGCTCTGCAACTAAATAAACTCTCTTTTTCCACTAACAATTTGGTTTTCATGTTACACAACAACTTTCTCTTAATGTACTTTTAAAGACAGGATCACACTATGAAAAGAGCTCCTTTCAGAAACTTAGTTAGTAGCTAAGTGGAGTATCTATCACTGAACAGCTACCACACAGACCTGAAGAGAACTTGGGGGTAATGAAGCTTTAGCATGGCACTCAGTACCACATGCACTTCCCAGGTGTTTGAAAGGATCTCAGTCTTTTCTCAGTGTAGGCCCGTCCTGCCTAAAAAGCAGGGTTAACACTGAACTAAAATCAGCCTGCTAAAGACTTTGAGGACTTCAAAACCTCCAGGAGCAACAATTCCAATGTCTCTGGCCAACAAATACTTAACCATCCTTCAAATTAATTTTTTCCCTTATACTTGGTTTTCTGTCCAGTGACCTCTCCTGCTCCTTTTTATCATCTGTTCCCCATTCTTCTCTCATGAACTTCTGAAAAACTCTGACTTCAACTCCTCAACCAAAAAAATAATCAACTTGCCAAGCCCTTGGTCTTGTTGAGCTACAGCAGGTACGTCACATCAGAACTGATGCTTTCAAGCCCTTCCCATTTCCCAGGTACCCAACAGAATTATACATTTCCCACGTGATACTGAAGCATTGAGGAGAGCAAACAACATCTAAGTTAAGCTTTAACAAACACAGGAATCCCAGCAATCTCCCTGACAACCTTAATTTAGTTTGTTTCCCTTCATAGAACAAGCATACTTTTAAACAAGCAAAACAAGCATATTGCCAAACCCATCTAACTGCTCACTGCCACCTCATGCCAGCCTATTCCCAGGGCTGGCATGAGACCAGATGATTGTTTGCCAAAACAATTTAGATATTTTCTGCCCATTTCATTGTAAACAAAGATAATGACAAAAAACCCAGGCTCTCATTCCCACCTCCAGTCCTTGAGCCAGCAAGAAATGAAGAAAAAAACCAAAACATTAGATAGACATTAAAGTTTAGTATAATACTCCAGTTTACACACTACTGGGATAAAAACTGGAATTAAATTCTCATGGTGCAGTTCTGTCACAAATTTTATGAAACTTGAATGCCTGTACAAATTCAACAAATTCTATGAAAACTGAACGCCCCTCCAAATTATATAAAGCGGCAAATTACTGAATTAGTAGTTCTGATATAGCTCATCTTTAATTACTTGTGTATGTGTATAATCATCAATTATCTTACAGAGATATATTTGAATGTATTGTTTTCTTTTCTAGCACAGATCCTCTCTTGACAGCCCCGCCTGACATCCTGGCAATCAGGAATAAATGCCACTGATCAGCCTTCAGTCCTTAAAGACACCCAGCCAAACAAACCACTACACTTCTGCAGGCCAAGCACCACTGCCCACCTCTTAGTTTCAGATGGAGAGCAGGGGAAAAAAAAAAACTTCCACCTTTCTATTCTAGTTGCTTTTCCCTCGGAATAATGCCTTCAGTTTCCTAGCTCCCTGTCACCCAGAGCCATTTTTAGTCTATCATCTAAAAATCATTTCCCTTGACTTCTTCCCAATGATTTGCCTAATTTCAGCTCCTAAGCCAGGAACCAAAAATATCTGTATATGTGCAGCTATATGTAGCTGCACACCCTCTCCCACCAAGCCCCTGTTCAGCACTCCCCTGGATGTGTGAAATAAGTTCTGGGAAGGAGACACGCTCCTGTCAGCACACTTGGAGCTCCCTGAATTACACACAACACATGACGCAGTGCAGGTTGATTCATCCCTATAACTTTATCGAAACATGATGAATTGTAAGTTATGAAGATGAACCAAGAAAATGTCCACACCCAACTCTGAGAATTTTGTATATTAAATCAGTGACAACTCAGTACTAGAACAAATAGTGTGGCGTCTCTACCAGAAGTTCCAAGTACACCTTCATCTTATTTGCTCAGTGAAGGGAACAAGGATGAGGTACCAGTAAGGCTGCACTCTGAGTACCTGAAGATATCACCAGCCTCAGCAGAACCGATTCCTCATCCAAAATTAAAGCCAGAAAAATACAGTAAGATTATTCTGCTATATAATGTATGAAGCCTTTCCCTGATTACAGTCCTGTTCTTCCCTTCCAAACCCACAGCAATAATTGATAAAGCTGGCTGTCCATTCACACCGGCCAGTTTCAAACACACTGAATCCCATCCCTTTCCTTCCTCAGGAGTAATTGACTCTTCAGGTCAGTTTCGCACACACCTGTTTCCATTCATACCACTCTGCTCTCCCATTCAAGCCACTCACTCATTTATATCATCAGAGGCCAATCACTTATCTCAGAAACACCTGACTCAAGCAACATATCACTGCTCTGATCCATGGGTTGCTCGTCTGCAATCATCTTACCCCCTCAAGAAACAAAATCACATTACTGCGAATGAATACTAACGTAATGTTCCTTTTTCCACTAAGTGTAAAAATAAAAGACTTCCATAGTAATTCTAGAATAACTGAATAGAGCATGCAATGGAAATAGTTGTTCTGCTCAGTCCAATTTTGAGCTCATTTTACCTTAATTTTTCAAATAATACAATTTTTTCAGAACAGAGTGTTCTCTTCTGCTACAGCAAAATTCAAATTCATGTCCACAGTTTCCAAGAGAAACACTTTCCTGTGTGATTTTTAAATCAGTTCCCTGCAGGAACCTTCAAGAAGCCTTCAAGTAGCCTAGCTACTCTAGCCAGGAAATAGTAAAGATAGTACAAACATAAACAAACACTTTGTTTATATGAAATTGATTTATGTTTATGCTACACAAGGAAACACTAGTTTGTTTCCAATAACACCAAGGAACAAAACAAGACACCATATCTGGGTATCTTTTGCCAAAATATTTAATTGTCACTTTTAATACAAGTGCACTTCAAGTCAATTGGAGTTCCTCTGAAACAATTATAACTTTCAGTAACTTTTCTATGCCTCGTTCCTTACAAATTTAACAACTTTCCCACACAGTTTCTAACTTAGTTTTCAGTGGCAAAAAATACCCCACACCGCAGTTGCCAGGCTGATCAGCTCAAAGCTCTACACTCGATGGAAGGAACACAAGATGGGAGCACTTCGATACTTAGTTTTATCAATAGCTGCGAAAACGCTTGCAACAGATTAAATAAAGTTTGTAACTAGTACTAGTATTCAGGATGAATGGGAAGCAAAGTTTTAAGTGTCTGCTACACTGTTGCAATTGCAAACCTAATAGAGAACTGAGCTAAAATGGGCTGGTTCAATGTTAGAAGAAGTAACACAAGTACACAATCGAAGGTAACACTGTCACATTAACTATTTTCGCTGCTGGGGAATATAAAGTGTGATATAATCCAGTGATGTTGGCTTTGAAATCTACCTGTGCTTCAACTGCATTTGTAAGTAAAAATATCTTAAAAATTAAAAGGCACAGGCATAACCAACAAACTCTACAGTCCTAAAGAGGGTTTGTGTTCCAACCTGCGTGAGATCTTCCCAAAAATAGGCTGGGAAACACAGAAATCCTTACATTACGCTCGCATTAGCCAGGAAGTTCCATTGGGAAGCACGTGGTTGGCGTCCCGATCAGAAGCATTCTGGATTGTTCAGACAGAGCCAACCCCACCCTGCGATCTTTCACTGGGGCAGAGCACAGGTTACGCCGGGCAGAGCAGCGCTGTCCCCTGTCACAGCCATCGCCGGGAACACGCGAATTCCCGGCTCCAGCCGCCACCCCTCCCGTGGGTTGTCACCTGCCTCCACAAAGAGCCCCCCAGGACCCCCCCCGGAACCTCTGCGGGGTTTCAATCAGACAGGGCGCTCCCCTCCCTCCGTGCGCACCGCATTCCCCGCGGGGAACACCCGAGCGGTGCCCGAGCCTTCTTCTCCTCCTCCTCCTCCTCCCCGCGCCCGGGCCGTTCCCTGCAGTCCCCCGGCCGCGCTCACCAGCTTGGGCTTGTTCCGGCTCTCCTCTTCCGCGGCGCGCCCGCCTCGCTTCGGGTTCATCCTGCCGGAGCCCGGCGGCTCCTCGCCGCCGCCGCCCGCGCCCGGAGCCGCCTGCCCGTCCATGGTGCCGCCGCTCCGCTCCGCTCCGCCGCTGCCCCGGGTCGAGCTCTCACGGCCCCATCTCCCCCCCCCTGCCCTCTCCGCTCCCCGCCCGGGGCGGCTCCGGCGCCTCCCCCGGACCCGCTTGCCCGGCCGCTGGGACGCGCACGCGCGAGGGCCCGCCCGGCGCCACCGCGCGTGAGCAAGCGCGTGCGCGTTGCGGGGCGAGGCGGGGGGGGGACGGGGAGGATGAAGGGAGGGGGGGGCAGGAAACGGCGGAGCCTCCGCCGGGTCCCACCTAAACACCACCCACCGGGGAGGTGGGGCGGCAGGGAGGGGTGGGCAGGGAGCGGGGAGGGTCGGTGGTTTTGTCATGGCATCATAGAACGGGTGCGAATGGGGTAATTGGAACCTTGGAGATCGTCTCGTTTCACTCCCGTTCCGCGGGCAGGGACACCTTCCACTAGAGCACCTTCCTTCAGCCTGTCCTTGGACGCTTCCAGGGATGGGGCAGCCACAGCTTCTCTGGGCAACCGGGCCAGGCCCTCACCACTGTCACAGAGAAAAAAATTTTTCCTAATACCCGAACTGCTCTGCCAGTGTGAAGCCATTCCCCCTTGTCCTGTCACTCCAGGCCCCTGTAAATAGGCTCTCTCCATCTTTCTTGTCAGCTCCTTCAGGAACTGGAAGGCCACAGCTCAGTCAGCCTTCAGAAGCCTCCTCCAGGCTGAACAATCCCAACTCTCTCAGCCTTTCCTCCCAGCAGAGCTGCTCCATCTCTCTGATCACCTTGGTGCCTCCTCTGGACTTGCTACAGCAGCTTCATGTCCTTCCAGTGCTGGGACCCTGGATCTGGAGGCAGCTCTGCAGGTGGGGTCTCACCTGGGCAGAGTCTCCCCCTCCCCTGCTGTCCAGGCTATGGGATCAGCCCAGACAGGAGGTTTCAGGGCCGAGGCATGTCCAACCTCTCACCCACCACCACCCCCAAATCAAGGCAGGGCTGCTTCCAACCTGTTCATTCCCAGTGCTCCTCCCAGCTTCGCCTAGACCAGGTTCTGGGGGTCCCATCCAGCCTGGCCTCGGTTGGATAACATGGTGCTGTAACTAAATTTCGACTATTGTTACCACAAAATAAAAGAGTTAATTGGTTTTTTCCTCTCAAAATTGAGAACTCCAATCCCCAATACCTGAGTCATCTACGTGTGCTCATGGTTCACAACAAAAAATTGCTTAAACTGTTTCTGTGGATTCCGGAATCCCTTTAGCTGAGTCTCACTGGGGAAACTGAAGGTCTCTCAGAATGGCCTGTGTCAGTGTAGGAAGCAGAAACATGGATCACAAGTCTGGTTATTAAAGGCATCATGTTGACAGACATCCTCATATTAATTGTCATTTTTAAAAGCAAAATACACAAATTTTGTTGGTATAGCTGAGTCTATGCTTGCTAAATTATACTGAGAAAACAGTCATGAAAATGGTCATGATTTGTTGTTTTGGCGGGACAAGGGCAATCCACAACTTGAGAGTTCACATTTAGATACCAATGTATTAGTTGATCGCCCTCTAGAAGAGGGTCCTGACTCAGCACTGCTTTCACAGTGGGCTTGTTCTCTTGAAAAGGCAAGTGACACCAGCACAATGAATTTTCAGATCTCTGTCTAATATACACGGTTAAAAACAGCCTGGGATTCAGGTAGCTTTCTGCATTTCCTGGGGCTGTCTGAGGCTTACCTGAGTACTGGATAAAATATTTCTCTTTTAAATCCAGCAATGAAAACCAGCTGATAAAATCTGACAATACCAGCTTTCAAATAAAATGACAGCTCTAAAACTTGCAAAGATCTTAAAATCGGAGTAGAGTCTTCACAGCAGAAGGTTGTAAAATAGGCCAACTCTGCCTACCTGTTCTGTTCTAAACTTTCCTTTGGGATGCACCTCTTGTTTTTAGTACAAGTTTTCATTTGTTTCATTTTGTTGGCTTTAACTGTAAATATTTGGGCATAGTTTATGATACCATCATAACCATACGTAACTTGGAATTATGAAATTAATCAGAGAATTGATCACTTGTTTGCAGTGTCAGTCAATGTAATGTTATTTGCAACTACATCCATTTGTAATTTACAGGGCATCATTCTACAGCAAGAGTTTAACAATGGCTTGCCAGTTTCAATTAAAAAGAAATGCTCAAATCTGTCTTTTTCCCTTCTCTTCAGTTGTAATAAACATTCTGGGTTTTTTTCTATGCTCCCTCTATTTGTCTGTATTAAGCAACACCCATGACTGGAACACAAAGCTCAGTCATTTCAGAGTCAGAGAAAATGGATAATAATTTCCAACTGCTTGACATCTCTGTGCACAAATTTAAGAGTTTGTAATCCAAACTCTCTAGCACAGGTTGTTCAGCGTAACTCTTAAATGCTCAAGAACTTTTTATCCTCAAATTTTCTGAATTTGCCACAATACCACTCATACTGCTGGATATTGGACTGACATCTAAGACTGACCTCCAAGATTCAAGAGCAGCAGGCACAACATAACAAAAATACTTTGTGGCACGAGTGAAAACAAGTGCACATGGCAGAAATCAAGAAAATTGAGGCCTTGAGTTAATTTAGGTTTTTATGGAATAAAACTCAGATAACATTCATGATCTTAAACAAAAAAGCACTTAAACACAGAAGTCAGATGGAGGGACTACACACATCTTTAGTGCTGGTATGCAGTAAAAACTGTACCTTTGTCTAAGTGATGGAGAAAAGATGTGAAACCATGAGGCTGTAGCTGCATCATGTGATGAAAGAGCCACCCCACAGCTGCTCTTAGTTCCTCTTCCTGCTCTTTGCCTGCTCTCCTGGGACAGATGGCTGCTTGGTTAAGCATAGCTATGCCATTTTTTTAAATTCTAATTTACAAATATTTTGCAAGTCTTCACACAGAGTTTTCACCTGTGGCTTTAAATTGTTGTTTGAGTTGTACAAAACATTGCTACAGGATTTGCTGGAGACCAGCTTTTGAAAAGCTTACTATGAATCAAGCGTCATTAGATCTACTTCACAGCCTCCTCAGCAGAACTTAAAGCCTGCTGAGTTCTTTTTGAAAATGTTTTTAGTCATACTCCTGCATTTTAGTATTTTGTTTCCCCCTCCCCAGTTTTCAGGACCAAGAAACAAGTATTCTGTGTATGAATCATGGACCTATATGAGCATATAAATTCTGCAGGCAATTTTAAGCAAAAGGAGTGAGGGGAAATAAAGTAGCTATCACAATTAGGAAAGTTTAAATGGAAAAGCCCCTCAACACCAAAAGAAAACAAACAAACAAACAAAACCCCAGAAAACCTCCACTCTGCTTAAGGCAACCAAACAAACCTCAGATCATTCTGGCAGACACTTTGCTGTGTAGTATTTTGGCTCAACTCCGAGAGAAACATAGTGTGGCCTGAGGGTGGAAACGAGTAGTTGTACAAACTGTTCTTAACTTGGCTTCATCTCTGAAGCAAATGGATTTTAAAACTATGCCTTTTACAAATATCATTTCACAACACTGAAAACATGTAACTCCAAAAAGCCACTGCTGTGGAGATGCTGACATTTCTCCTTGTGGTTTTGTGTGTAATCTCAATCCTGTTTAGTCACACAACCATGGCAGCTCACAGAGACAGAGGTCACATAATTATCTTAAAGAAAAATTATCATAGACTGATAAACATGCCATATTTTGGGTCTCCCAAAAACATGGTTAATTTTATATCTGACTTGGAACAAAATAGGCTTTGAAGATGACTGACTGACACAGCAGTATAAGACCTCACAGCTCTAACATCCTCCCTCTAAACAGATCAAAAGTACAGTCATACAAGGTTGCAGAAGACATGGACTCCAAGTATATCTGAAAAGGAAAAGGTTTCTGGGTTTATGAGCATTTGTAAATTCAGTGATAGAATTTCCATTTACCAGAGAAGGCATAGGCTTCTGCTTGATAACTTCTGTTCAACCAGCTGCAGCTAACAGGTCACCAAACAGCTATTCAGATTTCAGTCCTGGGAAAATGTTCTAATCTCACATTTCTAGAATTAAAGAAGAAAGTTAACATTGTCCATGTCTTTGTCCTAACTGCACTGGAAGAAAAAAAGTGGGAAATGTAATTGCTCTGTATACTACCACAAGAGAAAACACAGGGTATTTAACTTAACCACAAGCAGGAAATATGTTGCTAAGTCACCCAGTAGTACATTCCTCAACGTTTCATCCAAAAATTCTATGTCATTAGGACAACCACTCTACCACAGAAAACATACCACAATCCTTCCACTACTCCTGTTGAACCATAAACTTTCCTCAAGCTCTTTTCTCTCTTCCTGATCAGTGTCATCACTGCAGTCAGTTTTTACTCTCCTGCCTCCTCCTCCTTTCTGCCATTTTAGTTGGAATCTATTTACATTGAGGAATTAAAAAAAAAAAAGTAAATTTATCTTCAGAAAGAAGTCAGTCTAAGATGGTTTAGAGTGCATGAGAATGTGATAAATAACAAAATCACGGGGCCTCTATCTTATTGTAACACAGAAAATAAGATTAGAAGTATTAACTACTAAGGAATTAAAATGAATGAAGAACATTATTTATATGTGAATAGATAGTCTCTTTTGACAAAATAACCTCACTTCCTAAAAAATACTGACTACTTAATAAATATTATTTATTTGCAAATCTAAATCCAAAGAAAATCCACTCACCAATAAGGTAATTCTAAGAAATACTTGTTTGCTAAAGCTTTATTTAATCTAAAACAATCATTTCCTTGGCCTGCTAGAGGCAATAATTGAACATCTTACAGTGTTTCTGTAAATTAAGTCACAAGAAGTTACCACCATATTTACATAAAATATATTAGTGATTTGAAGGTAAATTAAAACATCCTGTATTAACCATTAAAACAAAGTGATGTTTCACATTACAGTCATGCATCACAGATGTTAATTAAAACCACAGCTAATTCTGAACATGGATAAGGATTACAGCTGCAGCAAGGCTAATTTTCCAGCTACAGCTCCAGTTTGTTTTTAAGCAGCTGGCTGTGAGATGGTTGCACAGCCATTCATTTATTGGGCTGTAAACTTTTCAGTTCCAAGTTAACTTACACATTTTGCCTGTACTCGTTAATAGGAAGAGGAAGTTTCCAGCTTCCCACCTATTGTTTAGAAAAGTTTTCATATTGCATATGTTAGCAAGGTCGTTATCTCTGTGCTCACAGCAGACCTGCAGTTCAGCTTTACTTGCTAAGTCTAGCTCTAATTTAAAACTTGAAGTATTGGACGGGGATGAACTATATCACAATTAAATGATACAGTAAAAGTATGAAATTTACTTGTGTCAAGGCACTTCCTTAAAGTGACTTACATAATCCAGAAATAAACTGAATAATTGTTTTAAATCTGAAGAAATCTTTCGTAATTTTAATTTACTCCGGGCTAGGCTCCCCTAGTACTTAGGAAGAAAAACATCAATATGCTTTGTAGGTTTATATTTTCTTAAGTATTACTTTTTTGTTACAAGAATTTCCACTTCTTGAAGCAATTAACTAATTCAGTGGAAATCTGTTGTGTTTTTTTCTGTTTTGACCACTTAATCTGTAATTCTAGATCACAACTATGTTAATATTCTCCAAAAGATGTTCTGCTTTCAGATTAAAACCTAAAAGCAGATCATAATTCTTGCCATATTCATGTTTTCTAGAAACAAGGTATGTATGAAAAATTTGCACAGAATTACTTCAGAGGAGAATGCAAAAATTAAGTAGAAATTCTTTTTCCTGATTTTGGGCTTTTCCCACAGGAAAAACTAACCAAAACAAACAGCTGATATGGAAAGTAACAATAATGAGTTAATAATTGCTACTCTTCAGCTGCTCTATGTGAATAAAAGTTATGTCTCCTAGTACTGAGTTTACTTACCAGTGTGAAAGAACTGGAGTTAATCTGTACAGAGAGAGAGAAAAAAGGTTAATATTGCCACTAAATACCAAATCTCTGTTTTCAAACATACAATTATTTTTACTTATATGTGCTAACCTACCTTATAATTTTTAACAACATAGTACAACATTTTTATTTGAAGTCAACCTCAATAGTTATTGTGGATTTAAATAGAGTATTCAAGGTATCACTAAAAGCTACTAATTTTTTACATTCTTGCTGTCATCTCTAGTGTTTTAGACACCAGGCACCTCTGTGTTATCTGTTCTGGATATAATTCAGAGATCATGTTATGTCATTGTCTGCAGTACTGCAGAAGACAACAGAAAAGATATTTCTTCAGAATGTGCCATTTTTTCCCATGTAAGGCCACTGGTGTTTTATTGTGTGTCCTGCATATCTCCCTACAGACCCATGGCTGAGTTGCATAGCTTATCAAGCTGTGGTTTCTTCCCCAAATTGTTTAGGAAATGTCTTTTGATGTTCCTGTATCACAGTACAATTTGCTTTCCAAACATAATTAAGTAGTTCAATATAAGGTCCTTATATTTACTGCAGGAGTTCCCTCGACCGCATTCAGCACTAGAGATTTTTCCATTTGTCTTACTTTTCTACACTTTCACAGCTTTTCAAGAAAACTAAATACCACTATCATTCTCTGAACAAACCACTCACACCTGCCTTTAAATGCCCAAAGCTGGTCGGAGCAGGAAACAACAGAACGGGATGTTTAATGGCCACATTGCTCTACATGGGAACTTTCCTACTTTGTTTATTTTGACTACAATTAAATCTGTATCGTGGGCAAAAAGTGTTTCTAATTCCTGTATCTGCTACAAATCCCAGCAAATAAGAATTCTGCCGTGCAGGGAATGAATACTCAGTGGAGTAGTTTTAAATGTATCTCACCACAGCCCATACTCCAACAAGTACATTTCTGAGTGGAAATCAAGTTCATTTTGATGGAAATAATACACATAGTTTAAGGCATTAGTAATGCTAATGGAAAGCTTCCAGGCAGATGGACATAAAAAGGTCTGATTAAAGCTAAAGATCATGTTAAGAAATCCTTGTTCAGCTTGTTCAGTGGAAGAATTAGGTAAAAACTTATAAAGCTTTTCTGAGAGAAAAACCTAGGCTAGTATGCAGCCTTGTCATCTAGCACAGTTCTAGTAGGAAGGTGTCTAATAGCTCAAGAAAGGTCAGGGTTTTCCAGTTTGGTTAGAAAGTCATTCCAGGCTTCACTGAGAGTGATTTCACTGCAGTCTAAGGGAGGGGTGGAACTGGCACAAAACTCTGGGGTGTCTATCTGCTGAAGTTTGGGGTTCTGTGGACTAAATCATGCTTATTGCTTAGATGGATTTGTCTCTTTAAATTCTTCCAAGGGCACTTGAACTTTCCGCCCCCTCATTAAGCAAACAGTTTTAGGGACCTGAGGAAAGTGGGAGTATCCCTGGGGGGTAAGTTGGAGATTGATTGTGTGCAGGTAACAATTTAGTTAGTTCTGAAGTTTTTGCTGTGCAGTTCCTGCCTTTTTTTGCCTTTTTTGAGTTCTTATTGTTTGACTATATGTTAATAATTAAAGTTATTAGTTGGAAGTTGCTTCAAATTTTATTTGAACTTCGGTGTTATTTTAAAACATTATGGTTTCTGTAAAAGGAATATTTTTTTGTCTTTGCCTCTTACCCTTTCCTGTCTCCTGGGAATTTTTTTTTCTTTGTGTACACCAAACATTCATGTGACTGATGTTAAGTGGACTGCAGGAGTGCTTTGGCTTCAAATTTACCTTAATAGATGATTTTTGCTTAGTTCCTTGATTCTGCCTCTCATGTGCTCTCAGAAATGCCTGCACTGGTACAAGAGGGAAGGTAGATAAGAAAGCAGAGCAAGGCCCCTTTATCATTCAGCAATCCTTTTCAGGAATTCAGCTCCCTGCTCTGATCTGGCCCAGCTGTGTCATCTTGGCTCAGTCTGCTGAGGAAATTGCTAAATTTTGAGGAACAGCTGTGAGGAGGTCTGTAAAACAGAGCTGTGTGAGGTAAAAAACAACTTTACAGGCTGAGATAGCCTCTTTGGTAGTTTAAGGATTAAAAATGGAAAATATTAACATGGAAACATGAAATCCTAAGTGAAAATATTAGGAACTTAATGAAGGATATCCACATACCAGTTGTAGTGCTATATTGCTCTAGCCAGGGAAAGCTCATTTTTATCTCTCAGGAGTTTGCTTGTGTGGCCAGCAAGGATTTTTCATGTGTTTTATTAGCCTGTTGAGTGTGCTGTTCTTATTGAAATAACTTGTTAAACCCAAGTTATGCTTCATGGGTGTTAACTTCAAAGTTATTGTTTTACATTTTCTACCTGCTTCCACGTCTTGTTTGTGCAGTCTATCTTCATAGCTGAAGGTGTCAAAAAAAGTGACCTAAGCAGTGATGGAGGGTGTATTTTAGTAGTCTTATTGGCTTGTACTATGTAATTATATAGAGGGATGGGTTTTGACTCCTTTGACTTGATATGGGAAGTATCAACATGCAGTTCTTCTAGTTTCATGACAACCAAAGAGCTTTTCTGGATTTAGTTCCTTTTAGCCAAATCAGTTTTAATAAAGAGAAATGTATTTGTTTATTTCTAGTCCTTTTTGCATCTTAATGTAACACTTGAAATATTTACATAATAATATTTTGATGGCTTTAGGTCATGCTGTGAGTTCAAAATGGCATTTGTAGTTTTGTCGGTTGTTTTTTTTATGCTTGTTTAATGAACTTAATGTAGCTGTTAGTTGCTTAATTTTTTGAAACTTTTATGTAATTCATAAAATACTAGAGTCTTAGTATGACTCAAATTTTCCTTTTCGTCCTTTGTGCTCTACTAATTTAATCTTAGTATGATTTCAACCTGTTAAACTGACTCTTCAAATTACTTTTCCCAAGTAATTCTGCCCTTTAACTAAGCTATTTATTTTATTTTATCTCTAATAAACAAATGCCTGTCCCAAGACAGTATCTATAGTTAACAATCTACTTAAAGCTTATTCTGTAGGTGGATCCTAGAACATCACGGCTTTTCTGGGTTGTGTAAACCACAATGTTCCTTGGATTTTTTCCTAACAGCACAAAACTATATTTATTTCTATTTGGAAGCTGGTTAACCAAGCGCTGGCTGTAAAGTGCTCAAACAGGCTAAGGCAGAACAAGCGTCTTGCTGCAGAGCAGTGTCCAATGTTACCTTTGTGTTAACTGAGGAAAGCATTAGTCAGCACATGACACCGTGTTGCTCAGTCTCTAAACTGATTAGTCTGAGTTTTCATGGCTCTCCTTGGTGTCCAGGCACACCTAAACAACCAAACATGGCCCTGGTTCACTGTAGGGACTTTTGCAATGTTGCCTTTGAAGGACCTCTTCTACTGCGCAGTTTATTTATTTTTTTAAAGCTTGTTATCTAGATTTGCTTCACGACAGAAAAACAATTCAGTAAAACTGGTCCTGAGAGTCTAGTTCCTGGTTTTTGAGTAGTATTTGAGAGACCAGTCATTTAAGTGAGGTAAGTCACTTCATCACTTAATGTAATTACATGCTCACTTGATCATGGTTGTATAGACTGCAGTGGAAAATATTTTGATCATAAGAATGTTTAGATAAGGGAGATGACGTTATTGTGAACAACTCCCAGGTTTTAACAACTGAGTCATTATTTCAGTTTTAATAATGATTATGTTTAGTTGTTAATTGTGGGTCTTCGGCTTTACATTCATTATGTTATGCTCTTAAATCTCAGCAATACTGTCCATAAACTTCAATAATGCTTATTTTTGTAGGAGAGGTAATCAAATATACATTCCTCTGTTGCTAAATATAGTAGCAAGCTGCTTATGAGTCAGAACTCTGGCAGATAACTCTGCTGCATATCAGTGAAAACTTTACTGGCTAGCAGCTTGTTAGAATTGCCTAAATTTAATACGAGCTTTGAAAACAAGTAATTGCTTAAGTATGTCCAATGCTTACACTTATTTCTGTATAAATAGTTTTATATTTAAAATAAGCTAGCATAATAAGAAGTTTGTTATCATCTCAGATTAGCAGATCAAGAGTGCTCAGTGACTAAGCAGCTGGACACTCAGCTGAGATGAGGAAACAATCTTTGCTTGTTCCTGACCGATTACTTGAACCTCTGAGTTTTACAATGTGACTACCATGGCAGATGGGTTATAATAACCAAATCTTTTCATGGAAATAACAAGAAACTCAGAAGTAATTGGTATGATTAGAAAAAAAAAAATAAAATATTTGTAGTCTGGAGCACTATGTGAGAGAGGGAAATGCCCAGTTCAGTTCCATTAAGCAGAATTCCAGAACAGGCCTTTCAGTGCAAGATGCTCCTGTCACAGGGGTGGCAGGTACCAGATGCCTCACTATAAAGATGGGGAAGGTTTTTCTGACACTGATACATCCTCTCCAGAGTATGTCAGTCCTTGCTCACATCCCCTGCTGCTCCAGACTGTGTGTGTTGCTGTGCTGTGGCTGCCGCTCTTCCCAGTTCAGGCTCCCGTTGACACTCTGTCAGCACCCCTGATTAGACATTGGCACAAAGACATGAGCACTGAGCAGAGCACTTCCTGCTCTCTGCCCTGCTCCAGCTACAAACAGTTCAGTGTGTCCACACTTCTTTCCAATGGAAAACAATAAAGCAGGATGTAAATAATCTTGTTCATTGATAATTCATTATTTGCTCTGTTTAGTTCCATATCTGTAGTTCAGATGCAGAGCTCAATGCATTTTACTGTCAATTCCTGACTATTTATTTACTAATTAGATGTAGGAAACATAATTAAATAACTATTGGTGCTAGTTGAATGCAGTTATTTAACATTAGGTCCTACGTGAATATACTTATTTAGAACTAAAGCTAATGAAGTGTTAAAGTGATGCACAGCAGCCAAGATTTTGTTCATCTGGTTTTAGTGATGTGAACAGCAGAATTTTTGACTTTCTTTTTAAAAATCAGGCATCTTGTTCCAACAACTGAACAAAGGAATAGAGGAGTTTGATTCTCTAAAATGAAATATATTAAGAGTTTTGGTAGTTACCTGTAACACATTCCTATGATGGCAGTTCTATTTTTTTTATAAAAAGATTGCTTAGAAAGTATATGAATTGCTTGAAATGAAATATCTTCTTCTAAAACATATACGTTATTAAAAATGTAAAAGCTTTTTTTATTATAGAATCAATTTGAAGAAAAAATTAGTTGAGACAGCATATATAGCATCTTTGGAATTTTTTTTTTCCTTCTTTTATACAAGTGTCTTCATAAACAACTATATCGTATTTGTACGTTGTCCTCTTTGGAAGTTAAGGTGTGATTCCAGAGCAGAAACAGTTGTTGGGAAATTAGTATCATATGTTGCAGATGTTGAGTTTGTTTTGAATCCACTTCATTATGTTGCGCACTTTTTGGCAAAGTAAGTCAGACCCTCAGGAACTGTACTTTTGTGACAGTAACCGTTTGTAGATTGCAGAAAGAAAATCAGTGGAGTTGCTGAGTTCATTAAGTGTTCAAAAAACAAGTGGATGTGGCATTTTGAAATGTAATTTAGTGGGTGTGGTGGTGTTCAGTGGAAGGTTGGACTTGATGGTCTTGGAGGTCTTTTCCAACTTTAATGATTCTATGTCTTGAGAGTAGAAGAGACAATCCTTTATTTGTGTGAGATGCATCGGATTACATACTACAATATACCGTCTAATGAAACTCTCAATCCGATGACCAAACTGTTTTAGAATTTTTTTATGTTTAATGTTTATATGTAATTGCATTTTAATAAAATATTATTGATGTCAATATTTAGGTATTGAATTTGCAGTATCATTTGTCTGCGGCAGGTTACTTCTGTAGCCCTGCAGCTTTTGTTAATGAATTTTGAGAGTTTTAAAGAATGGCAGCTTTTTTTGTAAAAATGCAATTTAGGATCTTGTGGGTAGTTCATTTAGGAGTTTAAGTAATGGTGCATTGCTGCTATATCCTCATATGATCTTGGAACTATAAGAAATTTGCTAGGGCAGAGATAGTTCTAAGGAAAAACTTAGTGTTTCTTGATTTAACATATTATTGCAGCACTACCAGCCCTAGTGAATGTTCTAGTGCTTATTTTTCCTATGCACTAGGTGACCAGTAGCCATGAATAAGCTGAATTTAGCCTGAGTCATAAGTGATAGCAAGAAATATTTTACCATCATATTGGTGTCCTGTTTCAGAGATGGCTTTATGTTGGAATTTGCACCTGACACATAGTGATGTGTTTCTTTCAAAGCCTATTTCTACTTCTCCAATGTGAAGTAAAAGCTTATTTCATGTCAGAAATAGGCGTGTGCTGACTCATCATGGGGCAGCACTGCTCTGCCCTTTGGATCTGTTCTACCGTGTGCCTGGTTCCCAGCAGCTGCACAGCTTTGGGAACAGTGGTGAAAGGTGAGGGAAGGGATAACAGGAGAATGGAGAAAATCTAATCTCGGAAGAATTAGGGATCCTGGAAATATGTGCGCTTCCCACCCATCCCTTTACTTTACAACCTGACTGTAGTTCAGTTTTACGACCTCAGAGCTTCTTCAGTTTTTGTCTGTTCATACCTTTCCCCATTCCCAGTTAACTAAGACATTCGTTATTTTCTGTCTTTCATGGGACCATTTCTCTCATGAAATGGCAGCAGTGGTTTGGAGACTTCATACAACTGTCACTCCAGTCCCTTTGATTGGTGTCACAATAATATCATTGCTGTTAGGGGAGAAACATAACTTATCTCAGAAAAAAATACCCTGAATGACAAGTGTCATAAGCACAGGACAGACCTATGTGAACAGTAATGAACAAGTAATTGTAGAAAGAGGAGACATATGGATTTTACATAAATTTTTGAGTTTGTTTTGTTTTTGGTACGATGTCATATATACCCCAGGGAAATATCAGTATGTGGAAACAAGTGCCTTGTCTGTAGACAAAGTTAAGCTGTTGTTAGTTACATGATGACTAATGTGACCACACAGTGAGCAGAAACCAGGAAACAGCTTCTTGTCTTACTTCCTTTGGGCGATGCTTCATCACCGCTTCTCAGAAGGGAACAGTAATTTGGCAGCTCTGGGACACGCCCAGTGCTGTATGCTGGAGAAAGGGGGTACAAGCAAGGCAGTTGGGGTTATTAAAATAACAAATAATGGGTTTTGACCAATTATTCAATTTCTCCTTGTGCATGTACAGAAACTGAAAGGAAGCTTTCAGTGGTGCCAGTGATCTTTCCACAGACTTTAGGAGTTGCTACATAGCAGATTTTTGAGTAGTGACATCTCATGAGGAAAACTCAAGTGCTCCATTTGCTGCAGGATCTGTGAAGATGTTTTTGATTTAATAAAAAAGTAAACATAAATACACGTTTTAAAAATGTGAGCTTTTAAGCAGCAAAATAGGAATAAACTT
The DNA here is from genome assembly GCF_003031625.1 of Empidonax traillii. Taxonomy (NCBI): domain Eukaryota; kingdom Metazoa; phylum Chordata; class Aves; order Passeriformes; family Tyrannidae; genus Empidonax; species Empidonax traillii. The sequence continues at coordinate 409,528 of NW_020955269.1, forward strand.
AATTTAAAGCATTGAAATGACCCTTTAACGCTCCTTAAAGCAGTGTTTTCCGACTGACAGACAAATAAAAGCTCATGGAATGCTTCTTAAAAGAAATGTAGGTTTCTGCACTCAGTCAACACATTTTTTGCTGTGTAGGGTCTGGACTTCAAACTGAAATGTTTTAAGTAGCAAATACTTGTAGATGAGGGCCTTTGCCTCTGCACTTGTGTCTGAGTCATGCTGCAGATGGAAGATGAGAAACAGTCTGTGAGATCTCAATAGTAATTTTTAATTCCTATTTGATCCAATTTGGGCATCTCTAAAGCGATGGATCTTGTTTTAAGCTGCGTTGGCAGCGGTCGCACAGCCGTGATTAACTGTAAGACTTTTGTGAGTCTTGCATGTAGCTACAAAGGGGTGTGAGTGAAAGGGGAGTACCCAGCACTTACTGACAGTGTCCTTTAAACATTTAATGATGGCTAGTATGTTAGTTAAAGTCTGAGTGAATGCACCTAATGGTGTTCCGTTCTGTATTTCTGAAGCTGAAACAAAAACCAATCTGACTCACTATTAAACACCCCAAAAAAAGGTGTTAAAGGGAGCTGTAACACTAGACCTGTTGCTGCATGGAATTCCTAAAGAACTTGTTTGGTGGGGGTGAGGGAGAGATTTTGAAAGCCTAATGATGTTTATAAAGACAAAACTCTTACAATATGGTATTCAATGAATGGGAAAAAGCATTGCCTTCATTATTACAAAATACTACTTATATCTATTTCATTTTTTATTTAATTTCCATTTTTTTCTGAATGTTCTCCTTAATCTAATTCCTTTTCACATTGTCTGAACAAATAATTTGCTTTGGAGTAAGGACTGCATGCGTGCTTCTGTCTACACCATTTTTTAGCAGATAAGGCTTTTTTACTTTCCAGACCTCATTAAGCAGTCAGTTGAGCAGGCTAAATGAGTGTTCCAAGTGGTAATGGATACTTACTCCATGTAAGTACAACAAGATTATGAGATACTGGAATGCTGACTACTGAACTGCACAGTATTATTTATATTATAAATGAATGCATTGATTAAATAACTCAGATCTTTATGATAGTGATGTGATATCCTTACCTGTTAATAGAGGTGATCTGGGTTACTAGATAAGGGGTTTTGTTTTCTTCTTAAGGTCTTGTATCTTCAATTCCACTATCTCAGTGGATCTGATCCTTTTGTGAAAATAAGTGCCCCATTTGAAGATATTTAACCCTCAATGGAATATGAGTAGGCAAAAAGCTTCCAGCCAAACATGTTTGTGAAAGTCAGGTTGTGCTATGTCAATCCAATTTACACACATTCTAAGTTCTTACTTTGATTTCCATTTCCATTCCATACCATTCCAGGTTGTCGTTATGATGCTGAGATAATATTGCAAAACTGGCCTTGATTTCTCCAGTCTTGGACTGCAGGTATTCAAATATAAGGAAGTTAAGGTTCAAATAGTTAGTGGTTTGGGAATTATGAGAGGTCATAAAAATAAAAACAAAACTAAGGCTGTAAAAGGACAATTAATCTGATGAGCAACAGAGTTCATGAAGCCTGACTTCCTTAACTGTTTTGCTCAAGTTCTCATATCTAGAATAGAATCTCTGAAATTATTCCAGCAGATGAGGCACTTACCTCCTTCCCACACAGGTGTATAAGGGATGAATTTATGTTGTTGCTTTTTCCTTTCAATACAGAATGTACTACAGAACTCTTCTCTGTATTGCTGACTATCTTCAAAGATGTTGTAAAGGCTTTCTTTTAAGATCTGCTTGTGAAGCTGGGTTAGAATAGGGATTGAAAAAAAAAAACAAACACAAGTTCTTTATCTTTATTTATAACACTACTAGTTCAGAAACTTTGGGAAGAATGTTCTGATAGTAGTCTGAAGGCTTTCTGGTTTGTCAGAAACAGCAAAGGGTTTGTAACATGGCTCAGATAAGGTTTTAACTGTCCTCTGTCATCTGCTAATATTGATGGTCTCTAAATAATTAAGGCTAACTTTTGTTTTCCTTGCCAAGTGACTTGTGAACCAGTAAATAAGCAGTGGGAACAGTGTAGTTCATGTCACAATGAGTGATGAAAGTGATCTGATCTTCATCATTCTCCATGCTACTCTTGGAAGCAGATTTTTCTATGTACAATTATTTTTCTTGTAGTGATACAAGAACTCTGTTTTCTCTGGTTATCTCTCAAGAACATGATTGAATGTACTAAGTCATCAATAAGAATTTTTTGAATCTCTTTTCTGTACTTCGGAGTTTCTCTCCTTTCCTACCCCCACCCTTTGCTTATGATTTGGAAGAGAAAAGTTGAGGGTACAATCCCAAAGTAACTTGGTATCTTGGTATTTATATGACAGAATCCTAAACCATATTACCGAAGAAAAAGGGACTAACTCTCTTTGCCCTCAAGTTCAACAGTGTTGCCCTGAGGTAGTGTCCCAGCTGGTGCCGTGTGCTGCTTTTTAAAAAGGAGGAAAGAGGGAACTGCATGGGTCTAATACATGGAAATGAGAATTCCTACACTAGATAAATCCCTGAACTGTATTGATCAGATATTTTTTATTTGCAGTAATTAATTTGCCTGGCAATAAAAATATTGTAATTATACCTGAAAATAATAGAGGTGTTTCTTATTTGCTCTGGGTCTGAATACAAGTCACCACTGGACCATATCTAGTTCTTTTAGACTATTAAGTAGTCACATGATAAAAAATAACATCTGCTTACTCAAAGCAAGTTATACAGATAAGAATATGTGTTCTGAAGAGCAAGGTTGGTTTGTGAGGCCTTTTATACTGTACCCCAAAATAAGGTTGCTCATCCATTGCCTGTTAGAATAAGATGAAAAGAAACAAGGATAGATTTTGCTACTGAAAAATAGTTTATACCTAGACAGTTAATTCTGGGGGAAAAATATATTTCTCAGGCCAGATGCTGTGTGTAGAACCCTCATTTATGGTTGTAAGTGGTGAATAACCAAATGCATCGAGTTATTGCAGGGTTCCTCATGTGATTTCTGCAGCAGTGATTAATATCTGGGCAATAGTTTCTGAGGTGTTTCAAGGCACACTGGATACAGTTGACTATTCCAAGTGTCGGCCATTCCCAGTGACAGTACCTGGGTAATGTGATTCTGCTTAAATGATTGGTTACATGTGCCCTTGCTCATTTGGTTTGGAACAATTTCTCTTCCTCGCCTGCTGATTAAATAATTTCTAATGCCAGCTGGTATTTGCATTTACGTTTACAGAATAAAATTACTTTAGTGACATGGACAAAGGGGAAAATTGAAAAAAAAAATATTAACATTTAGGCTTGTACTCACTGATTTGCTCAGTACCTTGAAGAAGATAGAGTGCATGATTTATGTTTATGTATCATGCATTTAGAATCTGCACAGGAAAAACAGTCTCAGGTGCTGTAATTTTCCAAAACAGATCTCTTAGACATATGGAAATGTGAATTGCATATTCAGGGCACAACCAAGTAATCCCCTGGTACAGAGCAACCCATTACATTGAGCAACCACAATTAAATATGCTTAAATCTCCTACCAAGCAGCTTTTAACTTAACTTTAAGTAGTAAGTAAAAATAATTCTGCAGTTATGAACTGTGGATTACTGACCAGCTTGTTGATATACGCAGTTTTTGTTATGTTTCCCTAGGACAATGATGATGTGAGATAACAGCCATGGCTGTTGCCAGGGGAAGGTAGCCAGGACTCAGAAACAGTCTTAGTCAACATAATCACTATCTTAGATACAAACCAGCTGTGCTTCTAAACTTTTTTTTTGGTTGATATTGAGATAGAGACACTTTCCCACCCATTCCAGGCTGGAACAAGGGCCACAGTGGTGGCCACTGCATACAAAGTAATTCCTCAGGAATGGAAGGAACAAATGGTGCAGAAGGCTCATTTTAGCACAGAAAAAGACTGACTTTTAAAAAGACCACTTAAGTGTCTCCTGTAAAGCAAACCAAATAATCTTAAGCTTTCCAATACCTCAGTTTCTCTGGTGTCTCTAAAGTTACCTGTTGTTATCCAGAGATTTAACAAGAGTTAGAAGCTACAGCCTTATCATTGTTATTTTATTCAATTCGTAATTTAGTCTTTGCTAATTATTTCCATTCAGCTTTGTTGCGTGCCTGAATTTTCAGTTGTGTTTAATGTTGCTACTTTTTGCTCTGCAAATAATCATTAGAGTGAAATGGGCCATCACCACTGTACATTAGTAATTCTGTGAAATACAATTTTAAATAAACTTGCCTTTTCATAACCATACTGAAAAGAACAAGTGCTTCCAGACTCTTAAAGTATTTTGCACTAAAAATAAGAAAATTACCTAAAAATGATTAAATGTAATAAACACTATTTTGTCATCAGTTTAAGTGGTCTGTTGCATTATCATGTCAAACTCTGGCTAGTGATGGAATATCATTTTGTTCCTCAATTTTTTACACAGAAGCTCCAAAATCACTGATCTAGACTTAAATGTGGACTGGCTAATGTTTTACAAATTTACCCTTATACTCTAATGCTCTTGTGTTAACTATATTTAGGGCTGTATTTTGTGTTGTGAAGCCCCATTAGAAACTGCTGTAGTGAAGAAATCCTGTTTTCCAGCCTGTAATAGAGGCATAATGTAATTAATGTCATTAGGTGAAGAAACTTTTTTTTTTCTTGAAAGCCACAGTAGAAATGAGTCACAAATTTATGGTATGGGACAGTATTGCTTCTTTAGTTGTTTGAAAAGCCAACAAGGTAACTGAAGATGGACCTAAGACTGCAATAAAAGTTTTCTAGAAATTATCTCTGGCACTTGGAGACCACCAAGTCATTACAGGTAACATTTATATCACTTACCTGCAGTAAACACAGAATGTACAGTTTTGGAGAGGCAGTGTGTCTCTGAAGGGAGGTACATATGGGTAATCAAAACGTCTTTGTGTTGACGAGACAGGAGCGTGTTCATGGTTTATCCACATGTATTTATCCTTTACACAGTGAGCATTGATTTCTGCTGAAGAAATTCAAGTTTTGACCTTTATCAGTACAAAGCTGCAGTCCAGTGTCTACATATTGCTAAGTAACAGGTTTTGGAAATAGGCACAATGAGTAGGAAGAATGTCTGTGATGCTGAAATCAGCTGGCAGTACAGACTGTGGATTCAGTACTACACACTCTAACAGGTTTTCCAAGTGACAGAGGCAGGCAGTTTTATAGTCATCAGCTGAATTTCCTTTCATACAGTTCCTCTTTCTTTGTGTTACAAGTCCTTTACAAACTCTGCCACAGCACAGTGCTGTTGATGTGTTTCAAAGTGTAATTTAGGCAGGGAGTAGAAGCAAGGTTGCTGAGACCTAACTTGGAATTGGAAGTAGATCTGTTGAGTCTTACTTGTCTTTAGTCCATCCTAGTTGCATGATTCCGTAAGTCTTCTTAATTATCAATGCTTCTTCAAGTTATGTAGTGCCTGGAGAGGGCAAAAAAAAGGTCTTGGTGTGTGCTTAGACAACCTCTTCTGAAAAAGTCTCAAATTTGAGTGCATGAAACAAGATCTTAGAAAGAAGAGGTAACTTAGTCTAAAATCATAGAAATGCTGGTTACCAGGGTGACAGTGAATCCTGGATAGGGAAATAGTGTGGTCATAACAGTGGGTAGTGTCATGACCATGATACAAGTCTGGCTTAGAACCAGACTTAGTTGTGAAAGTGATACTGGTGTTCCTGCAAGGCAGCTGAGCCCTCTGTACCACAGACCTGCATAAAGAAAGAGAGAACAGCAGGAATTAGGCTTTTTGCATAAGTGATGTATTTTATCATCATTTCATGTCTAACCCTAGCTTTTCCACAGTTTTAAAACCTGTCCAAACTTTCCAGGAATATGAAATTATACAGCAAATGGGATGGTTGTTGTGTTTTTACTTCTATATCTATAAATCCAGCGTATATTTTTTCAAGTCTCCATGTTCTATAATGGATATTAGTAGGATTAAACTACCCCACTGCTTCCTGAGTCTACAGAGAGGACGTTGGTGTTAACACTGATTCACAGGTTGCATTGTGATCTGTGTCCTCTAGAGCTTTGTTGGAGAGGAAGTGATGGTGAAACAGGAAACCAGGCATTGTATAAAAACATCCATAAGTATGCAACTAGAGGAAAAGGCTGCAAAAATAATTTATGTAAGATATTGCTGTATGTTCTGTATAAAAATATATTTATTATTGTTCGCAGTTGGATATTGTAATAGTTGATATTAATGTAAGAAACTAGATGTAAAGCTGACTTTTTAATTGAACCTAGGGACTCAGAGGAGGAAGAAAATGAACTTGCAGATACTGACAAACGTGGCAATGTTTTGGTGTCATGATGGGCAAAGAAAAAATGGGAGGTGGTGGCGTAAAAAGGAATTGACAAGTTGTTGTTTAAATGAAATCACTGGGACACAGGAAGTCCTCAGGTGTGTATATCCACTTTGGGTTTTGATATATAGCTTTTCTTCCTTAGGAAATTAGACAGAAAAAATACACCAAGAAAATTTTTGCAATGAGAAATAGTGGTTAGACTTTACCAAAAATCATTAAGCCCATCTGAAAATCAATGTTGGCTTTACAGACTGAAAGGGTTAAAGTACAGGTAAATGAACTAAATGTCTATAACTGAACACTACAGCAGTCCTTATTTATTAAATAAATGAATAGATATAGAGGGAAGAGTCCAGGAACCTCTTTGAGCAGCATCAGAGAAAGAACTCATAGTCAGGGCTTTCTCGGTCTTACTGCCTCTTGGAACTTCTGTTAATGAAAGTTTTCTGAAGGATACTTTTGAAATTAACTCAGACATACAGTTTTATAAACTAGTAATAAATTCTTCGTATTGAAGGCTAGGGCTTTAATAATTTAAACCTAGGTTTTTTTCTCTGTGTCTGATATAAGCTAACAAATGACTGTCAGCAATAACTGTAGGAGGAGAAATCATTGGGACAAAGTATTTCAGAAGATATAGGGAGCAATTAATAACCATTTAAGCTTCCACATATACCAGAAGCAATTCAAGCTTGAGTGGTCATGCTCAACAGAGAATGCCTGTCACAGAATTACATTTGAACTTGTAATGTCACTGAAATGTGATTCACTTATCCAGGTCTTGTTTGTTATTGCAGGTTTGCAGCAAGTTGTTGACACTATGACCCCTAAAGATACTGTTTGTAGACTGTCTATTAGCAGAGTAATAAAGAAGTAATAAAGAAGGACTCACCTGTGTGATGGGTGAAGATGGTGAGAAATAAGGTTAGAGAAAATTGCAGATAACTTGGTCTCCCTTTGGTGCTTTTGAGCCCTGATAGAGGAGGGCACATAAGTGTTTATTCTGCTCCAAGTGGTAGATTGTGCAGGCACTGTTTCATTTGAAGGGAAAAGAACTGGAACAGGGGAGTAGGTTGAAGAGAAGAAAGGTTATTGCTAAAATTGGTACAGCTTTTTTCAGTGTTCCCAAACAAGACACTGCAGGGACTACTGATGTTAGTGAGAGGAATGAATACAAAAGAAAAATTTGAAGTTGTGGTGGATTACAATGGAGTTTTTAATGCTGAAATCTGGTTTGGTTTTACTTTTTTTTTTTTTTTATTCTGTATGGGGACCTGCCCTTAAAGATTTGGCCTCATAAAGGAGCCAAAAATCAATATGACCAGAACAGACAGGATTTTCACAAATCTGAGAAAAGTACTATCAGAGTAGTTGATGCAGTGTTAACTATCAGGTGTTGCTTTAGAAAACAAGTGTGTCATTAGGGCACATTCTAGTAGTTCTTACCTTCATGTGTTTTCTGAACAGAATTCCCTGCTTACACTTATTGTAAAAAGAGTTTATATACCTTCAACTTCGAATAAAATTAGGGTGAAAGCAGGGAAGCATGGAATAGTTATAGATTTCCTTCACTGAATGTTTCTGATTACCACTGTGATCAGGGAAGAACTGTGTTTTATAACATCTTAAAAGAAAAACAACAAAAACCACAAACCACTCCCCATAGAATAGTCATGCCAAAGTTAAAGTGCCCCTCACAGAATGTTGCCTTGTGTGTATCCTTCCTCACATGGCTGTACTTCTAATGTCACCTGATGAGAGAACTGCAGCTTTCTTTGGTCGTTTCAGCACCTCTGCTGTCCTGTGCAAGTCAGGTGGAAAGTACTTGTTTTGAGCTCAAATATGAAACGTTCAGGCTTGTGCTGGTGCACTACGGTAACATCGTCTGTGCTAGTTTTGGGAATGTGATGCTTCCCTCTACTGGCCGACCCACAGACAGGAAATTTTATAATCTCGTGAAACAAGCAACAGAAATATTTTACAAGGAGCAGCCTGTGCTTAGGACTGAGGTAAGAGGATTGTCACTGAAGTCTCTTAAACACAGCAAATTAAATCCCTTACCTGCTACAAAACAGCTTTATGTTGTAAAGTGACTAACATCTGTCAGTTTGGGGAAAGAATAAGTACACTAATATCTTAAGCCACTTCATGTCTACAAGTAACACTAACACTAAGTCTTTGCAGTACATTAAAAAGAGCATGCAATTAAGTATTTGAATGCTGCAAGGAAGACTTTTCTCTAGAATGGAACCCATGAACGACATAGCCTCGGACTGACATTTAAAATGGGCTTATCTTTGACTTTAATTTCAAGAATTTAAATGCTCCTTTAATTTCATATGAGAATTTGTGCATAAATCTCATTCTGTGAGTTGATGCAAACCCCATACAGATTTCATGGTCAGATAACAAGAAGAAATGCTTAGCTTGTGATGGTAGTGTATTGTCCATGAAATGAGTTGCCAGTGATGGTAATTTTCTAACGAACATGAGCATTCAAAGACACTCAGTTCAGTGTGTTAAGAGTTCATAGTATATGGGGCTCACAGTGCCAAAGCACTTGCATCTCACGGGGCGCTCTTTTGAGTGATCAAGAGACTTCTATGTCTTACCACCATTTCTGCCTTCCTTAAATGATGCCATTTTACCTCTGTGAAGTGTAATGTTTAAAATCCTTCCCCTTTCTAGCTGGAGATGAACTAGCTAGAGAGACCTTTTCTTCCCTTTAAAATATAAGTTCTTTATGTTCAAGTGGTTGTAGCTACTGAGGGGCTGCTCAGGTTGTCTTCCCTGAGACACAGATGCTACACATCTTCACTCAGGACTGTGTATTTGTTCAGCTGGACCCACTGCACGTCCATGGTGTGTTATCCTGGTGTAACAGGTAGAAGGATGATTTCTGCTGATGTTATGAGTTCACTTGTAACAATTACTTAGTCAGTAATTGCCAGGATTAATATCTTTTGTGGTGGGTTTTGACTTACTTTTAAGTGCATGGAATTGCAGGTACAAGGTATAGGCAAAGATATACATTGTCTTCTAAAAACTTTGCTTTTGCCACTTCCAACAGCAAATTGACAGATTATACGGCTGAGTTTAAATTCCTCATGTGTTGGTTTTCACATGGGAGATCTGAGTGGTATTTCCTGCTGAGTTGGATTTTTAACAATTGGTAATTAAATCCACTTCTGGTTTGATTGTCTGCTGAATGTTCTGGGACTTGGTAACCCAGATCTATATGGCTGCAAAATAAATATAGGGGTTTCTTTGGTGTGGTTTTTTTTGGGTACTGGGCGTTAGCCATGATGACGCTTCCATGCAGTTATTCTTGAATCTAGACCTGGGACTCGACTCTGACAACAGCTAAGAAACAAATATTTTTAAAAAGTCTAATCCAACAGTTTTTCTGCTATTTAAACTCTTAAAAAAAAAAAAAAAGTTGCATATATATAAAAGGAGCTGGTAACATTCGGACTGAAAAATTAAATTTGGAGCAGGAGGCTGGTAATAATGAATTTGAAAGTTGTGATGATGCCAAAACTTTACACTTGAATGACACTTGAGGAAACTTTGGAATATTCCATGCTAATGCCTAAACAGGAATGAAAATGATGTTGCATTGAGGGGGGTTTTGTTGCCCAAAATTAGCAGGTTAGTTTGGGGTTTTTTTTTTTGCTCTTATATGCACTGATGACTCCTCGAGCTTTCAAGGCATGAAAGAGACAATGGATCAGTTTCAGGAGTAATATGTTTTAAAAAAAAAGAAAAATTTGGATGTTTGTGAAGTCTTGCTTGATGTTATGTGTGGATGTTATCTGAAAGTACTGATAGTACTGATTTTCTTTTCTGAGCTTATCATGGAAAAAATGGTTTAGTTGACTATGGAGTTTTTTTGAAAGCAATTCATAAGAGGTTAAAACTATTTCATAATACATGTTATAGTCCTGCTTGATACAAATCAGTCTTGGCACGACCAAGACATATCAAACTACAGAGAACAGGATGCATATAGATTGAAATATGTGGAAGAAACTGTCTTGGTTGTAATGAACTGCTGAAACTCTGTGGACTGGAAACACACGCAAGACCAGTTACAGAAGGTGTGATCCTGAACTGTGACATAGAATTCCTGCAGCAGTGAATTTAAGTTCTGAATTGCAAATCTGTGTTTGAAAATCTATAACATGTTTTAACCCTTTTAGTATTTTTCCTTCCCTTTGTAACATGATGGTTTTAATCTTTTTAAGGGATGAATTTAGGCTGAATTCCACTTTTGGTAATTGGTGCTTTTTCTTTTTAAAATATTTCCTCCCCTTCCCATTTTCCTTCTTTTGCTGTAAAGATAAGGGTGGGAAAAAGAGTGAGTCCATAGGACTCATATCGACTTCAGAGCTTTATGAAGGGTAATAGTCTGTTATTTCATAAAAATATATTGAAATCCCTTATTATAAAAAAGACAAAAAACCCACCCAAAACAAGGGGAGGCCACCTACCTCCCCTCAGTATTGAGTCTCCATAAAATTCTTTTATCACTACAATTGCAACAATTCATTGGCTTAGTTTTTTTTTCAACTTCTATACTTTTAGAAGTGTAACCTAAGCTAATTAATTAATGGCAGTTTTGGTAAGAGATGTATTCCTGAACTCAGACAAAGCCAGGATTTTTAGTGAGAGCAGCCTTTGGCCAGGCACATATAGACTTAGCAGCTTGAATTAGAGTGACACTTGAATTTTATTTCCAGGAGAGTTTTGACTTTCAGCAAGTCATTCAGAGCCTTTGTGCTGCAGCTTCCCTGTCCATGTAATAGAAACAGAATTTGAGTCCCAGGAGTGTTGGTATATAATTTTCGTAGTACTCCACAATAGCAGGATGAAAGGGGGTGTGTAGGTGCAATTAGCACTAGATGAGGCTGAATTGCACTTTGAACAAAGAGAAGTCTTTCAGTTAGTCTGCAATGAAATCATAATTATATACCTAGTATCCTTGGCAACAGATTCAGGTCCCAAAAGGTGATTTTACAGTTCAGTATTAATTACTGATACAGAGATCAAAAAGAAGGAAGAACAAAATCACCTGAACAGTTTCTGGGGTGCAAATAAGCATTATGTAAGAAACATTAAATACGTCATCCTGAAAATATAGAGGTGTGCTCCCTAAAGAAAGAACGAACTTTGGTAGTTAGGACATGAACTTGGAGAAATTGTGTGCTTGGTGATTTAAATTCATACAAAAGGATGGTATTTATTGGATAAGTATTAGTTTCTCAACAGGGAATTGTATCAAATTTTCATTTTAAGAAAACCAGCCCATGAGACACAAGGATAATCAGCTGATGCACTGAAGATAACTTGCCTTATCAGAACTGTTTATACAGAGGAATTACCTGATTATAAATCCTTTTATGTGGCTATATTTTAAACTCTCTGTAGACTTTTTTCAATAAAGATTACTCTTTCTTCTGAGCTTGAGTTTTAAGGTCATGCACAGGAATACAAGAAACATTCACTGCCCTCATCTACCCTCTCAAGATAGGTTAATGTTGTTATAAACGGTTGCTGTACAGGTGCCTCTTTTAAAATAGCCTGTCTCCATTTACTTTCTACTCAGTACATTTTAATGCTGTAGCTCTCACCTGCACATGGTGAATTTTCTTTGCCTTTCCCTTTTCTCCCTATTTTCTCTGAAATAAGATCCAATAGAAGTAATAACCTTAGAAGGCAGAGTTCTTTTGTTTATTTTTGAAGGAATAATTCTGTCATCATCTGGATGACAAGCTCTATGCATCAATTCCTAGCTGTGCCATCAGTAAGGAAGATGGAAATGGGGGGCAAGTCAGCAAGGTGTGTGAAGAATATTTATGGAAATAAGATCTTGGAAATAGGACAATAACAAATAGAAGGAAAGAGTAATGTAGGCATGTGAATTTTAAATGCTTTCCAACCTGAAAAAAGCATTGACTGTTGGGAATATATTTTAACTGATATTTGTGTCACTTCTGAGGCAAAGAATAAGGCATAATATAACATTAATGGTGATGTGATGGAGTTGAGTTTGAAAATGATGCTGGTGACTGCTTTGAAGTGACTTGTGACATGGAAATTGGCCCCGCACCCACCAATTTTGAGTCTAAAAATGGGTGATAAGAGCTCTGTGAGTTTGTATGTAATGATACATCTTATTTCTAACAGTTTTGGCTATGAAAGTTTATTAGAGTGCACTTGGTTCTAAATATTAGGACTTGGTTATGCTTTAATTTTAAATAAAGATCTCCGTAAGAGAGGGAAGGCGTTGGAGGACAGAATAATTTTGTGTTTATTTATTTACTTATAATTGCTTGGCTTGGAGCAAGACTTTGTTTTCTATACTGATATGGCTGCTTGATGCAGTAACAACCTTACACTAGGACTGGTTTTTGCAGCAAAATGTGACGATTTGGAACAAACTGCATGAGTATGAATTGCTAGAGCTCACATGTGTCTGTTTACTGCATTCCCAAACTGTCCTTCTTAACTGTCTGGAGCTTCTCAGGTAAACATGCTTTTGTCTTGCAGATGGGGTCATGGTGTGGTGTTTAAATACTTGTGCTCTGATGTTCAGCTACCATAAATCTGAAAAATAATTAGGCTTTAAACTGTGTACTTGAACTGATGAACTGAACTTTAGGGAAACAAATGTTAGCAAAAACTATTATGTGAATAATTGTTAAAAGCAATTTATTCAATCTAACTATAGTATATTTTGCCTTTTATCTCAGCCTAAATTTTCTCTAGATTTTTCTGCCAACTTTTTATAGACTAGATTTAGTTCCTTCCTGCAAGACAGTCCGTGGAGTCTGCATTGCAGACTCATTCTGCTCAGTGTGCTGAGGAATTGCTGAAATACTTGTCATAAGGGTAAGGATAACTGCTCTCCTCACAAGTTTAAGAGTTTAATTTAGTAGCACTTGTGAGGCAGGAAAACCCACATCTGTAATGGCTGTTACATTTTTATAAGGAAGCTGGAACTTCTGCTTTTACTTCACTCTTTGTCCGTACAGGGTTGCTCCTGGGACTCCAGTCAAGTGCCTGTTTAACCATTCTTCAGAATTCCCCTTTGTCTGAGTTTAAAAGTGCTGAGTAGTACTTTTTTCTGTCTCTTTAATCAATTTTATGGCTGCCTCTAAAGTTACACATAGTCCCTGCACTTTCTAAATTAATGCTGAGCTTCCTTTTATAAATTTCCAGTAAAAAAGTGAAATTGCTGTGTCCAAAAGGAAGTTTGGCCTATGTTTAGTAATAATCAAAATAAGAAAAAATTACTTCCAGTTGTGAAAATACTGATCATTAATTGGCCTCTTTCATGGTAGAGAAATATTTTTTGTCCAAGTTCTTGTCAGATTAATCCAGTTACAAATAAGTATGAGATGTGCCTGTAAGGAAGATGTCAGTAAGACATCAGTTTTAAGGTCTGTAACTCTTCTGCTTGGTACCAACAAACCCACAATTAAGTGTCAGTGTATTCTACCAAAATTCTGAAGGATTGGGCGTCTCATTCACAGAAACATCAAGAATTTAATAAAAAAAAACCAGTGAAACAATATATAAGACCTAAAGACCACGGGGACTTGAGCTGGAATTGTGTTTACATTCTGTTCATGGGAAAGGGTCCAAATAGGGAAATTGTATTGACCAGTTCAGTTCTAGTAACTGAATGAGCTGCTGCACAAATTTCTTTGGTAGTATCTGGCAAGCTAAAATTTGTCTTCTAGTTGTGTAAATTTTTAGTACAGTAATGTTCTTTCACTCTGAATGCACTGAGGTTTTTCTGACTTAATGTAACTCTTCCCTGGTTACCTACATTAAATAGCAATTAATGAAGAATGTGGTTAACATCCATCTCAGTAATACACTGTATTTTCTAATATAGTGCATCTGGCCTAATAAAGCATCTGGTCAAACACTAGACGTTGACTACACTGAGTGTGTGTTAAGATAGAGCTAAAGTCATATTTAAACTTTCCTCTCCTTTTTGGAGGACTCTGGAGGTAGGAGGTTTGATGGTGCAGGAAGTGTCTGACCCTTCACTGACATCCCTTGCTGAGATCCCCAGAAAGGCACTAGAATAAGAATAGCTGGAAAACTTGGTTTTTGCTGAAAGCCTATTACTCACTTTACACATTAGCATTAGATAGCATGGGAAGAACAGTGAGAAGAGAGTAAAAAATAGCTTGGCTCTGAAGAACTGCAGGATGTTACTATAGATAGGCTGTGAGATTAAAGAGCTGCCTTGGCATGTTACGATTCAAAGACCAGCAGCCTCAGCTGCCTTTCTGTTGTAAGGATTTTTTCTAGGGAGTCTTATACCTCAGCTATCACCCTATGATGTGGGTTAAATCACTGTATTTTGTCTTGATTTTCCCCAATGCTTTCATTTTATCTCTTTGTTCTATCGTTATCCCTTTTCTATCTCTTGGCTTGGCTCTAAATTCTAATATATGGGTTTATTGGATTAATTTGAGAAGCATATCCCAGAATTGGTTGGTTGGGTGCTTTTGTACAAATTAGCATGCACGACAGCATGCTCAACAGCAGATTCCAAAATTCAGATGGTGAAGTGTCTGGAGTAGGTGGTATCTGACACTGGGCTGACCAACATTGCACTGAAAGTCTCTGTTAATTGTAGGACATCTGCAAGTTGTGTTTTCTATCAGGCAGCTTCAGCAAAGAAGGATGTAATGTCTACTGTGATGAAAACACAGTGGCTGCAATATTTTGCCTTGGGGAAAAACCCCCAAACATTGCAAGATGAATTCATCAGTTTATTGCTTAGATGGGTTAGGTAAAGAAAAACCAAACCAAACCCCCTAACTTGACTTTATTTAGTAGTACCGTAATACTTATGAAAACCTGTCTTCATAAAGAGTAGAAGAGGAAAATCATTCCTTGTGTTGCTCTGAAGTAGAGGGCACTCAGTGGCTGGTGGCGAACCAGCAATTCCATTATGAAGGGGAGTTTTCATTTTATTTCCTACTGTGGTTAGAAAACTTCTTTGTTTATTGTGTGATGAGAGTTCAGCAAAGGTTTAGTTCTCCTCACAGTTTTGCTTGACAAATCTCTATTAATATTTGTCTTCAAAATGTTGTGTTCTCTTGTTCAGGGAGATTTTGGTGGTTGTGTTGCTGAATCTTTTTTAGAAAATGAAGTGTTATGGTTTTCTTTGACTTCCCCCTGTCTAGCATTCAGAAATCCACAAATATTGACCATATACAGATTGTCTAATTGTCTATGCTGTGGAACTATTAAATTGAGGGATTATTTGTTTCACAATTGGTAATTCCTGCAAAAAACTTTGGTTCCTTTTCAGCTCTTTTTAAGATTAAATTATTGTCTACTATCCCTTTCCCCTCCCAAGTAAAAATACATAGCAACAGATGATATTATATTGGAGACTTAATTGTTTTGTTCAGACACTTTTGGTCCAGGCAATCCAGTTCTATTGTTTTTCTAGACTGTTATTTTTCATCCCATCCCGAAACATCAAATGTGGAATCTTAACTTTGCTACTTTTAGCAAAAACCTGCAAAACAGTTAGTCCCTTTTTACTATGCAATGTGAAAATCAAATAAGCATTTCCTTAAATCCCATTGGTTCTTCTGGGCTTTTTGTGGCTTGGGCAGTGGAAACAGCAATGAGACTGTGCTCTGGACAGAATTTTTGAACTAAGTAATGAGAGTTTTGGGGTAGCCTGCAGTCGTAAATACATTCACCAGTATTGCTCAAGTAAATGTGCCCTTAACTTTTGAGGCTGGTAAAGTAGTTCCTTTGCTTCTAACCTACCTTAATCTCTCTCCTGTATGATGAATGATACAATCTCCTATATCATTAGTCTCATTTAACATTAAGCTGTACACAAAGTTCTGCTGGCTGCCTAAGTGTAAAATTATCAGAGTTTCATGTGGCTTGTGCTGTGATGCTTGACACTCTCTCTAAGGAGAGCAGAGAAACTATGGAAAAGTGACATTGATTTTCATTTAATATTTGATCTCTGTTAGCATTTGGAGGGCAGGAAATTCTTTAGGAAGAAGTAAGGGATACCTAAAAGTAACATAGGAAAGTGGTTGTCCAACTGTTAGCACAGAGGGCATCCTTTGAGAGCGATGTTTTTGCCTTGAGAGTAGATGGAAGAGTTTATAAATATTGAAAGTTCTGTGCTAAAGCTGCTGAACTTGCTGGTGGTTACTTGTAATCTTTCAAAGGACTGTTGTAATGTAACAAAATTGAAACCTTCTGGTTTACATTTTGTTCTGTGTGGGCTCTGAGCCTGCTGAGACAGAAAGGGAGATTGCACCTTGGTTAACTGGACAAAAATTGTGTTGCATGAAAGTGTTAGTTTATTGGATAAGGTTTGAAGTCTGCTGTTGTGCTGCTTCTCAATGAGGAGAGCCATCCCAGTGTTATGCAGCTGGATTATATTAAAGAAGTAGAAAAATATCCCTGGAGGAAATACAAATAAATCATGTGCTTAGCCATGTAAATGAGAATAGTGTATTAGAGTCATTCCATAGAACAATGAGAAAGTGGGGCAGTCTGTATGAGGAACACAAATAATATGACTGTTTAACAGCTTCTATTTTTGAAGCTATTGATAACATTCCAGTTCCTGTTTACTGTATGTTTTAAGCCAAGCAGCCTTTATATGCAAAAATTTTTAGTGCTTTCTCTGAACATTGACAGGGAGTTTGCAAGTGTTGGTTAAAATGTATCTGTCCACTGTGTTTTCTCAGGACTCTTTTGCAAGTCTGTGCTCAGCAAGGAGTAAAGCTGATGGCAAAAACACCCCTGTGATATAGTTGAGCTCCTGAACACCTTTCTATATTCCAGGTCAATGCTCTTGCATATGTGCATCTCTTTAGAGAGATTGTTACATGTAACCAGCATGCCCATGGATCTTGTTCCTGTGCCTATGAGTGAGAACTTAGACCATAAATGAAGGTTACTGACATGGTGGTGGAATTCTACTTCTCTAGTGCTGCTTTCAATTGCTGTCTAGAACAAGGAGAATTACTCTATACATGGAAAGATGTAGATATTCTGAATGCCTTTATTTTAGAGAATCTGGGTGGGATTTATTAGACTCCTTCTCTTAAAAGATTTATGGCTAATCATACATTTTCTTGTTTTTTCTTTTATCATAGAATCATAATATGGTTTCATTCATTTCCAACCCCCTGCCACTGGCAGGAACACCTTCCACTAGACCAGGTTGCTCCAAGCCCCATCCAGCCTGGCCTTGAACACTTCCAGGAATGGGGAAGCCACAGCCTCTCTGGGTTACCTGTGCCAGGGCCTCAAAACCCTCACAGCAAAGCATTTCTTGCTAATCTCTAATCTAAACCTGCTCTTTCTCAATTTATAATCACTACACCTTGCCCTGTCACGATCTGTCTGTGTAAGGGGTTCCTGTTCCCTTTTCTGTAAGTTCTAAGGTTTCTCTAGAGCCTCTTCTTCTCCAGGCTGAGCAACCCCAACTCTCTCACCCTGTCTCTGTAGAGAGAGTTGTGCTTACTTGTTGTCTATTCTGGAAGCTCTGTGGACTTTTATACTAGATCTTTTTACCAGGCTGTTGTTTTAAAATGTCTGTGTTATTTATTTAGTATTTTTTTATTTTATCTACTACAGTGAATTTATTATTCTGTTTTCAGAATATAGTCTAGTCTCTTCCCTGTTTTTAAAAGTGTATGGAAAAGAAAACTCTGTAAAGTTATTTCAAAATATAAGTAGCTGATCTTCTCTGGTTTATGAATCAGATAATTATAAGCATGACTTTTATCAGACCTTAACACTTGGTTTTATTTCTGTACCCTTAAAAGCTTCAGTTAATCATTCTCAATAGACTGAAAAATAGTTTCCATGAAAGCTAATAAATCTGGAAGCGTATCTTCTAAATCCTATAACTGATCCTGCAAACAGATGTTTAGGATAAATATTGCACATTGAAAAGCAGATATTGCTAATGAATAATAAGAACTGCATAAAACTGTTGGAAACTCTTGTTTGCATCTTGAGAGAATCAGTGTTAATAAGTCAGATCAGTCATTTTTATTTAGGCAATGCAAAAAAGCATATGTCTTCTTGCTTTGCCAGCTGTCATAAACTTTTGGAGAAAAAGGTTGCTTCTAAGCTTTCCAAAGGGAATATTTCTCAGAATTATTTTGACCTTTATAGCTTACAAAACTGATTGACTTTTCTTTCCCATAAACTATTTTTTTGGCTGAGATTCTTCTACAACAAAGCTTGAGTTGTAAGGAAAAATACCAGCTCTGAAGAAAATAGCTGGGCTGCCTTCTAGTGGTTTTAATTATAATTCCTGTTACTTCAAAAAATACTTTGTCTCTCGAAGGGAATCGTATTGTTCCAAATTTAATATGTCCCCAAGGATATTTCTTAATATGTGCACTTCTATGGTGCTTCCATTTTAAGAAGGCAGATTGTACCCTTCACGCATGTTTTTCATTGTTTGTTTTTAATCTTAAAAAAGACATGTAAACCAACAGCTTGGCCAGTAGCCCACATGACTAGTAGCCCAGTGGTTTAGGGAGTTTTTATCAATTTTTATGAATCTTTGTGAATACATAACGGAAATGGGAAATGAACAGAAGTCATTTCTGCTCCAAGTGAAATTTGTATGTTTCTGAAACAATGTTTTTCTTTATAACGTGTGATTGTGGGTTTCATGCTTGAGATTCTTCTTAAATTAATTAAATTAAACCCATGACATAGTTTGCCTACCTATTCTTACTGTGTTAAGTTAAACATGGGAAGGCCTAATTTTCAGTTGGATGACATCCAACTGAAAAGTAGCCCTAGGGATGTTCAAAACTTCTTGGGAGCCAGATCAATTTAAAGCTGGTTTTTATCATCCTGCTTTAGGATTTTCAATCTTTGTCCTTATTTCTCTAATAAAACTGCATGTTCTGTTCATGTTCTCAATGTAGTTTCCTGACAGAGAAACACACCAATGGGAGTTGGTGTTTGTCATGTAGTTTCAGCGTTCACCTTAATTCAGTTTGATTCTAGACTTCTGCTGTGAAAGATGGAGTAGGTTCCTTGCACGTTTTTATGTCTTATTGACATCTGAAGAAATTGGAGATGTGCTGCTCTGAATATTGACAGAAAAATACGGTTAAAACCTTTCCTCCTTAAAACTGTTCAGCTACATGACAATAATAAATTAAATGCACAAACTGGAGGTAGGTTTAAGCTAAACAAAAAGTTAGTTTTAAAAAATAAGCTTGAAAGGACTGAAATCATTATTGACTAGAAATCCTTCAGGGACATTAACAATGTGTTTGATAGTTGCCAAGGAAACGTAGCCTTCCCAGTGACAGTATGCATTGCACATAATAAGTGACTGAAGTAATTCTGACAATGACTGATCCACTTCAGTGTACCTGTTCCTCCTGCCTCTGCAAGAATTGCAAATGCCTTTGCATCCAGCAAGGTTAATATTCATGTACATGCCGGACCATTAGCGTTTCACATTTGATTTTGCCAGTAGATTGAAAGCAAAAGCAGGATATCAGGTTTTCCTGATTGAAAAAGTGTTTCTCAGTGAAGCAGACAGTGAGTGTGTGCTTGGCTGGCCAGGCTGGATTAACCATAGGAGAACACAAAGGTTAATATAGACTCAAAAATGGGATTATACTTATGGTGCAAATTGACGTAATACAGAAATACTGGATTCTACCTAAAACAGCAGTAGAAAACTTTGCAGTGCTCAGTGTCCTTTAGCTTAGGCAGATAGAACTCTCTGAAGTCCTGCAGCAACTGCTACACTTGTTTATTTATTTTTCTTGCCTTAGGTGAAATGTAACTGAGAGGAAGGGATTCCCTGTTCAGATATAGCACAAGTCTAGTATTCAACTTGGGGAATAACCACATGCCATTTGAAATATAAAGAATTCATACCTTATAAAGAGTAGCCAAGGTGATAATGGAAGATTTAAGAGCTGTCCAAGCACAACTGCGAAAATAAGTGACCTGGGTCCTTGAAATGCTTAAGTCAGGTCTAAAAGAAGAGGAGAAAATAATATCAGAAAGACAAGAATTCCCAACAATATATCTTCTTTAGTGCTGTAAATGATTAAATGTGACCTCATCTACTCATAAATTTGTTAGGCAAAATGAGTGCTTTAGACTCAGATTGATATTAGAAACTTTTATATGTAGTCACAGCATACTTCAGTCTTTAAGGAAACTCCTGTTGAGAGAATGAACAGCTTGGAGCACAGGTTACAGTTGAGGAAGACTTGTCTTTGAAAACTTGGATTTCACAGTGAAGCTGCTGTAATCTTAGTTCTAAAAGCAGTGAAAGATAGAAAATTTCTCACTGATATGGTGTGAAATTCATTGTTTGAAGTGTTTGAGTGAAGCATCTGCACAGGATCTTGGGATCTGTGAGGGTGAGCCCTTGCTGCTACTTCTAGGGAGGAAAGACACTTACGGCTAAGCAAGTGTAATCAATCTGTGTGTAGTCCACTGCTATAGAGGTCACTTGTCTGCAGGCTGAATTACATGAATTCAAGTAAATATATAAATTTAAGCTCTCCTGAGAAATATTTAAAAGACTGAATAGTGGATATTTCTTGCCAAATAGGCGTTTGCACAAATTTCATCTTGCCTTCAGAATTGATTTTTCTACATTAAGAAGATTGGTTTATAATTTAGTAGTTCATAATTCTTATTTCATGTTGATGTTGGCATTTGCATGATTTTTCAATGGGTCTTATTAAGAAATGATAGTTAATTAGTTAATTGAACAGTGGCCAGTTGAACACCCAAAAATTTCTTTTTATGATGTAAATGAGTGTGTGTTGTTTTCATTATCTTATATAAACGATTGTGGGGTTTTGCCCCACTTTCTAGGCTGATCTTTGTTTTACAAAATCAATCATAGTGATAGTTCAGTAAGGACCTCCCCATTCTGTAATCTGCATGAAATATGCCTGAATCCATTATCCAAGTACAGTTTGGCAATTGATCCCAGCTCTTGCTCACTGCCACGTTACTGGGATATTTGGCAGCCACAGTGTCATTTCTAAGATGGAGAAGGAAGTGACTGAGGAGAGCTTGAATTAAATACAAACTTCATCTTTATGGAGGAGGAGTCAGGAAGAGATTGGAGTCATCTGAAGCCTTTCCTGAGGCACACAATCCATCTAAAACTAGATTATTTGGAAAGCCCTAACTGAGGTTATGGAGTGCAAGTGGGTTTAACTGCATTCAAGCAACTCTGTGGGTTTTGGTCTTGTTTTTATACTGGCACATAAGATAAAATATACCATAATTTGGGACTTTTAACTGGGGGTTTTAAGAAGATGTTTCATAATAATGATTTACTTTGAACCAGTGTTTATGGCTTGGGCATTGATATCTTGGTGATGGAAACATTAAAAGAATGATAGCTATGCAGATAAATGTTTACAAGTCAGTCCTTGAATAATTGTCATAACTTCTTTAGCACCAGCATCTTCATTTATCTTTGAGTGGAGTGAGCAGAAAGCTCAGACTTGTAGTTTTGTTTTCTACTGATCCTGCTTAAAGAAATCTCTAGTACAAGCAGTTGGATGGGAAAGCATAAGACAAGCACATCATTGCATGTGGAATTAAAACCTGTCATTGTTTTTGGCTTTTTATTCGAGAGCTAATTTATAGGGAAAGCAATATGGAGAGTCCAAGTGAAACATACAGTAGTATTAAGCCATTCATTATTGTTCTGAAAGGTATTTTTATATGACTTTGTGGATAAACAACAAACTCAACTAACCTTAAAGAGTCTGAAAAAAACTCTTCATGGAAAATGTGATTATTGGCAATCCTGTGTTTGGGTGGTTTGTTTTTGTTCTTTTTCTATGGTTTTGTTTTGTTTTCCATTTACTGAGAGGTCTAACTGAAATGAATGTTCACAATCATGACCTACCCAACAAAGAGCTCAAAACGCAGGTGTCTACAAGACAATCTCAGTAGTGGTTCAGTCAGACACATGTACAGAAACATAATAGAGAAGTGCAGTAAAATTAATGCTTATGTTGAATAATGTTAAAACTAAATAGTTTGAATATGTGGATGCTAAGTTTTGAAAACTATGTGTAATGAACTTAACTGAATTTTTAAGAAAACTCTGTTATTAAAAAATGGAAACTGTCACTGAAGCTCTGTACACATTGCCACACATGAAGTTTTCTCTGGTGGAAAAATAACTATGCAAAAATCTTCAGGCTGACTTATGCATTTACCTCACCCTTATCACTTTGGCAGCTTGGTTTGGGGTCTGTCCCTGCTCCTGCTATAAGCAAGTCCCTGGCTCCTCTCTGGAGTCTCCTACTTTGCTTCCCAAGCAGTGAGTGTGTTCAGCCAAATGGAGCTGCCGTGATGTGGAGGAGTGGGAAGGAGGAGGAACAGCAATTGGGAAGCTGCAGCGTATGAGCAATCTCCTCCTTCGCCACTGCTCCTGAGCTTGAAGACAGCAAGCTGCAAGGAAAGGATAACAGGAATGGGCAGCTGTCAGTTTTACTGTTTAGCCATAGTGATTTTATCAGAAGACAGAAAACAGTAGATCACAAGTAAACAGAAAACAAATAGCTACACCATCTGCTATGGTGGGAGTAGCCATATGGAATGAAGTTCAAAGGGTGTTGTGTTATGGTGGTTAACTCTTTGACTACACCCATGTTGTACTCAAACAAGTAGCTGAAAAGAGAGCTGCTGATAATCAATGGCTGTCTCTGAGCAGGATGGAGCTTATTCTTTCATCTCATCAATAGTGTAAAAGAAAATTTTAATGTGTTACATGATATCTGAGGGTCCAGCTTTTCTCAGTCCAATGGAAATCAGGAGTGGCAAGGAGGTAAAAAATGTTTTTTAGGGATAGATGGCAGGTGTTGCAGTGGTGCTTCATTTGACTGCCAGCCATGGCTTCAGAATACTGCATATGTGCTAATCCAAACTAGGAAGACAGGGAATAAGCATATAATTGACTTTCTAAACTAGTAACAGAACATGTGGAATACAAGACAAGATGGTAACATAAAGGTAGATTTTCTACTTATTAATGGTTTATTTTATGTTTTGCCCACCTTTTCTATGTAGCTGTATTTTCCCTAGCTGAAGGGTATATACTTTGTTTTTTAAGGTAACCCGTTGGTTTGGTTATCACTACACTAAGGTTTCTTCAAATTTAACACTTCCTTTTGACAGGAATTAGACTATGATATAAAGGACAAACATGCTATTTGGTGCTGTAGTTCCTCACTTGCATGTTACTCTTATCTAGGAACTTAATCAGTTTTGAAAGAGGTAAAAATAAAGGATCTTTTAAATTTATTGAGATTTCACCGAAGCATCTTGTGATTTCCTGTTTGTTGCAGAATTGAATTTACAAAAAGGTTCTTATTCTTATTATTTTCTGAATTGGTAATAAATAGGAAAATGTGTGTTATGACATATTGATAGTCTATGTAACAAAAATGGTTAAAATGCAGTGCTTTTTCCTTTTTTTCCCCTTTTTCTCCTTTGACACCTGAGACCAATCTTATATTTTTAGATTTCTAATACCTACATGCTGTGGACAATGACCTTGTTATGGATATAGTGCTTACTGTTAATCTGGATGTACACTGATAAGGATCTAAAGCATAGTCAGATGGCCTTGTAGCTCAGATTTTAATCATATTATTGCCTGACTGTTGCAGTTACTCATCCAGCAATCCCAAGGCACTTGAGAAATTTATATAGGATTGGGTACTTCAGTTGCCATTGCTCAGTGATTGTTTGGTGCCATTTGCTGTGAGAGGGCAAGTGCAGCCTTTGTTCTGGTGACAGTGCCAGTCTGGGAGAAATGGGAACCCACTGATTGTAGAAAAACTAAAATGAATACTTGGCTTGTCCTAGAATGTCCCAGTGACAGTTGGCACTGTCAGTTGGGTTTCACAGATGTTAAGATTGATCTTAATAATAACAACTAATGAAAGATAATGAAGGGGGGGGGTGTGGTTCTCTTTGGATAATCAGAAATAATTCTAAATATTTTATATAGTGTAGCCAAGAGAGTGTTTATTTGGAAAGGAGACCTAAAAAAATTGCAAAACACTCTCACTGGAATTCAGAATGTTACACAATTATCTCTCAGAAAAGTTCCCGCATAGACAAAGGGATGGGACTAAATTTTCCCCTTAGGGTACCTTCCACAGCTATGGTCTCTGGAAACATGACTGATCTCTGTTGGGTAGCAGCTACCAGAATAGCTACTGAACTTCTCCAGAAATCCAGCATAACAGATAATCTGCAATATCAAAGTAAGATGGCAAAGTCTTTTAGGAATGTGAATTATGTTCTATGCTCTTAAATATGGTTTTCCAAGTGGTAGACATTTATTTGCAGTCACGGACTGTTCACATTTATGGCTTAATGATGCAGCTGTTAGTTAGCCAGGTAAACCTCATCTGAATGTTAGTCCTTATTGAACTACAGTAAATTAAATTTAAAGTTTTGTCCTTAAAGGTTAACTTTCCTTATGTTTATAAATTAATTTGAACAAGGACTTAGCTTCTCCTGATTGACCCAAATTAGAAAGACAATGGAATGAGAATAAGTCCATCAATGTAGGGATGTGAGAAATCTGATGGCTTTAGCCAAGAAAAAGGGATTCATAACTTTCAAGTGACAGCTGTGTTCAAGATGCTCCCTCCCTAAAAAATAACCTTTCAATGAGGAGGTAAAGTACCTGATCAGTAGTCAAGTGAGTAAGGCAACCCCAAGTCCTTCATATGCTTAGCTGTTACTCAAATCTGCCCCAGGATTTTGTTTGTTTGTTTGTTGTTTTGTTTATTTGGTTGGTGGTTTTTTTTTTTTTTTTTTTTTTTTTTTTTTTTTTTTTTTTTTTTTTTTTTTTTTTTTTTTTTTTTTTTTTTTTTTTTTTTTTTTTTTTTTTTTTTTTTTTTTTTTTTTTTTTTTTTTTTTTTTTTTTTGTTACTATTGATGTAACTCCCAAGACCTAACTAACTGGTTTATCTTCCTAACATACCGGCTGTTTACTTCTGCTGGTAAAAATTAATTATTTACTTTCTAAAATATATTTAAATCTAACATTTAGTACTAGAAAAGCTTAAAAGAGAATGTCCAAGGGCTTAATCTCTTTAGTGTGTTGAGTTTTTGTTTAATTTCTTAAACTGGAAACGTTTGGCTTCAAACTAGATGAGAAATTAGGATAAATTCAGACCAAATTTGATCTGTAAGTGCACTCCTTACCTGCAAGAGAGCGAACCGTAAGTTTTATTGTTACACATTTCGGGGTTGTTGGGAATAGAGCTAATGAAGATGAAAAGTATAAATCCAAAAGATGTGGAGGCAGTGTTTAATGCAGTAAGTGACATCATGGGCACGCCAAGGACTAGGTCTGCTGTGCAACAAGAAGAACATCCTTATGCTTATGGGTTTCTTTTTTAACTGTGGATTGCAAATTTGTCACTAGATAGAAGTGTAAATACTCAAACCTGTATATCAGAGCAGTGAATCTCCCTGCAGAATATGATCTGCTTAACTCACTGCCAGCATCCACGTTGTCATGGTAGCCTTTTGTATATGTAGGAGTTGGCTGAGTGTTGCAAATATATGTTTTGAATATGTGGGATGGAATTTCTTTTTGATCAAAAAGGTAGTTTGTGAGCAGGAGGAGAACTGAGTGCTGAGGACAGTTCTTGGGCTGTGAGAAATCCAACTGTAATTCACTTGAATGCTTTAGCCAGGGTACTTTTTTAAGAGGTTTGAATTTTATCATTTTTAGGACTTCTGTTGAGTTCTGTGTTTCTGGGGCATTTTCTTGTTTCTTTGTTTTAAACACTAATGAACAGCAAGACTTATCTTTTTTCTGTTCATTGTAGGACAGAACTGATTTGCTGAAATCTTTTTTGTTTCAGGAATATATTTTTCCTGGCAGTTGTAAACCAACTGGTTTGTCTGTGAAATACGGACTTACTAACTTTAGCTTTTAATTATAAAAATATCAGGTTTTTGTATTTAATGGTTTTAGAACAGATGCTTCCCTGTCTGCTTCTTTGCCTGCTTTTCTCATGGAAAACCCAACAAAATTAAAGGTTTGTAATGAAGTACCCTTCTGAAATAGTTAATATCCTTATGCAGAAAAACTTCAACTCAAATATCTTTGTAATGAACTTGAAATATCAAGGGACTGTTAGGCAAAAGGTAATCAAAGTGTGCATCAGGACTGTTTTACTAACTAATGGTAATTAAAACTTTCTCCTTTGCTTACTTCCCTGTGTTCAAAACATAATTGATTGTATTAAAGCTTCTCAGAACTAAATACTTCAACCCTGGGGTTAACCATATTTCTAGATACTTAATCATATCCAAAGAAACAAGGGAAGCAAAACAAGACAGGAATGCCAAGGTCTTTGTGAAATAGCAAATAATATCATTGTGCAACAATTAATTTTGCATCTAGGTATGCCTCCAAAATGATCAAAGACTGCGGATAAATGGAACTAAACAAACAAACAAACAAATTGTATCTAATAAACAAAATGTTATCCAGGTAAAAAAAAAAAGGAAATAATTTATTTTTTTTTAGACTCCAAAATAATTTCTCAGCTTTTCACAGGCTAATATGTGGTCCATGCTATTAGAGCTAATACTGATCCAGAGGTGATATTATGGATCTTTTAAGCTGAGGCAAAGAAACGTATGGATTTGGAACTAGTAAAGAATAACTCCATTTCTGTGTGATGATGTAAGAGGTTCTGCCATAATGAGAAGAGTTAAAACTTCAAATTATAAGTTGTTATTCCTTCCTTTCACCAGCTTTGCTTAATGAGGCTGATACATGTAATGTGAAAAAAAAAAATCTGTTCGTAAACTCAGAGCTATAACCCAGCAATCCATTTCCCAAACTCATGATTACCTGGTTGGCTTTGGTATTTATCAACCCTGATTTTATTTTAATTCTGTGCTTCTGGCTAATGATGCCAGACCTCAATTTATGCATTTCCAGCAAGCTTCTTGAAATTTTGGTCATCCATTTTGTAAAACTGCCCAAAGTTATAACCTATATAACAAGAATTCGTATTTAATCCATGTGTATAATATATATATATATATATTCTCTTATATTCTTCCTTGCTCAGAACAATTCTCTGTGATAATTGCCTTTTGTAAGCTTTTGTTTGGTCACTTGAATGTATCTGATGGATTTGGCAGCCTCTTTTTTTTTCTGTAAAAATTAGGAATGCCCAACAATAAGCCACTTTCCTTACTACAGTTACTAAAGCATCTGACAAACTGACTGCAAAAATATCCTCATAATTAAGCATTTTAAACTTTAAATGCTTCATTA
This sequence comes from Empidonax traillii, assembly GCF_003031625.1. Classification (NCBI taxonomy): domain Eukaryota; kingdom Metazoa; phylum Chordata; class Aves; order Passeriformes; family Tyrannidae; genus Empidonax; species Empidonax traillii. Next base: position 437,303 of record NW_020955269.1, read on the forward strand.
TGATAAACTGTATGAGAGGCTAGAAACAATATTCTCTGGAACCTATGGTGGAATAAATTTGCTGTTGTGTTTCCAGTAGACACCAAATGAAGAAATTATTTGTTCTAATATATCATGACACATTTTTGTTTGTTTTCAGTCTTTTACATTCTGATAATATGAGAAGGTGTCTGTTTATTATTAATGCATTATAATGATCTGTAATGCTAAACCTCACATTTGGAAAACTGAGTTGATTTTTGCACAGTTAGAGTTTTACTTCTCCTTCCAGTCTTATTCCTTTCCAGTATAAAAACTTTGTGATGCACCTGTTATAGATGTTTTCAGATACACCCCTTCCTGTAATCTGATAATAATATGACTGCTGTTATCTCTGACTTCCAGAGAACATCAGAATCATCAAACAAGCAAGTGTTTAAGTATGAGGTAAATCTGAAAATACTGATTACTGAGAAGCAGAGAGCTGTGAAACTCTACTGAATCCTTACCTTCTTCATTTATCTGTGGCTGCATTTTTCCAAGGTACTTATGGAATTGGATTCCTCTGATGTAGCGTGTGGAATATTTTTTATTTATGTATTTTTTTTGGGACCAATAGAATAACACATATTACAAGGGAAGAAAAATAAATGTTCAGGGTGAGTACTATGCTGAAATTTCCTGTTATCTGGCTATTTTTTTCGATAACACCACATATGATGAGGGTTGTGCTGTAGCTAAAAATTTTCTTTAAATAGTATGTTTTGTGGCTATAAGTGGAAACAAATGTTGATTCATCAGCAGTGATACTTATCTGAGTTTAGACAGCTGATATTACAAGTCCCATAATTTAAACAATGTTGATGACTCATTTTGTTAGTCACTCACGCTGTGACAAAATACATTATTAGTTTCTTTGTTTAACAGTATGTATTCCCTTGAGCAGTGAAAGCCTTAAGAATTGAAAATGACTTTATCGTTTGAATGGTAAAATCCTTGTATGGAAACCTAAATCAAATTTCTGCCATGTTGAGAGAGCTAAATGTTGTCCTAAGCTATAGAGCAGGTGTTTGTGGCACGTAAATAAAGGACTGAGGTCAAATGCAAGTCTGGCCACAATGAATGACATCAATACTCAACCTCACCGTTTTGGTAGAGTTTGGAATAATTGTTTTATCATCCATTTTATGCAGGAATTGTCAGGGATTTTTGGGATGTAGTTAAGATGCAAAATCATCCTGGATAAAAAAATAAAAGCAAAAGCCTTTGGTTAGGCAGCCTCTAGTTGATATTAACCAGCAAGTACAAGAAATGTGTTCATCTACTAATTTGCTTCGAGTCCAAAGCCATATGCCCCTGTTAATATTTAAGCTGATACAGGTGAGGGACAATGAATGCAGATTGCATAAAAGAAAATTCCAGTGGGTTGCTAAGAATAGAAGTTTTACATTGAGGGCTATCAGTAATGGAACAGGGGACTACAATGTGAATTCTGTGTGTTTAGGGATGAGTCAGAATTTGACTGACATAACCTACTTCAAAATTGAAGTCAGACCAGTTTTGAGACATGTTTTAGAAGGGGGCTGGAAATCAGCAGGGTGACCTTCTGAGGTCACCTTCCAAATGAAACAATTATGGGTTTTTTGTAGGGGGGGCAAAAAATACCTCAGTAGTATCTGGGACACCTGGGATGTTGCTTTCTTCTTTTCATTAGAGGTATAATTCAATTTAAATCCCTAAAACATTAAAGGCCCAAAATAGTTTTTAGAAAGACTATACAAACACATAGGGTGGCAGTTATTTTGTTAAAGATAGATCTGGTAAACTCATTATTTGAAGTAGGTGTGATAAAAGGTGGAATTGACTAGGTATTTTCTTTTATCTCTAAAGCAGTTTGATTCGTATTTATTGGTAGACTTCTCAGGGAATGATAAAATGGTGTGAGTTGGAAGGGACCTTCAAGATCATGTCATTCCACCCCCCTATCATGGGCAGGTGTACCTGTCACTAGACCAGGCTGCTCAGGGCCCCATCCAACCTTGAACACTCTGAGGGGTTAAACCATGACAGTCCTTTTTGATGGCCAAGTTTTCAATAAGCATTCATTATATTAGTTTATTAGTCACTGGCCAGCCTCCTCAGGCCTGTGGTATGTAACACCTCACTCACAGTTCGCGTTCCGTGTTGTGCTGCTGATCGCCTGTTGCCCTGATCGCCACCGCGGACTGGGTCGAGACTGGTTTTGCTGTACTTTGTACCCTGGATTACGAGGTGGTAAAATCGCTGGTCCCGAGGCTCGGCGGTGCCCGGGCTTCGGGAGCCATCTCTGGGCAGCTCTCGGGAACTGCACCTTTGCCTTCCCCTCAGAGCAGCTCCCGGGGCCGCTCACCTTCCTCCACCTTCCTCTCCTCCCCCGGGATAGATGCAATGGCTCCCGAGAATTTTCAGTATTCTCTGGGTGTTCGAACCAGAATCTCACTACTACTGTGATTACTGAATGTGTTTTGGTTTTTTTTTAGGGCTAAGCAACTCTTTAAGGATACCGCCCAAAGATGTGCCCAGGGCTGGATAGTTATGAGAGGCAGGGTGTGGGGGATAAGATGGGCAAGTGTCTAGGACAGTTATTACCTCCAATATTTTGCAATGTTCAGCCCTGAACAAGTCAAGAATCCTGAAAATATGGTAAAATATTTGGAAAAATATGCTGTTGCTCTGACATTTCCACGAGAGACAAACGCTGACTGCCATGTGCTGGGGCCTGGCCTGTGGCTCTTGAGCCTTGTTCAACACTATTCAATACTCCAAAAGGGAAGAGAAGTGCTCTGGTTCTGCCAGCAAAATGACAGGCACAGTGGCCTCTGCAACCCTGGCAACAGGCACTGCAGCTGAACCAAAGAGCCACCTCTTGCCAGTATCAGTCACACCTGTACACAAGAAAGAAATGTTCATGAGAACAGCAGGAATTGGGATGGAAATCTACACCAATCTGAGGGGCATGGGTATGTGAGTTGCAAGGAAAGGCAATCAAAAACTGTCTCAAACTACAGATTCTGTTTTTTCTCCCCCAAATCTCTCCCCTCTCACTGGGGGAGGGGTGTGAGTGATTGAGTGGCTCTGTGGTGTTTAGATTCCTGCCGGGTTAAACCACCACAATCACAAAGTAAACTTGTTTCTTTACAGTAGGTAGATGCACAGTATGACACATCAAAATAGCAAGTTCTGAAAAATTCATTCTCTTTCATTTTCAAACTTTAGTGGGTGTTAGAGAAGGTGGGAGCTGTTATTCTGCACAGTATGAACCTCTTGGAAATGCAGACTAAGTGGAACAGTTTAGGACTGGCTGGGTTAGCTGCAAACCCCCATGTAAGTAGTAATGTACTTGTGCCTCTTGTACCTCCTGTTGTGTTGTTTTTTTTTTTTTTTTTTTTTTTTTTCCCCTTCTTGTTTTCCCACCTCTACTTCCAATGTATATAAGGTGAAACAAATATTTCCTCACAGTTGACCTGAATGCATGGCCACATCATTTTTTGGATCCAATCTCTCAATGTGACTTCTGTTAAATGAAAAGACTCTGTAATGCTGTCACAGATCATGCCCTCTAGCTAAATGGCAAGGTGTTGACGACAGAAAAGGGAATTTAAATTAAGGAATAATGGTGCTTATCCTGTTAAATGTACAAGTGTTTAATCAGTGAGAACTTGATCACTTTGAAGGGACCAGCTGAGGAAAAGTCAGAGCAAATGTGCAGAGAATGAGGTGAATGACTTGTGGAAAGGTGTAGAACAGAATCAGTTCTTTGAAAACTTCTAAGTGAAATGGTTTAAAGTTATGCTTAGTGAGAAGTGCAGTTAATGATCATCAGCCACTGATATAGTACTGTTGTGATTTTTAAAATGTGTTTGATTGTCATACAATTAAGGAAATTCTAGAAGTAGTAGTTCTATTTATAATTGTGTTGATGTTTTTATGGCAGTTCAAGTGACTGTTAGATCTGCTATAATAGAGTCTCAGATACTTTTAAACCTACTACCTAAGGAACAAACTCAATCAAATACTTAGTTTTTGATTGGTTTGATTTTTTTCTTTTTTTTTTTTCCCCTCTATGAACACTGGAATTTTGTCACAAGTAAAACTTTCCGTATTGCTGTACGGCGAAAGAGAAGAGCAGACAACTTCTGACTTCTCTTTGTCTCAGTTGTTAGAATGTAGTGGCTTAAATTTGTCAACTTGTCAAGATTTTAAATCTTCATCATGAGCATTCTGATCATCCAAAGGTGTTTGCTGCGTTCGCCTATTGAAAGAACTTCACAAAATGCTGCCAGTAAGTGTGTTATTTAATTTTATTTTACATAGTGTTTCCTTTGAAGATCTAATGTTTAGTATATTTGTCGTTTTATTGCTCTTGTATATGGAAGCATTCCAGGTCTCGAAAGCTCAATGTTTTGCAAAAAACACATTAAAAACAAATGTGGATTTCTTAGTATTTTTTTGTATTGGTACATATTGTCACTGTCACAGTTGTCCTTCTAAAGCTAATGAAGCTGAAACTCACATATTGCTCAGATTACTCATCAAAGCTCCTTGCAAGGACATTTGCAATGGTTTGTTCCTAAACTTGGGGTGAAACTGCTGTAACTTACATTGTTTGTGACAGAATGACGTAATCATGATGATGAACTGACCTGAATGCCTTCACTGATGGAGCTTTTGTCCTCACCTGTTGCCAAGACCTGATGGTACCTTGTGTTTTTGGACTGCTATGGACTTCTTTATTACATAGCACAAAACCTCTCCTGGTTTAGTGTGTTCTCTGTGTATGAATGTAGTCCCTTTTCTGGCTGCTCTTGTAGCACCCAACACCATCCTTGCTCCACAGGCAGAACAGTAGTTCAATGAATCCCAATTAGTCTTCCAATAACTTCTCTAATAAAAGGGAAAAAAACCAAATTTCACTTGTTTTTTTTTCTTCTCTGTGGATATAAATGTAGGAAGGAACTAATAAGATGAGCTTCTATGGCTCATCAACATTTGATTTTTCAGATTTATTCTTTGAATTGGGGACTGTGAAAGAATTTTCAGGGCTGGCTGTAAAGGCTTAAATGTTCTGGCTCCAAGATGAAGAAAATGTCTCCATTACTTTTTTCATTTGAATCTGCCAAGTTAGGTGCCAATTAGTGCCACAGATGGTACAAGCAACTAAACTGAGCCCACCAAAGGGTTCTGTGTAGATCAGTGAAATATCCTGACTTTACAGTGACCTCCTGCCACTTGTAGTGATGATGTGACTGTACAACTGGTTTTATAGAAGTGGGAAGCCCTGTGATTCTGTTATCTTCTTCTTGAAATTTCCAGCTCTTTTGTTGCTTGGAGTTAATAGGTTCGTAACTATCTCCAGAAAAGGTAAAGTTTCAGAAAGTTTGCAGATGACTCATTAGAACATTATTATAATGACCTCTGACAAAGTATGAATCAAAGACTTCTACTGTCTGAAGATCACCAAGATCACAATACAGTGTTTAGTATTCAGTGGCATGCCTCTAAGTATGTAGAACTCTAATTTTTCACTTGATTTTTTTTTAACAGGTCTTCAAATGATTGTACGTTTTCCTCAACCTTTTCTGCAAAGATTTAAAATGAAAAATCTTTTGCTTGTTCAATAATTAGTCTTACTTTTTTTCTCTCTTTTAATAATTTTGGTGAGAGACTGTTCCTGAGACCTACCTTTGTCTCTTACACCTCTGTTGGGATGGACAACTAGAATACCTTTCCAGGCTTTTTAACTTAGTGAGAAGTCAGTTTATTCAGCCAGTTCACCCTTTGTGGCTGGGAGTGATCTGATCGTTCTGTGTGACTGTTCAGGCTGTGTTTGATGCTGGTCCTGGCACAGCTTACCTGTGGTGGGGTTGAAGCAACACAGTTCTGTTTTGTGAGTGAGCAGCTGCTCAAACCCATGTCCAAGACCAACCCTTCATCATTTGCTGTGCCTTAGGTTTTGCTAAGGCACACAACACCAGTTAGAGAGTGGTTTTATTTCAGTATTTTTGAGGAGCCTCATGATATCACATAGAAAACCTGCAGTCACTCAGTACATGTAAAGACAGGACTGTGTTTTAGTATCCCTGAATCACTTATAATGCTGTATCTTTTTTGTTAAGGTGTTTCCTCTGTTTTAATTGGTATTCCTGTTCAGTGTAAGCCCTGAAGTGGATTTGTATTTCAGTAATAGAATGGGGGCAGCAGTTGAAAACTACCCAGACTTGTTTTTTCCTCTGTGGACTTTTAATGAACGACCACATGCTTGATAGGGAAGCTGATTCTGTCTAGAATTTAAAATCATCTGACAAGAACCTGTAGAGCTGCATTTAATTTGAGCTGTTAAATGGAAATCTGAACATGGGGAGTGTCTGTGGAAGAGGCATTAAATGAAACACTTAGCAGCAGAGTACCTACAAATTTGGGAGCTAATAGATTGTTATCTGCTACAATTTAAAATTCGGAGACCAAATAAAAGTCTAAATGTGGATTCTTATTCCTGTGTGCAGCTTGAGCAGTCTTTGCTAAATTGTTCTGTGCATAATTTAATGTTCATCCTTTTAACTTAGAAGTCTTATTGTCACGGAATTACTCATACAGTTAAAGAAAAAAAAAATCACTGAGTGTAGCCAATAAATAAGCTACACAATCTCACCTTCCTTTCCAGGTTTTTCAACAAATTATAAAAGGAATACTCTTCAAAAATGCATTTACCAAAAAGAACCTTTTCAAAGTATTTCTCAGGCATACAACTCTGGCTGTTAATGACTGGCAGTGGGCTTGGGAAATTGCCTTCACTCTATCTTAAGTGCATTTTTACAGAAGTGTTCTCACCGTAAATTCCATTGGTGCCTTTGTTCCTGATTGGTGGCACTTAGTGTTTTTGGTGGGAATAAAGCCTGAGAGTTGGAAAGCAAGTTTAGTAAAGTGAGAACCATCACAAGTGGTGTTTATTACAATTAATGTGACTTGAGAGTATACATGACAAGCAAGATATCATAATAAAACCATTCCTTGCCAATTGATGAAGCTGTTTATTCAGGAAACAGTGCTTTTTAATGATGAAGTACTCATGACTGGACAGCCAGTTGTGCTGACTGAAAGTTAATTGGTATTCTCTTTTTATTAATATACTGAGATGAGGTATTCACAACATTATGTTTTGGGGTTTTTTTTCCTATGTCTTTACATTTTTATATTCCTCTAATAATACATTCCCATAATTGCTGATTATGGGCTCGGGGTTAAATTTTGAGCTGGTATTCCTAGATTTGACATGGGTTAAATATATCCAAAAGTGAATTTCAATAAACAATCCCCAAAATGTCAGTCTTTGCTTTTAGAGGCTAAGCAGACATCTGATTCAAGTTTCATGCTTGTAGATTCTGTAGGACTATCCTAAGGATAGTCCTAAGGGTTATCCTTAGCCTTGGAAGGTGTTTCCCAATGTCTCCACAGAGGATCCTCTGCTGCTGTTTAACCCAGTGCTCTCTATAATGTCAAAAATTCACGTTTCCTTTTTGCAGTAACTCAGGTATTTAAGTAGGTTGTCACATACTTCCTTTTATTGGCTTCTCTGTCTCAGGAAGTAATCCAAATTACAAATCACTGGTTACATTTGTCTTCTCAGCACTTTTGCAGGAGAAATGTTCAAGAGTAGTTCACATGTTTCTTGATGCTTGTCTGACTGCAGTGGTGTTTGGGAAACTTGAACCTTGTTCTACCACGTACTGAAAGATTCAATACATTTAAAGTACTTAGAGCCTCCTTGAGGTACCTCTTGTGTGATTATGAAAGTGGGATTAAGAGATTTTGAGTGGCTGCTTGAATAAGGATTTTAAATGCCAAAATGGAATGAGATACTCAGTATGTGGGGCATATCAGGAGAGAGGAACAGCCCCTTTGAGTTGGAGATTAATTGAACAAAAAGGAGGAAAGGCAACATCAGCAGGAGTCTGCTGAGGATGTTGTTAAGGGGTACCAGTGCAAGAGGTCAACATATTTGGTTAGGTTTGTTTAATGGTTTTAGTCCTTATATGCCTGAGATGGAATTAGAAAGGTCTGCAGTCTGGGCATTTTTTCATGTATTTTAGGGGATACAAAGCCACAGCAGTGTGAGAAGACAAAACATGCTTGGAGTCAGTCTGATTATTTCAAACTCAAGCATAGATCAGAAAGCAACTGATGCTACAAGTATTACAAAAATGTATGAATAATGAATATTACTGTCTTTATTGAATTTAATTTAGGTGTAGGGGAGATCTTAAGTACAATAATAAAACCACTTTTTATGCAGAGAAAAATAGTAAAATTAAGGAAATGGTTTCTCTGTTTCTCTCTGCTAAAGACATTGGAAGAGTTTAACATTAGTGCAAAGAGACAGTAATTCAGAAATGCAAAACTTTAAAACATTCTTAAAGCCTACACATTTCTTGAGTTTTGTTATAATTCTTTCTAAACCACAAAATAGAAGTCGACAGAGGCAAGATACTAAACTACCTGGAAAAATACTAGGCAATGCTCCATATAGAGAAAAATGAAATAAAACTGCAATACAAAAGTTCTGTATTGGCTGAGATTGGATGTTGTTTTCAAAAGGTGTGTAAAGTGGAAGCTATTAGTTTATATTTACATTTAAGCAGTGGAGTTCTAAAGCGAGAAAGACATAGAATTATAAATTATAATCAGGCAGGTAATGTTACACTTTATAGGAAGACACTTCAGTTTGAATACCATGTTTGAGGAAATGCTTTTAAAAAGTACTAAGAACCAGAGTAATAAAGCTTGGGACTGTGGAGATATAAAGGCACTTGTGTCAGTGTACAGAGATAATTTTTTACCACTGGAACCAGACTTCCACCAACCCCCCTCCAAAATTTACCATTAGGAGCATTAAAACACGTTAGTTCCACTAACACATTGCCACTTCTTTCTTCTTCATAGAAACTCATAGTTCCTGTCACTTGTTTGTAAGTATATTTCAATGCTTGCTATTATTTACTTGGGAAATCAAGAGGAATCAAAATTATACATAAATGGTTATTAATACAGGCTCAGTTGACAAGTCTCTTTGTTTTTCTTACCCTACAGAAGTTTGCTTCTGAGAAAATGAAACTTCAAGCATTTGCTTCTTCTAACATAATGGGGCTTTTAAGTTATCATCTGAATGACACGAGCTGCTGGAGGACTGCTCCTGGGGAATAGCAGAGCGTCACTCCCGGTGACAACAGTGCTTCCAGCAGTCGGAAGGAGTGAGGCAGGAGAGGTGTAGGATGAAATATTTTTGAAGTAGGGTATGTTTTTTCTAATTCTAATCCTGTGCAGTGGGGTTTGGGGCAGGGACAGTTGGTGTTTAGATAAGTACTGTCTAAGAATGCTCTAGGTGTAGACCTTTGTCATGATCAAGTAAAAAAATATGTAAATATCTATGTATATAATTAAAAGAAATGATGTGTACAATTGTGTGCACAGTACTTCAGATTTATCAAGCAAATGCAGAGAGTTGGGACTGTTCAGCTGGAGAGGGACTTGTGGCAAGGGCATCTAGTGATAGGATAAGGGGTAATGGCCTTAAGTACAAGGTGGATAGGTTTAGATTACATATTAGCAAGAAATTTTTTACTATAAGGGTGATGAGGCACTGGAACAGGTTGCCCAGAGAGGTTGTAGCCTCTCCATCCCTGGAAGCACTCAAGGACAGGAAGGATGGGACTCTGAACAATGTGATCTAGTGGAAATCGTCCCTATCCATGGCAGGAGGGTTGAGCAGGATGATTTTTTCAGCCCCTTCCAAACCAAATAGTTCTAGGATTTAATATTCAGACCTGCAAATACAGTGATACTTTGCACTTGTCTTTGCTTTTCTTATAGGCAGGTGAGCAAGACCAGGCTGAGGGGACAAGAGCCAACACAAGGAGAGAGAAAACCAATTTGTCAGGTAGGAGTAGTGGGAGAATGGGGACACAGGTGTTCAAGCTGTGTGAATGGTAATCATGTTGTAGATTACTGCACTCACAATTCCAGTCATAGCCTAGTTTCCCTCTAAGTTCTGATGTCAAAAAATCTTGATTAAATTTTTCTTTAAAACTATCTTTGCCAGGACTGACAGTGAAACTTTCATATGTGATCAGAGTTAACTGGAAAATCTTTTTGCCAATGAGTAAATTAATATTATCCAAGATAATTAATGAGATTGGAGTAAGAGAGGTATTATTCACGCTGAAAAAACCACAGCCTTACAGTCCCATTCATTTTATTGTATTTTCACATTTTACAAGTGTATTCTGAATATGCAATTCATGATTCAAATATCACACTTGTTTTTAAGCTGTAAAATCCTATGCAAAGCCAATAAGTAGAAAAATATGAATCTTAAAATTATGTTCTTATATTTGTTAGAAACTTGAGAACTGATAGACCTGTTAAACTGAAATATCAACCTTTCAACAGCAAGCACTAGTAATAAACTGAACTATTTCAGCAACTGTAAACATAATAAAAATCCTCATGATCAATCTCAGAAAAGTTCATTTGATGAAACTCATAATGAAAACATTGAATTCAAAGGAATGAATAATCCTGCATTACTGATAAGAGATAGCTAACTTTTTTTTTTTCCCAGTGACAAAAAGAAGGCATGTTTTGCTAAGGAAATAACAGTATAAAATAAAGGTCCAGAAAACTATCTGCTCTCTAACTAAAGTTCACTGAACTGATAAAAATGCCTTCAAAGTGAAGGTGTACTGAAGGACCTTTATTAAGACGGTGCTTTTTTTCTTGTGGCAATATAAGGATTGCTTAATTATTGTCTCTTTTGGTGAAAGGGTCATCTGACAACTGTGAATTATCAGAATTTGTACTTCAGTCAGATGTAAGCCCCAAATTGTTTACTTGTTGATCTCCTCAGTCTCAGATGAGAAAAAGGACTAGTTTCAAATTTGGTTAAAACTGAGATGTTGAATTGTTTTAGTCATAATAGGCAAGAAACTCACTCTGCTTATTTAACCTAATAAAGTCAAGAAAATGAGGTAATCATCTGAAAACACTGGAACAAGTCAGTGGGTACTTATTTCAGAAATATCAAAGGTATGTTTGTGATTCCAAGACCTGAATTTTCATGATATTGTGAGACAGTTGAATGTGAAAAGGTGCAACTGTAAAGGAAATCTATATCAGCACACAAGTGGAAAACAGTTCCTCTTCTTGGGATGACCTTTCATCCGAGTGCCATTTTTATGCAGTAAGCGTCAAACAATACAGTAATAACTTTTCCTAGCAACATAAGATTAGTGAATGAAGCAGAATAATCACAAGCATTTTCATTAATTTTAACTATATTAGCATCCATTGTCAATATACTGATGGAGTCCATCCAGATGGCTGAAGCCTGTGCTCAGTGCCTGCTGAAACAGGCTTGCTTTTTTTTTTTTGCAGAAATTGTGCCAAGATCAATTCTGGAGATGTTCCAGAAGACAATCAAACTTTGACTGCGACCATTAGCAGCTATTGTGGTGAAGCAGGAACAGCTCTGTGCAGAAAGACACTGCAGATGATATCTCTGCATTTAGGGTAGGAAGGTAACACTTAAAACTAGTTTTAGTTTGGTCCCACAGGTTCAAAAACCATTTAGTAACTAGGATATATCAAATGTGTTTCTTGAGCACACTCCCTGGTTTAATTTAATCCAAAAGGAATCCAGAGTAATGTACTTTAATTATTTTAAGATGTGAATCAGTGTGTGTCCCCTGGTGGGCATGGTCGGGAGGTACAGTTCTCAATCCTGTGGACTAAATGTGAATGTGGAGGCACCGATATAGCAAATTTGATGTATTAGTCACCTTTTTCCACAGAGTCATGGATGGTAGGTGCAGTTGTTCAGGCTGTACTAGTTGGAGTCGGACAATGACATGGGTACCTTAACACCACACGTCAGCCATTTGGGTTTCCCAGATGGAGCACCTGCAGCCACAACACTTCAAGTAAAATCATCACCTACTTGAGGTACTTGTGTTTTGATAAAGGTGTTACTGGCAACAACTCTTACCAAAGTGATTTTGCTTAACAAAACACTGTTTCATCACCCCTGCAGTGCATTTGTGTCCACAGGATCACATTTCAGGAATCAGCCCAATGAATCAACTTCATATACTTACTAGTTATTTTGTTGGTTTTTAGCTTGGTATGTAGTTGTTCTGTTGGAATAATGTTTCTTAATGGATCATGTGGAGATATCTCCAAGTGAGCTGGTCATAAATGCAGATTAATGCTACTTTACCCGTAGACATTTCAATCTTATTCTGATAACATGTTTTTTGGTTTATATCCTTACTATGTATGTAGATAATTTCCTTGGATCTAAAGGAACAAAATATACCAATTAGCATGTTCCTATATATCTGTGCTTCTGTTTACTTCCCTAGTTATGCTCAGGGTACCCAATCCCAGGTCTCTGGTCTTGACCTGCCTTGGAAACAGAGAGCTAAGATACCACTCTGTATCTGCTAATAAAGTAACATCTGTCCCCTGATGACAGCTCCATCTACCATTTTTGTACTCGTTTTCTTCAGTTAGGCAAGTTAAGAATTATCAGCAGTGAAATGTTCTTTTTTGTATTCTTTTTAGTTCTCTGTAGTAAATACTAAATGTGCCTCTTTCTCCCTGGAAAGCATGTTGTTCTCTGTTAATGAGATTTCACACATTAAACCATACTGATAAGAGCAGAGTGGAGCTAAGATTACATATTTTAAGTTGCTTCTGTTGCTAGGTAGTGATTAACTTGCTATCTAACATGTTAATTTTCCTTCTGAATCTATCCAATGTATCCTGTAAAAATTTTCCTTCATTTAAGCCATACAATCAGTTTCTCAATTGTTAGAGCCAAATTCTGGAGCCCTTTAATACTTTGCGTGAGCTTAAAACCATACTTTTATAATTGAACATGAAAAAGTAAATATGTTCATGTTTCTGTAGTTCATACAAGGTATTTTCCCTCTGCTGTAGTATTGTATCTTCTAAATTATGTTGCAGATAGCTCTGATTGCTTTGTTGATTTTCCTTAAATGACAGATGACTGTGGGCAAGTTCTCAATTTTTCTTCCCAATTCCCCAACTTGAGGATTGTCATCCCAAGTCTTATTGTGTTTGCAATGAAATTTTTCCTTGGGAGGTACTATTTTGAGCACAGATTTTCTGTAACAGTGGGAATTATTATCTGTGACTAATAACAATCTCTATGGAGCTTGTTATACAATGAAGACTGGTCATGTGAATATATTCCTGCGATTGCTTGCAGCTAAAAGCAGCTTAAATTTCTGCAAGTTGCTGCCTTATCAAAATGTTTTCTCTCTACTAGAAGAAGGTAAATTATTTAAGCTCCTTTTTTAACTCAAGTTCAATAACACTTAGGTGAACTTTCATGCAACAACCTAGAAAGATGTGCAAATTAACAGCAGTTAAGCTGGTCCTTGAACTGTTCTAACAGAATTTAATTGTCATTTGAATGGGTTCTTAGATAGCTAACCTGCTTCTAAAATAACATTTTTCAGAAGTGTCCCATAGGTGTGCAAATAATAAAGATTCCAAGAGTGAAGGTCTTACTTGCAATCAATTTTTTTCTCCTAATTATTTATTTTTAAACAACTCTTGTTTGGTACAAACATTCTGAGAATTAGGTATATAAAACAAAACCCAGCAGACAAAACACCAAAATAACTAGAGAAACAAACCCCAAAACACCAACCTGAGAATGGCACGGTCCATTCTGTCTGTCATATAAACCATCCTGTATTAATTGTATTGGAAACACAAACTGAAACAGTCATCTCTTGAAAATAGCTTTCCTGTCCTGTAGTGATGCTAACTGATTAATTAACAGCTGCAAAATATAGCCATAGCTTGATCAAGGTTTGCTTATTGTCCTGGGAATTCTGTCTAATGGAACTGAGTGTTGGATTTTCTTACAGTGTGATTAAACTATAACTATCAGGTGGTTGTTCTGCTCCTGTCCTGCTTAAGGTCAGATTGCTCATGACATGCACTGGTATTTCAAACACTAAAACTGGCTTTCATTGCAAAACTGCCGTAAAGTGTCTCCTACAGTGATGTCATTATACAGGTCTGTCTTCAGAATAATTCTAAACTTTGCCTACTGTTGAAGGAGATGCTGGTTATTGTGATGGGCCACCAACATGAGGTAAGAAAACATAGATTTTGTAATCAGAGTTCCTCTGAGAGATTAGGTTTCCCAGAGAAGCTGTGGCTGCCCCATTCCTGGAAGTGTTGAAGGCCAGGTTGGATGGGGCTGTGAGAAACCTGGTCCAGTGGCAAGTTTCCCTGTCTGTGGCAGGCTGTTGGAATGAGATTATCCTTCAAGTCCCTCCCAAGCCAAGCCCTTCTATGATTCTATTATAGCAGGCAAATTTGCACAGAATGTAGCAACTGCTACTTTTGATTTGGTTCTGTCAAGTCAATACTGAGGATGTAAAATAAAAGTGCAAGTAAACAAGAGCTTGTTACTCAGGATAAAAACCGTGGATGAGATTGCAAACCAGGTGTCATTAGTGAGAGCTACAAAGAATTTCTACACCAGGTAAGTCCAAGTAAAAATGAGGATGCAGGAGGCTGTTCCCAGGGCCATGTCGGTTTTCTGTAGTAATTACGCATGTGATGGATTTGATTTATTTTGGAGGGCCTGGAATAATGAAGTGTTTGCTTACTTGTTCAGTAACGCTTCTGATCTTGTTGACAACGTTAGGGGAGGAAAATTGGCTGAGCACTGGCACTGCCACCTCACTGGGTACCTAAAGCTGTCCTGGGAAATGGGGTCACAACAATTAGTGTGCTGCTGGGGAGGGGTGGTAATGAATGGGAACTGCAAGCAGAGCAGGGAACGTAATTAGGAAATGAGAAGTAGCTTCAAAAACTCTGTAAGGATTTGATTACCATTTATATACATTTGAGTTCTGTCACTTCAGAATATAAACACAGCAGGATTATGGGGAATTAAAGTATGTTCCTACTGTTGAACATGAAGCAAGGTCAAGCAGCAGAATGACTTGATTTGTGCAAACTGGACAGTGATTTTGAGAAATACATCAGGACTTAAAGCTATCAAAAAATGGTAATTGAAGAAAAGATACTAGACAAAAAGCTATAACTGTATATTCTTAACAGTATGAAGTTTTCAAACAGAAGAATAACTTACCTTCAATGAAGTACTAAGACTCCAGAAAAGGTCATGAACAGTCAAGTAAATAATTTTAGTTTAATAAGGGTTCTAAAGGTTTCAGGCCTTGTGGTAGTGCTGAATTTTGCTCATCTCTGTATAACTTAAATGTCGCAGTGAAATTGCAGAATAGAAATCCAAAGATACACAAAAGTAGGGTCTAAATTGTGTAGCTTTGACCTACAAGGAGGTTCAAAAAAAACCCACCATGCAACTGTAGGGGAATAAGCAATACACAACTGGTCTCTACTTGAAGGTGGGAGGATCCTCTGGTTCTGTCACACTGTTTCTGTGTCTCAAATGAAGAAAGCTCTTCAAGCCTTGAAATTCTTCTCCAAAGTAGGATGATGATGATGATGTGAAAGGAAAACTGCATAAGACACTAGAAACAGCTACATCCAATAAGTCAGTCAAAATCCCTGGTGCTAAACAAAGTACCTGTTAAGTGTATGCTCATTATGTAAGACTTCTGCCATGAAATTAATCAAGGCAGACATTCAGGTTTATGTGACCCCTGTGTGGTGTCAGTGGGACCTCAAGCAGAAGAGCAGGGGAAGAAATCAAGTGAACTATCTCCAGTTACTTCTTGACCATAAATAATAATGGACTGAATTTGAGAATTTGAAGGCAAGAGTAGAGAGCAAAGAGTTTCAGCAAAATTAGTTTTCAGCACTTTTAAAATGTGTTGCTATGAGGCAACTACAAAGAAGGAATGATACTCTGTAATTCACTGGTGTATCAAAACTAAAGTCTGAAAACATTTAAGTTACTGCTATATGAAGAGAACTCTTTTCAGACTGTATGGAGTACATAACTGAAGAGGCATTTATTTATCAGGATGGTAAGCTATGCTTATTGCAGTTAGTCTTTCTCTAGTAGTAAAAAGGAAAATAGAAATGTCAATAATTTTGCCATCTCTATTGATTCATAATTTCTAAGGTTGTGATTTCTGACTAAAAGATGTAATTATGTCCCATGTTACCACCAAATCTCTCCACTTTTGTCTCATAGCCACAACCAAATAATTCAGTCCCCTTGAAAATGCTTGAAATGGACTTCTCCTTTTTTTCTATTAGTTTTTGTTTCTTAATTTTTGTTCCTCAACATCGGGCTTTGTCTCAGAATTTTTTTTCTTCAGAACAGCCTCTGTTTATGAAGATGATTTGGAAACATTCATGACCATATAGCAAAAGATTGCTGAAGTTCACTTTAAAAGACAAGCATATGCAATCTTTTAAGAAATGAAGATAGGGAACAAATTCCTAAAAAAACCCCAGTGTATTTGTGTGATATTTTGAAAAAATAAGTATTTTTCAAGTATTGCTCTTGGGGAGTCCAGTCTAATCCCTTCTATCAGTGTGTAGAGGGATGAGAACTAGAAAAACAAAAAAACACTGGAAATGCATTTCTTCATCCTGTTCCCAGCACCACCCACACTCCCCCCTCCAAGGAAAATAATATAATGCTGTTTCCATGGAAAAATCAACATGATAGAGGACTGCTGGATAGCCAATACCATTTTTTAAATCCAATGGGTTGCAGCTGTACTGAGAGGGAACAAATGTTTTGCTGCCTTTGCTGCCAGATAATAGATTATATTTGGAAGCATAAGACTAATGAAAAAATACAGTTCGGAAACATAGTGATTGCAAAGCTTCAGGCATAAGAAAGGAAACTGTTAGCTTGCTCTGTAAAGCAGACTGGGCCCAAAAAAATTTCGTGGTGGTTTTGTTTGTTTGTTTGTTTGTTTGTTTTAGATGCAGTGTTAGGTTTATATATAATTTTGTTTCTTAAGGATCCAGTTTTTCACCATGGCAGTGATCCTAAGCTTCCTGCTTTCTGCTGGCTATAATTTATCTACTTACCAGCAGCAGCCATCTGCTTGGAAAATCATTAACTCCGACTTGGGTGGAGGAAGGCAGGGCCAGTGACTGGGAGATGGGATTGTCCTGTGGAGGGAGAGCAGGCATGGTGCTCCTGCTTCTTTGGGTGTGCTCCATGCTGGTGGGCAGCCACCCTCTTTATGGATATAGAAAAGTAACATTTCCCTGAGATACTACCATGCAACAAACTCCAGAGAAATGTGAGAACCTGAATCACATCAGGGTTTTGGTGTCTGGAAGAGTGTGCTGTTTGCTGTTCAGTAAGGACCTCCCCACCACAGCTTGCAAGATTTTTAATTGACTTACTTGGTTGAACTTGTAGGTTTGGGCAGATTGCAAGACCAAACTTACTGAAGTTGACTATAACTAGATAGAGTTACTCGTATTTGGCTTTCATGGAAGTGTAAAATGGTGTGTCATCAGTCAGAAGGGACCTGATCTGTAGTTTCACAAGTTGCTGCTCACCAGCTGAGGTTGCCTGTGTCCCTGCGGGGTCACTGCAGCCAGTGCTTTCCATTTTGCATGTGGAACATGCCTGCCCCTGGTTTAAAGTTTAGCAGAGGACCAGCAACTCTTTTAACTGTGGTGACTTTACCACAGGTGACCAATCATTAAGGTCACCTTAATGGTTTTATTCAGATATGTAGGATCTATAGTTTCATTATTGAACATTATTAGATTTGAGAATGAAAAAAAGAAAAAGTTATTCTGTTAAGCTCTTTATAATGAGACATAAAAGTTAAGTGTATGCCATTAAATCTTGTTAAAGCAAACAAACAGGTTATCTACTTTTCAGTCATCTGTTCATTGTCATGACAGAAACATTGATTTTTATCTTTTAGAGATCAATACCTGCAGAATTGGAGCTCAGTCTGGCACAGCTGGATGGAAACACTTCTTGAGTGCATCTGTAAGAAGCTAGTAAACTGAATCAATAATGCCATATGACATAAAGGAAAGAAGAAATATCTTTACAACATCAAGCAGAGGTTTAGTAATCTGATCCACATTCAGGGTATTGAGCAACTCATCAAATACGTGTGCAACAAGCAGTAATTGATTTTTCCAGTCCCTGACCACCTGAATATGTGTATGTAATATCACTGAGTAGCTCATGCAAACTTTTGTCTATTGAATTGCTGGGAAGATTTTACTAAAACATCCTGTGGTTCATTTTTTTTTTTTTTTACAGTTTGTTGGTGATGAATGATGTAGGAATCAAAATCCTCACCTTTTAGAAACCACCATTTGTTATAAAATAGATCACTGACGTTTCTTTTAGCAGCTTGAGGCAGTGTGATTCAAACTGCTGTTAGCTCTGACAAAGAGAGAACCAAAGAACTTTGTGTTACTTACTACCCCTGTAATATCCTTAAAAAGCTGTGTTTTGTTTTCTATTGGGAGTATGTGGATCAGGCATTTTTAGAGTGATGTGTACTGCAGTGACAAGCAGTGAGAAATTCACTTGAGAGCTCTGGAGCATCTGGAAGTTGCAGGTCAAAGTTTCAGCTTTCTGTTGGTTAGAAACAAAGATGGGATTAGCACCTTGCTTATCAGCATTTGTAGTCAAGCTGAAGCCTAAATGGCAACATGATTTTAGGTGGGTTAATAACAAAAACATATGCTTTCCTCCTTCTAATGAAGCATATTTTATACCAGATGTTGTTGAATATCATGAAACACTTGTTTATATAAATAAAAAAAATAATCTTAATGGAAAAATGTACTAATTCTACACTTTTAAATGCTGGTTTATACCTGAATTCTAAAGCTCATATTGCTCCTAATAGGTATAGAATTACTGTAAATTATATAAAATAGAAATGTTTAAGAAAATCATAATGATAAACACGAATAAAAAACTTATTCCCTCCCCCTCCTTTTTTTTTTTTTTTTTTTTTTTTTTTTTTTTTTTTTTTTTTTTTTTTTTTAACTTGGACATCTATAAATATGGACATGGTGATGGACTTTTCACTTTGGACACAATAATTCCTGAAAGAAAATTCAGATGCTGAAAGCTTGCATGCTCCAAATACTTGATTTTTTTTGATCAACTATTAATAGTATATTTGGGAATCAATTAAATTCTAATTAATATTGTTCCCATGAATTTGAATTCATTTAGTGATATTTTAATTTTTCAAATATATCCTTTGCCCTGCTACTGCAGGGCCTTCAGGCAAACACAGTCATAAACGTGCAGGTGTGTTTAGCAGATGTAATAAAACTATGATAAAAGTGCAGGTGTGCATAGCAGGTTTATAAAGTGAGGCTTCCATGGACTGCAACAAACTTTGTCTTTAGATGAGTTAGGAGGTAATCACTGCTACTGTGACTTTCTGATTGCCCTTCCTCCACTCTTTTCCCTCCAGCTCCGGTGGCTGTACCATTTTGTCAGGGGATGCTATGACTCACTTCCCCATTTTATTTTCTCTCACAGATGGCATAATTTCATCTCATGCTCTCCAAGTGACAAGTGACACCGTGGCACTGACTCTATTGTATTAAGCTGTGCTGGCTGTGATGAATACATAATATGTGGTGGCAGTGGGGGAAATAGGAAAACACAGGGGATGTAATGCCCTCACCCTCAGGTGCCTCTGCTGTGACTGTGCACGAAGGTAGGATCAGTAACACAGTTATTGGTCCCCATGAATTGCACTGATAATGGTTGTTTTTGTGTGCCAGGGAGCACAGAGGCGTACAGTGACTCACTGACTGACGTTGTCCTTTTGGCACACAAACAGTTTGTACAGTGCTGCCAATTCTGTCTTACTGGGTTTGCATCTATTTGCCCAGAGCTTTGAAATTCCTTTCCAGTGCTGGCAGTTTTAGTGGAACTGTAACCTATGCATCCCACAGCCCTCAACTTTTTAAAGCTGTGAGACGTGGAAGTGTTTGAGGTGTTGTCTAAGCGAAAGATAATTCCAAAACCTTGTGCAAAAGGGTTTGTTCTTTTCAGTTTTATGCTGATGTTATGATAGGCAGGCACTGAGTTTTGTTAAGGGGGAAAAATATGTTGTGAAAGACCTTCCCACCACCATCACCCTACATACTGTATTTTATCTTTCCTGAGGATTTCTGTAATCAGCTAATTTAGAAATGGTTTGATGGGTGATGAGACAGTTCTACATTTGTGCTTGGTAACTAGGGAAATCCACTGCAGTGTCTCCACATGACTAGATGTAATCTTGACTGTGTAGTACAAGGGTTATAGATGGAATGGGACCTCAAACAAAACACACAGATCTTTTGGACTGAAATCTGGGCATGACTTTTTGATGATGTACCTGCAGGAGTTATTGTCCAAAACTCTGGTCTCCAGCTTTAGAGCAGTTTTCTACATTGTGCTGATCTCTCTACCACTATCCCTGATGTGCAAGTCCCAAGAATAACATCCCTTGGAGCCACATGAGAAATGCTGGAAATATTCATAGAAAAAACATGACTGGCATCACAAATTATTTCTTTTATACTTCCCCTTCAGTAAAGACTTGAAAAAGTCAATTTTCCTGCCCACAGAGTGTTATTTCTCTGAACTTGCTTTCAGTTGAAAGGAACATTCTGTAGGAATTCCACTTCCATTTGTGTGTCTGCTCTCTACAGTGACTTTATTGACCACATAAAGAATAATGATTTTTCTTCAGTAGCTCATTCAAGAGACTCTTCGGAAGCTTGGTTTGATTTGGAGAGGGGAAAAGGGTTCAAGATAACAACATAAAGCTGCTGGGTAAATAAACGTACGTTCTTTCCTGCAATAACATTTCTTTAGCAATTTCCCTACAGAGTGGTCCAATAAAGACCCAGAGTATGGGTTTTGTACCTAATATTTTAATACATATTTTCAGGCTTTCACTGATCTATAGGGGTGATTAATTTATTAGGCAGATCAGATAGCTTAAATTGGGAGCCTATTTCCCTGGTAGAATGTAGCGAAATGGGGCTTTTTTAATGTTCTGGGGTAAATTGGAAACTGACTTTAGAGGTCAAGGCCTTGAACCCAAGTTGAGATGTGGGCATTTTTTACTACTGCTAGTTCATGTCCTCCTTTCTCTCAAGCTCTCCAGTTCAACTTGTCAAAATAATATTCGCTGGGACAGAAAAAGAACTACTCAGCAATTTGAAATGTTTATGGCAACTGGAAATGTCACCTTTTTATTTTTATTTTAACAATATTTTTTTCCCATCTAGTGTTCTCAAATACTGTTGCTCAAAGATCCTTGTCCAAATATACAACGGAAGCAAGTTATCAGAGCATGGAATACAGAATAAAACAGATTTCTTTTCCAAGGGACTCTACTAGCAAGCAGTAAGAGTAAATATGTAGACTGGAACATGATGCTGAGGACTGCGTGTTGCCAACCAACTCTAGTCTGATTGGGAGATTTGCTTCCAAAATATTCTCCTCATACAAATGAAAATGGTAATGTGAACACACCCTTGATATGAAGAATATGTATTTTAAGTAACTGTTTTAAGATTTTTTTTTTTTCCCCAGTCTTTAAATTTTTGGTCTTGCAAGTCTGTTACCAGTACCTTCTGGAGATGATTACAGATACTGAACAGCAGCTGAATCTGTTCTCCTGAATTTTTCAGGCAGACAGGAATGCTTGCCAGGCCAGCACTGAGCCAGCCAGAAGCTGTGACAATATGGGCAATATGAAACAGAATTTGATTTAACGTTAGCATGCCTTTCAGTGGGTTTATTGACTTGATTTCTCTTTTGTGCTAACTTAATCCATGCAGCTTCTAGTTGATTTGGAGTGATGACTGCTTTTGTCTGCAAAATGCTTTCCAGATGTATTCCCAAACCTGCCAATAAACAGAACTACAGGTGAGAAGTGTGACTGCTGAATGAAAACAGTGGGTGAAAAGGTGATTGTTAGGCGCTGGAGTCTTAGAGAAAATATTAAAAAAAAACCCTAAAACAGATTAAAACCATAATTAGACCAATACTGTGAGAAGATAACCAAGTCCAATTTCCAAAAGGATGCCAGTGGTTTTACACTTGCATAGCAAGAGGACTTGGCTGATGAAAGCTTTGGGAGCAGAACAGTCCATTGTTTATAAGATTGATTTGCTCTTCAAGTTAGTGTATGTAGAGCATTCTAGATCTTATACATGGCTGAAAACTATCTTCATGCATTAATTATGAAATAAATCTTACTACTTACTTTGTAGTAAGATTTATAAACAGTACTTCAGTGCTATCATCACCTCTAAGCAGAGACCCCGAAAACAGTTCCTCAATTTACCATGATAATAGAATTAAAATTTACTGTGCCTAAAGCGAGGTCATACATAAACTTTTTTGGAGTAGGGATCTGTGGTGTTTATGTAGGCGATGCCACCTCTGTAAACTTTTACCAGTTCCACCACTGAAGAGAAATATTAATGTAATAAATGGGAACGCCTCTCCCCAACTCCATCCAGCAGTTAGTAGTGCACTGGTTAGGCACTTTAAAGTAAGTCACTACTAGAAAATATGAACTACTTCTGACCCACAGATTCACACGAATACATCAGAAAACATCCAGGATTAACAGCATTATTGGTATAAATATCTGGCTGGAAAAGGGTTGTTTATTGTTTAGATAAAGTACATGTAGAAAATTTCTCTTGTGCCCCTGTTTCTTAATATACCTATAAGAAATTCCTTGTCACTGCTTTAATTGCAAAGAACATCATGAGTAAACTAGTATTTTGCATAGCTTAGTCCAGTGAATTAAGTGTAAGCATTATTAAAACTGCATTTGTTTACAATATTTAGAGGGAAGGGGAGAAAAATGTGCAAGTCAAACCTTTCTGCCTTGGAGGACAGAGACCAAATGGATAAAATAGAAGTCATTGATAAATTGGGCTGTTCAATTGGATTAGTGACAAATGACAGCTGAGTAGGGGTCATTGCAATAAATCTAGAGGGACAGTATTCAAAATATCGTCCTTAACTGTGAACATTTTATCAATTTCTCCATAGTTAGATATAAAGCTGAAATAAACCTAATCTATATTTTTAACTTTAGATTAGAAACATAAAGATAGTGCTGTTGTCACCATTTAATCCTTGTAATGCCCACATAGTCAGAATCTGATGCGGCCAGGACTTTGAGATTAGTCTGTTCTGCTCTCTCCTTATAGGAAGCTTTTCAAAAGGCTTTTAAAATGAAAAATTCACATTTATTAGAGTAAAATTTCAGTTACTGAACTTCTTAAATAGCATATATAGATGAGATATAACACAAGAAACCTCCCTCTCTCTGTCTTCTCTATTCTAAATACTTTCAGCACAGGTCCTTGCTCCAGGACTGGCTTCAATGAACGTGTTTGTTTTAGGAATACTGCCAAACTCCATACAACCTGGTGTAGTCAGGGGGAAGTTTTTCCCCTGCTCCTCAGGAAGGGGAAGGTACAGTCCCTTTTCAAACCACAGGTTCTCAAGCAACACTGTTTGACTTTCTTCCCCAGTAAAAAAAAGCAGAAACCACATAGTTTCTGGCATGTTGTTATCCAGTGGTTTTCCTGGAACAACTGTAACACCAGAGGCCTGCCCCTATGTCCTTCTGTTTTTGGAATGTGACACAGGCACTCCAAACAAAATGGGCTGGTTTAGTCCATTTTAACATTAATCCATCTGATCAAAAAACAAACAGTGGCCAGGTTGATATCTAATAAATGACAATGGTCAGATATTGGAGATGCATTTTAAATTAAAAAAGAAATTGAAACGAGAATGCAGAGAAGAGAAAAATTCCTCAGCGTGAGCTTTGACAGAATTATGAAATAAATAAAAAAAAATGTGTTGGGTGGGAATATTTTTCTCTCTTTGAATGGTTTGAAGCAATTTGAGAATTTTTGGTCAATTTAATACATAATCCTTTAACTGTAGTGTTCTTGGTGAAGAGCATGCTTCAGCGTCTGTCTTGATAGAAGATGCTATTTCTCTCAAAACTGATTTATTCTAGTTTGGTGTGACATTAGCTGCAAGCTTTTTCAACTGTACAGGCAGAATTTGGTTGTTGCGGGAGGTGCCCAAAACCCTGCTGTGCAAGTGAAAAGAGTGATAAGTGGCAAAGAGGGGAAGAGAGCTACAAGGGAAGAAGAAAAACCTGCTGAGAGTGAAATGTCCAACGCACACACTGAGTGCTGGCTCCTGCTTTCAGAAGAGGCCTTTTATTCCAGCAGCAGTGGCTGCCCTTGCGGCGCCCTGAGCCTTCCCTGTGAGCAGCAGCACTACCTGACCCTCAGTGTTCCCATTTGGAAAAGGAACCCTTTGCTCTTTTACTGCACAGCAGCAGGCTGTGCTCTAAGGTGTTTAACAGCACTGTTTTCATCAGGATTTAGTGGAGAGAATGCAGAGGATTGATCTCAGTCTAGGGAAGGACTGAGGCTTGGCCTAAGTCTCAAGTTTAAGGAACTAAAATGGACCCTTTATTCTGGTTTGCTGTTTTATCACCAGCACTTCTCAGTTCTCTGTTGCAAAGACTAGAGGGAAACATGCTCAAGTATTCCCAGCTGTGAACAACACCTAAGGAATGATAGGATTTAATTCCATAGTAGTTGTTTATCTCTCCATCTCCCTGAAAGAGGTTATATTGCGGTGGTGGTCACTCTCTGCTGCCACATCTCAGGTGAAAGGATAAGAGGAAACGGCCCTAAATTGTACCAGGGGATGTCCAGATTAGATATCAGAAACAAAACAACCCACTGAAAGAGTGGGCAGGCATTGGAATAAGTTGGGGAGATGGTGAAGTCCCTGTCTCTGGAGGTATTCAAGATTGTCTTGAATTTTGGTTCTTAAATTACTTACATATTCAGCCTGCAATTATGAAGGTAGAGTCAGACACATAAGTAGAACTGGGTGTTGCTTGGGCTTAAGCTGCATCTCAGGAGGGTTGGAGCCAGAGACCACTCATAAAGAGCAAAAGTCTCTGAAAGCAAATGATCACAGTGGAAATAAGCAAGATTAAAACAAGTGCTTTTCTTAGACTCTCCAAAGGATTATGAAGAATGATGTTTTTATAGTGACAAATGGAGCTCAGTTAGGGAACTAGATGTTCCAGTTTTAGAGACTACAGTGTCTGTGTGCTGATGTTAACACAGCAAAAGTTCTCAAGTAACAAAAATGAAAAATTGCCCTTGCATTGTTGTCTCAATTTTGCATCAGTATCTTGGCACAGCATTCAAATATTTTGAGCAGAGATTAGTAGTTTTCTGCTTCAATACTCCAAGTAAAGGTTTAAGAGCAAATTCTTAACACAAGTGTTTTGTATAAAATTGACTTACTTCATTCTGTTAAATTGGAGAATAAAGAAATTCTAGTACTATCAATGCCTGTAAATTTTTTATATGAAAGTATTTACGTTATAGAAAAAAAAGGGCTGAAGGAAGAGGTCATTTAATCCATTGAACTCTCTCTTAAATCTTTATCTCTGTTTAAAAATCTCTAGTGAAAGAGTTTCTAGAATTACATTAAGTGGCATGATGCAGTTCTGCACTAACTTACAGTAAAGAATTGCCTACTTCTGATTCATTTCCCTGGCAACACTGAAAAGTCACCTATTCTGTGGTGATATTTTGTGGATATGGAAGCAACGTTCTCTTTCTCCTTATACCTTTCTGGGAGATTTTCTTACATTTTCAAGTTTTTTAACATGTATTTTCAATCTAAAGACTGTAATTTTTTTACTCCCCCCAAGAATGTATTTTATCTTATTTTGTTGCTGTACTTGTGACAACCTTATAGCAGCCTTCAAGTACCTGAAGGGGGTTTACAAGAAGGCTGGAGAGGGTCTTTTCACAAGGGCATGGTGTGATAGGACAAGAGGGAATGACCTTAAGCTGAAGAGAGAGCAGGTTTAGAAGACATGTTAGTAAGAAATCCTTCCCAAGTTGCCCAGAGAACTTGTGGAAACCCTGTCCCTGGGAGTGTTCAAGGCCAGGTTGCATGGATTGAGCAGCCTGGTCTGGTGGAAGGTGTCCCTGCCCATGGCAGGAGGTTGGAATGAGATGAGCTTTAAGGTCCTTTCCAACAAAACAGTTCAATGTTTCTGTGATCTTACACATATGCAGATAGAGACATTATTGGGGTGAAAGGATTGCCTCATGTTTTGCATGTGACCTTCCAGTTTGTATCTGCTGACGTTTGAATACTCTGAGTGGTTTGTGTTGGTGATTTTGTCTATCTATGTCTGTTCAACTCGAGCTAGTTCTCATTTTGAATTAGTTCTTTTGATTACTCTTACTGTTCTACTCTATCCATATTTTGAAGTACTGTCTACTGCTTCTTCTCCTCTCTGTGCAGGCCAGTGCCACGGCACCTTTTTGGGAAATGATGCAATTTGGGTGCTTGCAACCAGTTCTCTGGAGGTGTTAAGAGTAAAGGCTGAGTCCGTTGTAGCTGAACAAAAGGGATATGAAAGAGACTGTGGAAGGTGCCAGTATTCTCAGTGTATTTGCTGTGAGGGAAGAAGGCACTGTAAACAGGCTAATGGATGGTACAACTACTATATCATCCAAGAAAAGTGGGGAGGATTCCAGTATAGAGATGATCAATATGTATAAAGCTCCAAGAAATGTTTTTTGTCTTTAAGATTGGTGCAAGTTGAAAACTTGCTGAGCAAAAATATTTAGAAATAAAGGTAATAGAACTGGCAGGACTGTAGCAAGTGTAATCAATAATAAAAGGATAATCTGTCTTTCTTTGTGGTACACAAAGCAATAATCTGTTGTTCAGATTGATTAAATGCCTCAGCTCTGTTTCGATTATTAATCAATCTCTAAAACAGCTTATTGTGAATATAATACAAAGTACTAGAGATTATGGATAGTGGATAGTGATAACAGGATGAGGGAGGGGGAGTTTTTTTTTCTTTGTGTGAAAGAAGTTGAGCTGAAGCGAGGTGGAGGGGTTTTTTTTAGACATACTTTCTGTTCCTATATATATTAGTGGCTTAACTGCAGTGTCAAGTTGCAGATTTCTAAAACAGGGTCTAAAAGTTGAGTTTACACAAGTTATGATTTTCACCTCTCATATGGGGTCTAAAAAATTGGGAAGCTCTTGGATAGGAAAAACATGACCAGTTATCTTTTGGAAACATGTTGTTGTCTGATATGTCCTTTGCATTAATTATTTGTTTTATTCTTACACTGAAGCTTATTTGAACCGTGGGCTAGCCTAGACTTTCAGCTTTTGAGATTTTTAAGTTATTAGGAAGAAAAAACTCTTTCCTATGTCTTTTGTATTCTATGCCTGGCATTGCATTATTGCCAGAGAGGTTTGGGTTTTTTTATGAGTAGGTTAGGTGTTGTTTTTGCTTCAAGAGGGCAAAGAGACAAAATTTAACTTGTCCAAATGGCTCATTGCTGTCTGAAAGGTGGATTTGGGTTTTGCCTTTTTTTTCCCCTTTTTTTGACTTCTGTTAAGACATTAAAATATATCTGTTTTACTGAAATTTATTAAACAATCTTTATGAAATGTAAAATCACTTAAGCCCCCGAGAAGTAACCTTTAATTTGTCTCTCCTTTGAGACCAGAGTTGGACCAAATGACTTCCAGAGGTGCCTTTCAACTTCTCTTACTGTGGAACTTGATGATTAAATGATAAGATGTGAAATAAAATATACCTGAAATGTTAACCTTTAGATAGATTTGGTGCCAATGATCAGAGTAGTTGAGTTGATACTTATTTGTCTTTCTCTTTTGGAGAGTTCTCTTTCACCAACACTCAGGAGTGCTTGTACCATGAGCTTCTCCATCACTTTGTCTCCTTGTGACTGCTAGTTATCTGTCTTGGTTATCCAAGCCCTGCATTGTTTGGATGAAATAAATGGTTCTCCATGCTGAGGACAACTCTAGTCTCATAACCCTCTCTCTGAGGATTTACACAAATGCATGTTTGTTTGGTTCCATTCTTCCAGGGTAACACTGAATGTGTGGTTTACAGACTCATGTTGGATCTTCAGAAGAATTTTCAACTTGTGAACAGTACTGACCTGCATGATTAATGATGGATTATGCTGACAGTATAAATTTAATTGCATCCTCAATCTTGACTCCTTTCCAGCTGTGTTGTTTTGGGGGTTTGGAATTTGGGGGTTTTTGTTTGTTTGTTGGTTTGGGGTTTTTTGATGGTAGAATGAAATAATGAAGCTGATGATAAAATATGCATATAAAAATTCTGGCAAATTTATTACAAAACAACATGGCTTGATTTCTTATTTTTCTATCCATCTGGTCATTAGGCCTTTCCAACTGTCAGTGTCTAATATAATCTCCTTTAATAGCAGCATATAATTAGCTTTATGCTGATCAGAGGCATTGGGAATGGTGGTGGTAACATTCAAATCTGAATATCAAAATCCCAGAGAAGATAACTCAAACAGACATATGTCTAAGCCAGCATTTATGACTTTTTGTCCTAAAGTCTGTAACTGGTGATTTAGCACGTGAGCTATGAACTATGGTATGGAAATTTATCAATTAAGAATCCTCAGGAGTTCTGGAAGGAGAGTACAGATGTCTCTCCAAATGGTAATGTGGTAATATTTCACATTTTTTTCCTCTATACAGTCCTGTTCTCTCTTCACATATTTGATTTCTTCTTATTTGTCAAGTTTCTTATTGAAAAAAAGGTAATGAAACCTATAGCCTTGACATTGCTCCATTAGGAACAAATTGTCTCCATTTTTAACCTTAATCCAGAGCTCTGTGTATACCATCTATACATGTGTACTTTACAAAGTGTTTACTTAATGACTGTTACAGGAGTGCAGTTTTCTAGTGCTTTTTTTTCTTTTTCTGGGGAGGTGACTTGGAGCTGTTTTTGTTTTCCTGCACACCTCTGGTAAATGTATTGCAAATATAACATGGTAGCTGTTGTTCAGGAAGGCCATTGAAGAGTGTTGATGTTGCTGAGACTGGGACTTCATTCTGAAAGTATAAATTTCTCTCAGTTCTTTTAAAGAACATTTGATTTGAACAGCTGTCTTCCAGAAGTGTTCTGTCTTGCATATGGAGTTGGAGAAGTCAGCTATTTGATCATAAAAGAGCTAATTACGGGGCAGGATTTCAAACACTTCAGATAGATATTTATTGACTAGATCTAGCAAATTATTTGGTTCATTGGAACATATTGGAACATCAACCTCTGTATTTTGCTCTGCAGTCAACCAAAATAAACTAAACAGGGCTTCAAAAAAGGAGATACACCTTGACAAGTGAAAATTACATCTCTTGCATTAAGGCTGGAAGTGTCTTTGAATTTAGGCTTTCAGTTCTTCTATAGAAGATCACAGTTCCCTTTTCATTCTCTGGCATTGTAATCCATTTGAGGATTCTGTCAACACCCCTTTCAAAAAATGCATAAACCTGTTAAGATTTGTAGGAGAAAAATCTATACAAGTTGCCTTTTACTCATGACCTGAAGTGCACAGCCAGAGCTTTCTCCAAGTGTTTCAGTACCAGAAAAAGGAAAAGCAGACTTCTATTTCTTTATGATTCTGTATTGAAAGTAAGTAGTGGCAGCACTATAGGGTTTATTTTTGGCCTAGACTTTTGCTCAAGGATTTTTGGTTGTCCACTACTTGCTGACCAGACTGTGAGGACACATCCTTACTCTGACAGAACACTGAAACAGATACCAAGAGAGTCACTGCAGCACTTGAAACATCAACGAGATGGGAAGCTCACTGACTTCCTTCCAAAGAGATCTGTCAGGATTCATTGCAGGATCTATTCCTTACCTTCCTCCTTTAATTTCCTGCATCATTTAACCAGTGTTTTCTGTGGCAGAACTGCTCTGCACATCACTGCTTTCCTTTATGTTTGTTAATAAATAGTGGCTTCTGCTACACAAGATTTTTTGGCAGGCAGTAGTGAATATAATCTCTCTGGGTTGCAGATATAAACTAAAGACAACTCCCAGACCTTTTAATAAGAAACCAAAACCTGTTAATGATGCATAGGAAGCAGCCTGGAATTCACTGGGTGGCTCCCCACTGTGGGCCTCTCCCTTCTCTTCCCCCCTTCCAAATAAATTTAGTCTAAGACTAAACTCTTTTCCTGTTCTTGACAATTGTGTTTTCTGGATTTTCTTAGGAAATGATTTCCTCCAGCAAAACTTCCTCATACCTCAAACCACCTTTGCTCAAAGTGTAGTTTTGGTGTGTAGATTAGGGGAAAGGGAATGCTACATTCTAAAGTAAATTGAAAAAGTATACACTAACGCTCAAGGATGGTTAAGAATGTTTTCTTTAGAACTGAATTCTTTAAAAATAGTACTAAATATTTTGAGTTACTGTAACACATGCACTAAGCTGTATATGCAAAGACATTAAAATATTGAAACACTACAAAGATCCTAGAAGGCCTTGCTTTCAAGCTAAATTTAAATGAGTTAATTCTTAATTCAGTTTCTTTTTCTCTTTAATACTCAACCCTGAAACAAAAATGAAAAAAAAGTATGCTCAGTGCTATACAGAGATATGCTGTGTCTTGAAAGGCTTGAAAATGTCCTCAGAGGTCAACATTAACAGATATTGATAGTTTGAGGTATATGCTCTACAAGACTATAAGAGAAAGCAATAAATTGGATAACTTTCATCAAAACAAGTCTGTCCTTTTTATTCAGCAGAAAACTTTCAGTAGTGTAGAGGTGGTATGAATAATTGTGGTAACAGAAGTATCTTTAGTGCTAGTTTCTTTACTGATTTTTTTGGCATTATCTTTCATAAATACAAAGCAGTTTTACATAATTATTAATTGGATCTTTTGGGGAGGATCAGCAGAATTTCCACTTTTCAGCAAAACCAAGTGGCATTAACTTAAGGCTATCCAAGATCACTGTAAAGAGTATCAGCCAGGGGAATTTCACCCTGAAGAATAAGACCTGTAAGAACCTTTACCTCATGGCTATCCCATGCTCATACATTTTGCCATTGAAGGGCACCCAGAGGACAGTTTGCCAAAAGGGTTCTGTGGTGCAAAAAGAGCAATGAACATCGATATCAGAGGAACTAAAAAGAAGTTTGTGTTTTGTGATTTGTGCATGTTTGAAGAGAATGTTGCTTCCTGAATTCCTTTGGCTGAAGTCGCCTTAATTTAGCGAGGTGATTTGAAATACATGTAATATTGAGATTGGTTTGTTACTGGTGGCTGCTTCTGTATTTTTAAGGTGTTGGCTGGGTTACCCTTGTTGGTCTCTCTGCACTAATCTGCAGGCTGTTCCTGCCTCCTCCTGGTAGAGAAGGTTATTTCCCAGCCTTGCTGCTTAAAATTCCTTGCAGAGCTGAATTAAGGCACAGTCTAGAGGGTGTCAATCCACTGAAGAAAGAAGGGAACAAAAAACTCTGGTGCCCTGCAATCTAGCATTGCTCTTTTAAGTAAAGTGAAAGACCTTCTAGGTAAACTATTTTTTAGTAAGCTCTTTGAGCCACCTGGGAATGGACCTTGTTCAAGTTTGTCAGCTAAGAAATAAGCTCCTGGAGTGATTCTAAACATCTTTGCATTTTTGTCATAGAATGAAGTCAACTTTTGTGCTGGTCCTAATTGCCTTCTCTTATATTGGACACTTAGAGCTTCAAGTGGAGTAAAACTAGAGGAAGTATTACCCAATACACTCTCTTTTGTTCAGTGTTTTGGCACCTGCCAGAATTGGAGAAAGTTTCACTTTTGTGCCAAAGAAAATGAAGGCAGAAAGAAAGGTAAAGTATGGGGAGGTTATGGAGGTGAGTTGGAATACGGAGAGAGCATTTGTTCATGCACTGTTTGGAATTTGGTTTATCTCCTGATACATTACAGCTGTTTTGAAACACTTTCACCATTGACATTGTACCTCCAAGAGGAGGGAGCTGATTCATAAACTTAAATAGAGAGTGTTAGCTGTACAAAAAAGATACTACACATCAAAATTCAGGAGTGTTGTGTATTAGGCCCAAGTGCAAGACATTAAATTTTATTAGAAAGCTACAAAATAAAACTAGTTTACAGGTTTTTTTTAGGACATTGATCAAAATCTACTTACACAAATTAAAACAAAGAAACACATTTGTTGAATGATTGCAATTCCTGCTGCCTCAGAATTCTTTTTTATTGCTCCTTGAAAGGCATTTACTTAATTTTTCTTGTTCAATCAGGTAGGTATCATAAGTGATTTTGTACAATAATGATTTTAAATTGTGTTGATGCATCACTTACAGAATGCAGTTGTTAAAATCACATTAAATGCAGCTGATAAAAGCAGAAGAAAGGAAAGACAAGGAAGAAAATGGATGTAAACATTAGTGGACTCCAGTAAGATTATTGATTTCTTTTGAATTTTTGTTTGACAGATAAAATGGTAAAGTAAAATGTCCAACTTCAAAGCATCACTTGAAGAAAATAGGAGAATGTAGCGAGGGAGGCAGAAAATGATGAATGTTACTTTGTTAGAGAGAGGAGCAAATGCAATCGTTCTGCATGAAGTGTTCATCATTTCCCTTTTTTTGTTCTACAGCATTTGATAAACATCCATTTAGCTGCAGTAGGCAAAAAAATCATGTTTAAAGTCTTGGTTCATGGGTCATCTTTCAAAGCATTACATCTTAATAGTTCAAAACTTTATCAGGTTCTGTACAACAGTTCAATGTCTGAGGCTTCAAGCAATTTTCAGCTGAAAGCAGTGAGGCACTGCACTTGAACAGGGAGGACATAATGCATATGCATTCACATCAGGGCTAAACAGATTTTATAGAAATACCACTGGAGATACTGATCTCTGAAGAGAAACACATTACTCCAAATACGTGCATTCAGAATAGCAATGAAATTACCCTCTGAGGCTTTCTGTGATGTTACACGTGGACTGTGAATGTTATTATTCTGTAGGATGAGAGGAGAGAACACATGAGTTACAGTGTTAAGTCATATGCAGGCTGTAGTCTAAATACATACAGATTTTCGGGTGGAAAAAGGAAGGAAGTAAACAAAGATGCTGCATGTAGGTTTTTTGATCTTAAAAACTGCAATCTTGCTTATTTACAAAGAATTCCCAAGTTCTGTTTCTTTAAAAATTTGGCAAAAAATGAGGTGCAAATGAGAGAGAAAGACTTGCTGATAGGTGCCAATCTCTTAAACAGCATCTTCACCTGGCCCTTCAAAAACCTCAGCCAGTCTCAATCCCTTTTGTAATTTCCAGGTTTTTTTCTAATACACACATATATATGCAAAGCACTATCCAGCAAAGTTTTTACTTGTTTCTAAGCTAAATTGCCATAGCAGATTTCCATGTGCTTTTGGAAGGGGACAGAAACAGTGGTTCTGTTCTCAAGGCAGGTACTGTTTTGTGAAAGATCTTTACTATTTATTGCAGCTATCCCTGGTGGAAGATTGCAATTACTATCCTACTTCCAGCAACTCTTTACCCGAATCATGACAGCTCTTAATTATGTGTGAAAGAAGAAGTTATATACAGAGAAATTTCTCAGCGAGAATTACCTCTGAAATGTATTCAGGCTTAGAATGGTCTGCAGCAGGGTTATTTGTCTTGTGCTTCTCATTTGGTTATTTTTGCTTCAGGAGCTGTGAAACTTTGCCTGGCTTTTGATACAAGAATTTGCATTGGGAAAGAATTTCTTCTTTCCTAAAGTTTCTCTCCCTCTTTTCTTTTCTTTTTCTTTTTTTTTTTTTCCCTCTATTAATCAGATTTGGCTCTGTCTATATTTCTTCCTTTAAATAAGACACTTGCAGTCTACTGCTGAGTGAGTCTGCTGCTGACTGTACTGCTCAAGGAAACACAAAAAAATAAGTAACAGGCTTTCAAATTTCTGATCAAGTTTAAGGTTAAATCTTATTATTCAGCTACATAACTTTCGTACCCTTCTGTTATAAATGTTGCATTTTCTGTTTAAGTATTTATTGGCAGCAATTTATTAATGTTTGCACTTAAAGAAATGTACCGCAATGGCAGTCGTGTTGGAGTTGATTCTCAAAATAATTTCAAGCTTGCAGAAGCTGGCATTTAAAAAATGTTCTATTCCAAGTCATACTAAATCCAAGATTTTAAATGATGTCCAGCTTCAAGACCATCTTAATGAGTAAAGATAACTGAGCCAGGACAGATGTACAGCTTCCTAGTCCAGAATAGGTAGGGTGTTGGGAACTCTGCCATTTAGTATAGGAGAATATATTTCAAGTCTGTTGCCACACAAAGGAAAGAAAGGAAGTTACAATCAGATTTCTTGTATACCAAAAGAGAAACATCCAGTTGGGCTATTGTGAAAAGAGTTTAATGTACAATTCATCTGATGAGATTTTTATTTCTTTGGGAAGTTTGAGCTTTATTGCATTGATATTTCCAGATAAACTATTCTCCCTGAAAACTTCCAGGAAGCTCTCAATATTGTACCACACTTAAATTGTATTTATGATAGTTTATTAGTTCCTGACCAGTCTCCCATTATTGAGGGTTATTCAATTATGGATGCTAATAAACCTTTCTGAATTTGTATTTCAGCATGAGACCTAAGATAGCTCAAAGTAAACCTCATTTATTGAAGGTAACCTTGACAGCAGAGGTGTGTTAAATTATAACATGCAAAGAGTTTCAGGAAAGAGATGATAATTGGGGAATGTAGTAGTAACTTGCTTTTGTGGATTGACTGTCACTGATGACCTGACCATTCCCTAACTGATGTGCTACGGGAAACAGCTGTGTGTGTGACACTCGTATATCTTTGTTTTCTGTTTCTGCTATTAAATCATCAATATAATTGTCAATAAAGGAGCTGACCACTTGGTGGAAGGCTTATATCCATAGAGAGTAGAGAATGGTCCTGAAAAAGGCACTGCTGTCCTGGTAGCAGTAAAAGTTGGGTTTCAGAAAGCCCTGGAAGCATTTGTACACCGCTGCTTTCCCACAGTCCAGCCAAGCATTACGGGGACAAGGTCATCCTGATGCCCTCGGTGGAAAGGAACAGCCCAGCTGCTTGGGGGACTAGAATTACAGGCCTTTTTTTCCCTGCCTAATTAGCAATATTACTTTATATTTTGCACATCTCTTTGCATGCATTGGGAAGAAGTCTGCAGGGAGCTCATTATGTTCCCAGCCTTGTAGTTATAGGCTCACAAAGCTGTAGCTTCAGGGGGGTGGGAGGTGCTTCAGTGGAAAAAATTCCATATCCAGACTGAAACACTGCTGAAAACTTGTAGGAAGTCTGTATGATATCTCCTGTGGGGCATAGTTTATCCTGCCCTGTGTGTTCCTGCAGAGAAGCTGTCCAAGAGAATCCTCTTGTCATAGTTTTACTTTGAGAAAATGGCTGAGGGCAGAATTTCGGCTCAGATGTCACCTGTTAATGAGTTTCTAACCAATGGATGGGTTTGGGAAGATAAAGGAGCCAGTGAAACCTTTCTTATTGCTGCCTTGGTGTGATTTTTTCAGAGCCTGGAGTAGTTCCTGTGACTGGAACTTCCTAGCAGGAGACTTTAGCGTGAGGGGGCTTTATTTTTTATCCCCTCTTTTGTGGAGAGTGGCTGAAACACGACAGCATCCCATTCTGAGCACCTTGCTGTGCCAATGGACTCCAAACTGTTGCTGAGAGTAAGACAAGAAGTTTTCAAAGAAAGGATAGAGAGCCAGAGCCTATGACAACTCTTTGAGGACGATAGTGTGAATGTTTGTTGGGAGACTGTCTGTCTGAATCCAATCAGTTCTCTTTGATTTTTTCTTTTTCTGAAGACTGGAACTTTTAAATCAAAAGAGACTGCACAACTTAGCCACGGAATTATTTTGTGTTACCACTTTAAACTGAAGGAAGTACTGTGTCATTATTTTTTTGCCATTGTGGAACTATGCCAGAAGCTGCTCCTCAAAAAGTCTATATATCTCTACCCAATGAGGATGTTACTATATGAAGTTTCAATTGCTAGAGCTGATCAGCACTTTAAGGAGAATTATTAATCAGATGCAATCAGAATGTCATGGACATTCCTGAGTCAATGAACTGCACCTTTCTTACTCTCACTACCACCAGAAAAATGATTTTAGATTTTTATAGTAATTTTTGTGGGCACCATCCATTATCCTGTGGAAAAAGTCACTGTCTAATTTAAGTGATCAAAGACATAAAATGGTATTATCAATGTGCCTTTCACTGAAATACAATGCACAGGCCCCAAAATAACTCAGAATTAAAAGGGCAGTTTCATTTTAATGGAACATAGTTTGGACAAAAATAATTATTAACAGTTGGAATTTTGATTATAACTGCATTACGATAAAGAAATATATTAAAAAATGTACAGCATGCAAACTTGCTTTATGTAATGTGTTGTATTAATGACACACATAAATATAAAGAATAATTTTAACTGTAGATAATAGTCATAAGAGTTTTTCTTCATTTACATACAGAAATTGTGGCACTGAGAACGGAAGACTTAGTGGAGTTGTAGAGGTGTGTCAGATGGGATTCGTCTTCATGACTGTGAGCTGCCCTTTTGTGCAGCTTCCTATTGCTTAGATCACTTCAGCTCCCAGCAAACTGAAGAATACTCACTTTGTTCAAGCCCATGAGTTGCAACTGACTTAATTGCTTAGAAAAATATCTTTGCAGGGCAAAACAAAAGCAGACAAAATGCTCCAAGAGTGCAGAAGAGTAGACTAAAAGTGAACTGGCATAAAAGGTAAACCAGTTCAATTATTGTGTTATTTAATGCAAATTTAGTGCAAATAAAAGAATGTAGACCAGTACTAACAAAGCAATTTCCACTGATACAAAAGGTCTTGTTCTTGGAGATTCAGGGAAAACTGTGATGTGAGACATGACTGTAAAATTTCTGAACACAAAAATTTTTTAATTTCTGCCATGTACTAGATCTGTCTTTCTAACATATTCCAAGAAGACCTCTGGGATGTTTTTAAAAACCTTATTTGGATATTTCTTTCAGACTGGGTATTCCTTCTGCACTTCTGCTCTGTAGTTTGTAGAATTACAATGCAATCTTGTATAATTAACATGTCAAAGGAAGAGGAGAGCTGACAAGTGTGTCTTAATGTATTTATCAATCTTTACCTAATAGCAAATTGTACATCGACTACACGTATGACTGACTGGGTGTTCAACTAAGTTCACTTAAGGGGTTTTAGTATGTAAAACTGGGTCACCCATAAGTGCTTTGTGTACTTCTTATTTCCACATTTATTTATAGTTTTTCTTGAGATAGGTGGCCACTTGTTTTTGTTGTTGTTGTTGCTTTTTCTAGCTACATTACTACTGACCTGGAAGATAAAAAAAATACAGACTTGGAAGTAGAATTCAACTGCCAAGCCTGCAAAACGATACACAGACATGAACAACATAAATGGTATCCACAATTGTAGCCTGAGACAGGCTAGGCCAGATCTTAAGCTGATCTAGACTTGATTCTCTGTGATGTCACGCTGTTACAGCTGTGATAAGCTGATATCAGCAAAGAGTTTCAACAAAGAAAAATCTCTTTTACTGTCTGACCCTCCAAGAAAAAAATAACTGGGCAAACTGCCATCCTCTTCCTCACAAAAACTTGTTTCCTCCAACTTCACCTTGATTGAATTTGACTTTTATCTTGAGATTTTGATTTGACTTTGGAATAAAAAGTGAACTTAGAAGTGAGAGGATGGGAATAAGCTGAAACAAGGTGTTAAATAAACTTATTGCTGTAGCTGTTAGAGAATCTGGCATTAGATATCCTGTGGGTTTCTGCAATCTGGGGCTAATGAACGAGTTGAGAAATGTTGACTGAAATACGGTTCCCATTCTGCAAGACACTGGCAGGGTTCTGAAGCTGTGACACTGCCTTCTTCCTCTGGTTACTGTGAACAGTTCCAAATTTGATAATCCTTCAACAGAGGGGCCATGTGTGCCTAAGCAGCTATTCTAACAGCAGTGCCTGATTAACTGGGAATCGAGCACTGACCATACCCACAGACATATGTTACAGGAAGATTTAACCCTTCATTATCTCCATTAAGGCATTTGTAATTGTAGGTGCATTTTGAAAACTTTCTGTATAAATCTGGTAATATTTATTTAATATATTGACATTAATACATTTGTATTTATAGCTGATCAAGGAGGCAAGCATATTGTTAATGTTTAGGAAAATTAGTTGAAGTTCACAGAAGTGAGTGAGTAATCTGTCTAGGAAGTGCAGAGCCAAGTTCTAAACTTCTGAAAGAAGGCCTAGAACATAGGACTTGCCACAACGTAGTCTGCAAATGATTCCAAAAAACACTGATGTACTTTTGTTGCACTTTCCTTCTTCTACCTCATGATAGTAACAGAAGTTATGACCAGTTGTGCTGTGGGCAATTATTTTGATAGAAAGCATGGAATTTCTGAGACTAAGCATTGTTTGAGTTCTAAAGAATTGACATGCCAGGAGTTGTCAGCTCTCTTTATAATTCCAAAGCAACTTGTCCCAAATATGTACTGATGTAAGTAGCACAAATATGTGTGTAGCCAATTAAAATGTTTCAATTATTTTAAAATACTGTAAATTCTGCGGTGTTTTTCTTCAGCTATCACCTTGTAAAAATGAAAAAGCTACTGAGAGCACCTCTGTGTAAGACAAGATCATAACTGTCTTCTCATCCCAGTGACATTTTGTTTCAGTGTCAGCAAAGGCAGGAGCAGCTTTGGTACCAGCATTCACTGTGCTGTGCTGAATCACTGGGGGCCAAGCTAAAGATACAGGGTGAGTAACAGGTCAGCAACACTTTCTAAGCAACATGTGTTCCAGGGTACAGTCATTTCCTAAAGAGATCAGACTTGAACTTAGCAGTGGCTATTATGGAATATCTTGGTCAGCTAAAGGCAATGGAGGATACAGCCTTGATATTCAACAGTAGAATTGTTTGGGTTTCTTGTTTTGCTTTTGGCTGAGTGCAAAAGAACAATCTGTTTTGAAAAAAGACATTTGGAAGTTTTGCCAAATGTTTTTCAGGGAGCAAGTTTCATCTCATCGCTTCTTTGTTTTCCTTTTAGAAAGCAATATCATGTAATTCTGCAAATCTTGCCCCAATAGGATATATGTGGAGGTGGTAGAAGAGGAATCTCAGTATCTGCAAAGATTTATAACCACAGAAGAACTGAAATACTGACATTAACATTTTTAGGAGTGGAACTGACATCAGGAGCCGCAATAGCTATTTAGTAGGAAGCCAGGTGGTTGATAAGGAAAATGCAGGTAGCAGGAGACAATTAGCACACACAGTGTCTCAGATTACCTGCATCCCACAGGACTGAAAGATTCACTGATCAGGGAACTTCT
The DNA here is from genome assembly GCF_003031625.1 of Empidonax traillii. NCBI lineage: Eukaryota > Metazoa > Chordata > Aves > Passeriformes > Tyrannidae > Empidonax > Empidonax traillii. The sequence goes on from NW_020955269.1 coordinate 476,709, forward strand.
GGAAGCTACCTGTTGTGTTTTAGGAATGAAAAATGAAAATTTGTTCACATAGGGAAAAAAGACTTACTACAAATCTGTTTTGTTTGGTCACAAATCATTTGATTTGGGGATGATCAACCTTGGTATTTCTGGTTTTATTAATCTGACAGGCTTCTAACTGCTTAGTCTGTGGGATGTAGAATAGTTTGGGAAGCTGGTGAGAAATAGGCTGTCACACGATGCCTGAATTATTATGCAGATAAAATTTACCAACTTACCTCCTCCAGTTTATCTTATTTGGAAAGATACATGAAAAAATAAATGGCTGTTTTTGATGAAAGCAAGTGCTACTTCTTTTAGAACAAGCATTCTGTCATTTGGAGATTTACAGCCTTAGCCATTCTCCACTGCTCTTTGCAGTCACTGCTTCTGCTCAGTCTTTTTCACTCTGCTTCTTCTCTGCTCTATTTTCATTTTCAAACTCTCCTCATTTGCCTACTAGCTGTTTGTTTTGTGGTTTGTTTTTTTTTTTTCTTCAGATAATCTGGAAGGTGAAGAATGACCAGGCAGAACTCAAACGCCATTTTGTTATGCTTAATAGCTGATTAAAAACGAGCTGGTCCATCTCTGGTGTTCACATGCAAATGCTCTCTCTCGGGTTTTTTAAATTGAGTCATAATTGCCTGTGCCAAAAGCTGTTAGTACAACAGGATAGAAAGCAGTCAGCTCTTCTTAGTGTTATATAAAGTTGTCATTTTGGAAGAATGAGCAATGATAAAGAACTGTTGAAGTGCTCTTGCCTATTTTCACAGTAAACCATGATGTTTGTGTTGCTTGTCGTGTTGGTCTCTCTTCTAATAAATTTTCTCCTGCAAGAAAAGAATTTAAAACAAAGCAATAGGATTTAAGCACAATACATAGAGAAAATAAGACTGCATTTTTAGAAACATTTCTAGCAAACATGCACATTCCTGCATGCAGTATAATAATTTATGAAAAGACTTAAGACTTTTGTGTCAAACATGAAATTGAGTGTATTTATTTTTTTTTTTTTTACCATGGCAGGCACATTAGCAGCATCTGGCTGTACATTTCAAGGAAAAAAAAAAAAGAAGCATTCTCAACTCTGTCTATAATATATACAACACAGTGTACTGACTTCCCTAATCATGTGTGATTTAATGGGTAATATAAGGTATATTAATATTTATAGTGTTTGAAATCTGAGCAGAGAATGCTCTCACTGACTTCTGCAGTATTGATGTTTTCAAGTGGACAACAGTGTGCCTACTTTGAGAGCTCATTTCTTTGCTTTCTCATTAACATTCAAATTACTTGTAGAACGATTATTAACGAACATTGACTTTGTACAATCTAACTCTGCAGCCATTGTTGGTTTTTTTAGTCAGCAGTAATTTGCTTATTTGCTTTTTGCTCTCTGAAAAAAACAAGGTAATGCTTCTGAAATTCTGCATTTCATAACTATAGCTGAAAATCAGTGTTCAGACTTCCAGCATCTGTGGCAACATGTGCTCATGCATTAATTTGCTGAGTCAATCCAGGTTGCTGATTCACTTCTTTTAACTGAGGTGATATCAGCTTTTCTGAAGCTGTTCTGCAACACAACTGCCTGCTTTTTCCACCACTAACTCATTGTTTTGTATATTATGCTTTAAAAATTTCACAGTGGACAATCCGTCCCCACTAAACAGACATACCTTGCCAGGGTTGCTCAAATGCCTCCTGGGGCTATTACTTTTCTGTTGTTATCTGACTGCAGCTATCAACTATATAGACATTAGAGTAAGGAAATATGTTCAGCTGACACACCAGCAGAAATCCACCTGACACTGCAGGCTCTGTAAATCTGCTTTATAAATGCCTCTTGCCTTTACAAAATATTGAGCAAAACCAAAAATAGTCAAATTCTTCTGGAAAGAAAAAATGCTAGAGCATAGAGGAGGAAGGCTTTGAAAGGAAACATTAAATGCACGTGTTTACAGAAACTGAGAGTTAGTAACTTAAATAGGAACAGGAAGGTGAGTGTATTCTTATAGACGATGAATTCTCAAGATGGAAATTATTCATTATATTCATGTAACAGCAAACTGGTTTTATGAAGCCAACTGCATCCAAAGAGCCTGATTTGCTTCAGCTGCAGGCTGTTTGTGCTTCCTCTGTGTGTCAAGTAGCATAAGTAGGTGGTGGGATTTATGTATTTTTCCCTCAGATAAATAAGCAAAATGATGAAGACTGGCCACCACAAATTGGCTATTTCTTTCAAGTATGTAAGCATCCAGGTTATGTTTGATAATTTGAAATTTAGATTTTTTTGGTCTGGGCAACTTTCAAGGTTGGAAGCATAAGAGGATGGCCTCTGTGTACAATTAACCCCATTCTGAACATCCCTAGTTACAATTCAGTCAGACATAAGTAATTAACTATCCTTGGCAGGAGAGTTTTGACATACACAGTAATTCTGGAGATAAACTAATGAAAATCTGGAAAATTTAGTAATCTTGTACAGGGCCTGACAGGAGCTGAATATTTGGATAGAATTAATATATTTCACTCTTGCTTCTAAGTTTGGTTTAATACTGTGTGGTTTCCTAATGCGAGGTCATTGATGTACTCAATACTTGGAATTCCTTAGAACTCTTTCTCAAAACTTGTTCTAAGGCAAAGGTATTCCTTTGTTTTCCAAGACTTCTGCTGTTTCCATTAGCAGCCTGTGGCTCATTTAATCCAAGGAAGTTTGTTCCAGCTCCACAACTACTCCTGTAGCCTCTGTTCCCAGCAGACTCCTCTGCTGGTGCCACAGTCCCCCCACAGCAGCCTGACCAAGTGATACTGGGGGATAAACCCATCAATAAACCGTGTGCTTCAACCTTGGCACTTTCCAGCCTCAGCCATCAGCTTCCTATTTCCCACAGCACTGTGGTAATCTGTCTACCTTTGGCATAGAAATATTCCTATTTGGGCAAATTACATAATACTCTGATTGCCAGGATGCCCTTGAGCTTACTAAAAAAGGAAAAGGAAAAATTTCCCATGCTGTTCAAATGGGACAGAGGTAAAGGTCTTATAAGCAAAGGCTTGATAGTTCTCCAGTCTATCAGTAGAAGAAATACCACAGCTGGGTATTTTTGGGTTGTTTCATCTGTCACATTTCAGTTTTAATTTGATTTATTTTTATCTAACTTGATTTTTCATATTTAGCTGGATTTAAATATTTCAGAGGAAAAATGTTTTCTAAGGCATCTCTGTTTTTCTGGTTCGTTTTCTCTTTTCCAAGTTGGCTTCTATTTTTGATTAATCTTCTGAGCAACAATATTCTGGTTTTCACTGTACACATTTTATTTAAAGACCTGAATTTGAGGTGTTAATATTCAAAGCCAGAACTGTATTGTTGTGTTTATAATATAAAGATATTATCAATCTGTTCATACTAGTATTTGATTTTAAAAGGAGGTATAAATATATAATTTTTTTCAGTTCTATATTCAGCAATTATGATTGTGTGTTTATTTATAATAATAGATACTGTATAAAATTGTGATTGGTACTTTATGAATAAGTGTGGTTTTTATTTTGTAAGAGAATACAGAGTTAACTTTATTTAATATCCCCTTTTCAAAGTTTAAGTATAGCTAAGATAGGAGGAGGTTTCCAAAACAGTGGCTCTAGTACTATAATTTGTTAATTGCAGGGGTCCAGTGACGTGCATGGTTCCAATCTCACCTGTGAATATCCCAGGGCTAAGATCTTCAGTTTTGAGGAAAAAGTAGGTGAACCTTTTGCCCTTTATCCTTTCTCCTAAAATAGTGGACATGCTTGATAGTAAACTGTAGTCACTCTTCTGTCTTCTTGTTCTGATCTGTATGAAATGTCTCTTAGCATAAATATTTGGTAGTGCTGGGTTTTAGTAATGCTCTCCTGCCATAGACAATTCTCTCTTTAAAACTCAATATTATTGTCTCAGTTTGAGGGTGCTTCATAGATTCCATGTAGCTACGTAATAGAAGAGAGAATGAAACAGTGAAGCTCATCTGAGCTTTGAAGACTGGGATGGAGTCAAGTAGTGTAAACTCAGCTCTTGACTCAGTGGGATTTCTTGTGGTTTGTCTGCTATGCCCTCAAGAGGCTTCTCTGCAAATCTGGCAGTAGCACAACAGGTTCACAAGGGATGAAAATTTTAAATATATTTCTTTAAATTTTTCACTTGACTTTTAATATGTTTCCCCCTCACTTCTTTAATTCTTTTCTCTGTAATACGTCTGACAAAATTGTCAGTTAACACTTTTTTTTTTTTTTTAATAACACTGTCTCTTTTTGGCTTGCATCAAAATAATTTTCTTAAACTCGTACAAAATTAGCCTGAGAGATACGTGTTGAAATCATTGTGAGACTCTTGCATTATTTACATCATGACATTCTGTCAGTGAGCTAATACTCAAAACTGTTTATATTTCTGGATTTCACAAATATGTAAATTAGGTGCACATTTCCCTAGGAATGCAAATGTCTCTAATGAGGAAAGACAACAAACTTCAGAACAAACAAACAAAAGAAGAAAATATGTTAAACAGCTCATGTGAAAGTGGGAATAGGAAGTAAGTGAACTAGAGATAGTGGGATGTAATCCTTGCCCTGGGATTGTTTAATCAGCTCATCTTGAAGCTCTGACAGATCAATTGTTTCTTAGCAGGGAGAGGGCTGGGCAAGAATGGCAGCCAAACAGAGTTTTCCCATAAGAAGGCATGAAAATCTCTGGTTTTCCTCTTTGTGGCAATCCAGAGAGCTGAGAGGATTGAGTTGCACTGGCTGAATTCGTTAACTCTGGTACAATACTACTCCAAAGGGTCCCAGATCTCTGAAATACTTGTTTGTATTGCAATAATTAAAATAGTTGTTTGATTTCAGTGTAGAAGCACGGAATGGGAATAGCATCATGGTGAATTGAGTTTTAAGGAATAGAGAAGGATTTGAACGTCCTTCAGAGAAGTATTCAGCTTGGATTTCATGTCAAAACATTCCCCTGATTTAGTGAGGATGACTGATATCTTTGAATCATAATGCTCTAGATTGAATATATGTATATTGGGAATGTTCTTTATTGTACTGTGATTGTGCTATGCTTTTTATTGTGCACTGCTCACTGAAAACTTTATCTTCCATTAAAAGCTGAATTTATTTCAGAAGTGGAATTAAACAAAGTTTACTTACTAAAATAAGACATCATTTATTTCAAGCTGGCTTCTATTTTGAATTTTGATGGCTTCCTGCTAAATATGCAAGCTTTCTTTTCTGTGAAATTAGCTCAGTATCTAAAAATCTGAATTACTTGGTATTTTGTCTTTCATCATGTAACTTCAGCCCCCAAAGTACTGGTAAGCATCATATTTCCCAATGAACAGCCATGTTTAAAAAGATCATTATGGTAAAATTAGTCTGAGTTCTTAAAAATACATGAATTATGGATAGTGTATGAGTAACACATGGGGTAAAATGCTCATTCTTCAGTAATCGTTTAGCTGCATATTGTATGTAACTATTGCCTTCTCTGTCCAGTGTCAGACTTTTAACAGAATGTCAGTTGGATTCTGCACTGACAGCACCACGTTCGTGATGCTTCTGTCTCATTTGTCTCTGTCATTATATATCTGCTCCTGCTTTAACACATCCTCATTTGTTTGTACTGGCAAAGCTGATGGGTAAGGATCGTTACTAGCGTAGCAAAACCATCTTGAAAAATGCTATCTTGAGCTTCCCATGTGCTGCTTAAACTCTCATGCAGATATAGATATTAGAGGGCCGCAAAACAAGTTCTCTGAGCAGAATTATTTCCTGACAAAATCTGTCCCATATTTTTGCTAAATCTCCGAACATCCAAGTGTTTATAAAAAGTCTAACCATGACTTATCAGGAGTATGTGCACATGGTGATTCTTCGAAATGAGAGCACGTGGTAACATTGCCCTCTGTTAACCTCCCTTCCACCATGAAGGAGAAAAGGTTTGCAACAGCATCAACCAACACAAGGTTTATTTCTCATTTCTTTCTCAGTATTACACTTCCAACAGCTTTCTACTTTCCCTTTCCTACAAGTTAACACCACGTAGGAGGTGCCAGTTTTGTACTGTGTGCACTCTGAAACCTTGTCTCTGGAGGAGTGAGGAGGCCGTAATTGCTATGAGTTGGTGGGGAAGGAAAACTTGATATTCATAAAGCTCTCAGTAGAAACTGGACTAGGACTTCATTAAATTGATACTTCTAATACCTCTAATTAATACCTTTGCTGTATCTCCAATAGAGCAGGAGTTCAGTGACTTTCTTAAAAGTTATTGTTCACTAGATACACATCAGATTGACTTTTCAGTAACGTACAGTTGCTGTCAACTAAAATGCTGCACGGAAATCTGAACTGCCAGATGCCCTTAAGTCTTGTTGTTTTGGATTAATGTTTTAAGTCCTATCAGAAATTATATTCACAGTGTATAAAAGCAGTCTTCAAAAGCAACACAGAATATTATTGGAAGGTTCAGACCCTCCAGATGAGTATGTATGTTTTACCCTAATTTTGTTTAAATAATGTAATAAAAGAGGATGTGTGACAAAATAGCAGATAAGTGCACTGGTAGTTTATGGTAGGAAATGTTTAAGGAGGAAAGCTTATCCAAGCTTTCCTTGGGATTTGCAACTTTTTACAAAAAAAGAACTTTCATGTCAGGAATTTTTTAAATTGTTATATTAAGAACATCTTTCCCCTTTTGTGTTCTATTCTTGTTTTCAGACTGCTCAGTGTGACTTTAAAGTAAATTAAAGGTAACCAAAATGGAAGATGTGGAATGTTGTATAGCATTATTTAATTTTATTTTAAATGAATTTTGTCTTAATTTTTTTTAACTTTTTTTTTTTTTTTTTGCCCCTATGGGCAAGGATGGTTCCATATTTCTCTGTTCTCCTTCTCAAGAAGAGTAGAAATGAGTTTATTTTGCCCTTTTTTTGTAACTAAGCCTTATAACAGTAGTTTTTCCATCTTTTCAGATTTAGAAGTTTTTTGAGGGAGCAGAGAGAAGAAAGGCTATGTGAGAACAAGGATTGCATGTTAGTTTGAATTCCTTACAAAATAATCACAATTTTTTTTTTCCTAAATATTTTCTGCCAAAAAAGATTTGAGCAAGTATTTAGCAGCAGTAAATTGAAGCTCTTTGTGGATTTCAGTGATGCAGGTTTAAAAAACACCACCTTGCAATATAAAAGTTATTCCATAAAAGCTTGCATGTGAAGTAGCAGCGTGGTGGTTGCCTGGAAAGTTAGTGGATAGTAATTATTATCAGAGAACTGAAAGACTGAACTAAAATCTTCTGATTTGAATTGGATGGTTAATAGTTCATTTTTACAGCTTGAATTTTTGTAATGTTGGCTTGTGTGTGTTTGTACTTCTCCTGTTACTGAGAATGGTTTCTGTTCCATCTCAGTGTTTCCTGTCATCCCAAAGTGTATCACTTTCCTCCTTTCCTCACAATTTTGAAACTTAATGGATTTCTGAAAATCCTTCATTCTCAGAGATCAAAAGCTTCTGTAAACCTGGGTAACTCAGCTGTGCTGGAGCTATTTGAAGTAATATTGGTTGACAATCTGCCTTCCAAATCTCGTGCTTGCCTTAAGTGTCTGAGCCGGTGAGTTAAGTAATGCTAGAAATTTGATCAGTATTCTTATTTTTCACCTAGGTCTTACCACTGCTGCTTTTCCCTTGATTCAGTTCTCCTCTGACCAGTTCTTCTTAAGAAGTAGTGGATGTTTTCTGATCCCACTGATCCCAAGTGGTTTCAAATTCACTTTTTTTTTTCTTTTTTTTAAAACAGTAATTTTTCCATGTTTAAACAGAAGTCAGCATGAGGACTATAGTGCTTCAACAGAGATAGAGTTGAACATATTTCCTTCTGTGCTCAGCTAACTTGTGATCTTTAATTTCAGTTGGAGTTCTCACTATAACAACTGTAGCAAAAACTAGTTCTCCTCTCCCAGTAGGAGAGAGTGATGCAAAGTTACATAAAAAAGGCAAAATATGACTGTTTTGCAGTAAGCAAATGGCAGAGCCATACGTAATACTTTTTAGTTTGTACCTTGTCTTGTTTTCTCTTAGTTTTACCTCTGTAGAGTAAGGACTGTTTGGAGTAGTTTGAAGCTCCTCTGGACTTGTAATCAGCATGTTTCACTGCATTCACATTGTCCCAGTTTGTCAACTAACTCTGTTTTTGTTTCTAAGTGTTGGAGTCCTTGTGAATAAGTGACACGAGTTGATTGTAATTTGTGTTAAAACCAGCAGGATGGGTAAAATACAGAAAATGCAGAAGAATTGAAGCGAAAGTTCACATGAAATGGTCTTCCTACAAAATAAGATGTTTCCCCTGACCCTGGTGAATGCAAAACGTTATATAATTAAAATTTTCTTTTCATTTCTACAGTATGTAGCAGGTTTCAGTAATACGTACCCAAATTATACAGAACCACAGCTGATATAATGATAGTTTTCCAAGGAATGTAGAAAAAGCCTAAGCAGTATAAAAAGTGACTGTTATGGATTTCAGAGTGTGTCTCTACTCAATCACATGGTATTATAGAAGTTTTATGTGACCCTGAAACAGTTCTTTTTCAAAAAATGTGGCTTTAGATTGGCGTGTGTTTTAAGTTTGAAGAATGAATTTTAAAAATTAAATTTTGAGTCTTCCCAGTGCTGTGATATTCCCAAATTGATGCCTCTTTCTTATTTTAAATGGTCTCTTGGGTTTCTAGCTGCTGTTTTACAGGTAGATGAGAAACTCATCCAAGCAGTCTATTTTCAAATATGGCCTTTTATTGTTGAGTTATGTCTAATACAAATCCCTGTGTGGATTTAGCCAGCACTGGATTGTGTTGCTGTGTCTGAGTGGCAGCACTGTTCCTGGTAGATTGCAGACAAAAAGCATTGCCAGCAGCTGGAGCTGGATTGGAGACTCTTGTCATGGAGAAAGTTAAGGGAAAGACAAGCTTTCATTTGTGAAGCAAACAAAAAAAATCCTGTATGTTCATTTCAACTCTTCCAGCAAGCACAAAATCATCTCAGCAAATCAAAGAGGAATCAGACGAGGCATCCCACTGCTCACCCACTTCATGCCTATCACTCAATTTGTGTGAGGAGCAAAAATACTGTATAAAAAATGTCTCCTCTGAAAAATATTTATGACATTCTTATTCCAGCTTGTTTCCTTGCTTTATTTTATTTCATTTTGTCATTGAAAGCAAAGGATGACATATTCCTCTGTGGCTCATGTCTTTAGGAATATTCAGGGTAGTCCTACTGTTTAAGATTTTCATATTAATACTGAATTTAATCAGCATGAAATTGCAAAAAGAAACCACCCTTTCTATTTTGACAATAAAAATGCAGAATAAACAATTCAAACTGTCTTCTATCTACCTTAAATACATGATGGGTTAATTATTCAGGAACTAATCACTATCTTACAAGTATGACTTACAGCTCAAGGGAAATGAAAAATAAAATAAATACCATGCTATTATTTTTCTTTATTATTGGAAGACATTCCACGGCGTCAATGCGTGCAGGGAATGTTGGACGAGTGTTTAAAGAGATTAAGGCTACTGTTTGGGAAGGATTTTCAGAGAAGACTGGAAAAGCTATTATGCAGTGTGCTACTTCATATTTTAGAAGGTTATAAAAACTTACAGAATAGGTAACAAGACTGAATAAACAAATATTTCAAAGCCTTCTGTACTAAGGGTGCATTTACCTAAATAAGAGAGGCATAAGATTTTAATTTTTAATACAAGCAAAATTTCTTTCAAGTACCACTTTTTGTGATGTAACAACTGCAGATCATAGAAAAATATGTCTGAAGGAAGCTTTTCAGCTTTGTTTTTTTTAATTTATTCCTCATCTATAAAGAAGGAGCAACTAAACTATTTATGATTAGTATATGCTCTGTTTTCTAATTATTTTTTTTTAGTACCTCAGGAGTTTTAATACTTTTTTTTTTACAGTTGGGTTTTCCAAAGATATTACATGCATGGGCTTTGGGCTTGGTCTTTAGTGCTGGTTTTTCCTCTCCATTTTCTAATCGACTGAAGCCATTGCCTGTGCCATTTCCCTGTCCAACTTTTCAACTTCTGATAAGGTTCTGATACTTTGGATTCCTTTCTACTTCGCTCTGTTTTTCTCTCTTGTGTTTTCTAGCTTCTGTTTCTCATTTATATGAAGCTCAATCAAATCATCATGAATTTTTGGTTGAGTTTGGTGGTGGTGTTTTAATTTCAAGTAAATGAAAAGCTCAAATATACCGAAGTTGCCTTTTTTTTTTTTTTTTTTTTCCTTCTGTTTTCATTCATTCACTCAGGAAAAGGTGACATTTTAGTGGTGGGGCTGAGTGGGGTGTCTGCTACTTCAGCTTGATTTATGCTCCCTCAGTTAAAACATTATGACCCTCTTTAAATGATTTTCGTCCCATGTACTAGTATTTTTTTTGGCCCATCTTCCTGAGTTCCCCTCTTTTCTTTTTCTTTTTTTTCTTAAATTAAACTATAAACCAGTTCACCAGGTTCACTGTACCAAGCTACAAACATATGATGGTTTGGACATAAAAAAGAAAATTCATGAAAACCTCAGGGAACTTTATATATGAAGTTGTATATCTAGTAAGAGTTTGACTTTTTGAACTCTGTTTTAAGGGGTATCTAGGGAGAACAAGAAATGACTGGTAGAAATGTCTAATTTTTTTATGCTTAACAATCTTTTGCTGCAAAAATTGAACATTTCTAGCTGTGTGTAGCATTTGTCTTTGAAAAGAACCAGTTACTAAAAAAGAAGTTTGTTTAAAATACGTCATCTTTGATCATAGAAGGAAACAGTAATTGGGGACAAGGCTATGATTCTCTTAGTATCTTCTCCCTTTTCCCTCACCAGTAAAATTTATTTGGGAAAAAACTGAACTTTGTGCAGCTTAATAATGGCTAAGAAATTCTCTTAAGAAAATCATGTCACTGCCCATAATTTTTGATCTGTATGAGGAGGCACGTGATGGGCACTCCAACAAAGCCACAGAGGCACAGTGGAGGAGACTTGAGCAGAAGGTGAGGGTGGTTCTGTGGGAACGAGTCTTACTAATGTTGGGTTTCAAAGCCAGTGTAATTTTGTGCTGAAATGGAACTATGGGAGGGGTGCCTGAAAAATATCAGTGTACTGATGTGAGGAATGAAGCAATGGAGCAGCTCTTCTGTTTGAAGGGCTACTTTAAATACTTGCCTCTAAAAGCGACCTGTCTGCCAATCTTAGCAGTAAGATTGTGGTTTTTTTCTATTTCATAGGGTTTATATTACTGTTAGCAATTATATTGTAATGACTTCTATGCATTAGCACCATGGGGGAGTTAAATCAACCGGTGTGTGCTCTGGGAACAGCCGTGGGGTCCTCGGTCACTGCCAGTTTGTTACAGTATTAAAGGATGTCATGGTGGGTGCGTTTTTATGGCAGAAAGAGTCACAGAGTTAAGTAGGATAACATTACTGTGTCAGGATAGTGGGGAAATAAATGTGTAACAGCTGTTATTAGACACTGCAAGTACAAAATAAATCTGTTCCCAAGAACACCATTGTGAATGAAAAAGGAGAGAGAGAATTATCCCTTGTTGGTAGTTTTTAGTATAACAGGTTAAGCTTCTTTCCGCTTTCTTTTGGGTGTTTTTCAGGATTTCTTCAGATAGACTTGGGATTCTTACACAGAGATTGTTAGCTTGGCAGGAAAATTCAGGTGTTCAAGTTCTATTAAGTTTGTTTTTACTCAAGATTCAGCAAACTGCACTTAAATGGCAGATAAACTAGTACTTATGGCAGATTTATGTGTTATTTGGTTTTGATAAAAATGTTGGGTTTGCTGAATCTTTTGGAAACTCCAGGAGGAAGCTGAAGGGGAAAATAAGTAAACAAAACCCAAGTTACTTCTGTTGTTCTATTTGTGTTTTCTACTGCTTTTTAACTGATACTGCTATGTTTCAATGTTTGGGTGCTGCACTGTTGTGCCTGACTCATTCCCCTCTCTGATTTCCACAAACTGGATTTCCAAACTTGCAGTAAACATTTTAAGTGATTAAAGCCCTGGAAAGATGAGTGAGCTATGCATGAAAAAGGCATTAAAGTCCGTTCATGTGGTGCACACCTTTGTGTTTCCACTTCCCATAGGAATACATCAGAAGACAAGGCACATTATTAAGGTAACCAAACACAAATTTGTCTTACATTTTTTTCCATTCATTCAAATGGGACATGAATATTTTGTTTCCTAATCAGCACAGTTTCCCTGGAGCTCATGTTGCAAAGTGTCAGTACAGTGACAGCTTCCCTTGAATGACAACTCACATCTATAGTGAAAAATGACAGGATTTGTAAACCAAGGTTGTTCAAAGAAAAAACTCAGTTCTTGAGTGACTATTTCCCAGTTAATTGTTCCTGCATCTTACAATACACTTTAAACATACTTAATTTAAAATGGATCTAACTGGCCTGCTCAAAGGGACTTGTAGTGATGTATACCAGAATATTCTATTCTAGCTCCTACTAACAGAATATTGTTGATGGCAATTAGAGGATGCTCAGAGACATTCTACACATTTTACAATGTGATCTAGTAAAAAAAACAGTAGTAATGGGCCTCAGAATTTGTAAATGTTCACCTTAGTCACAAGCTCTTTTATTATGCCTTTGTTGTCACTTGGGCAGTTACTGTCAGCAGCCTTTTTTCTAGTGGAGACCTTATTTTTTACATAGCATAAGCCACTGCTTGTCTTCCTGAATGGGTATTTGTGAGAAACTCTGTTAAATATGATATATAATTCCATTTATACTCAAGTTTCTTTAATGACATTTGTTTATTAAAAAGGGAGAAATGAGTCTTTTATGTTCAAGAGTGTACGAGAAAAGTCTTGAACGGAAAGCTGACTGGGAAGCTCTCACATGATTTTTCTTTTCATGAATGTAGCTACAAATCTGAATCTAAATCACTGTAAGGTTTGCTATGTACGCTAAGCACAAGTTTTGGAGCTTGAATTTGTATCTGTGCTGTATGTAGACAGTATTTAGTATCAGATCTTGGGACAAGAGTTTGACTCAGGGATGTTTGGATGGTAGCTGGATTAGGCCTCTATTTGTACTCGTGGACTAGGGAAATTGCTGCAAAATATGTATCTAATTCTAAAAATAATGTGATCCCTCCTCCCAAAACGAGAAAAATAACCCCCAAATTTATAAGTGCTTTTGAACACTTTCAAAATGTTCAGAACGTCTGCAAATTGTCAGAAAGTTTTAAAGTGTAGTAAGGAAGAAGTCTAAAGTATGCTGCAGACATCAAAAAGACTAATGCTGGTGTCATGCTGATTCCCTTTTCCTTTTGTTGTATAAATATATATATGTAGTACATTAAAAATATGAGAGGTGATCTGAAGTGGTTCATAAAACCTTGCTGGTTTGCAAATCACTGCGATATTTTAACTGCATCTCCTGGTTCTGAGTTAGTGTCTGTAGGCATCTTGCATTATATTATACCTTGGAATTGCATCTGAAACTTGTGGATACTGATTCAAAAATTGCTATTTAAGCTTCAAGGAAAAGAGCAACTTCTGTGTAAGATCTCTGGAGTGAAATTCTGCTTATGGTGACTTCAACAACTTCTCCTTTGTTTAGATAATGCTGATGGTTTTGTCTTTCCACTGCACTTCAGTGGAAGAAGCTTTTTTTAGGCTATTTACTCTCAGCTTTCCGAGATTCTTCATGTTTATGGCCATTGATTTTCTTGAGGTGTTCCTGTAATGTCTAAGAAATTCTTCTCTAGTGAATCACACCATTTCTTTTTGGTATCAAAACCCAGAGACGCTGGAAATAGCACTGTGTTCTAGTGCCTACATCTGTAAAGTTTATTCAGTATATGGAACTATCCATGGTATGCTTACAGTTGAAGAAGGTCTCTCTGAAACGAATGACTGAATGATTTTGAATTTCAAGTAATTAAATGGTAGTCAAATAATTTCACCAACATTAAATAATCTTAATGGCTAAACAAAATTTCTAATATTCAGCAGTTAATGACTAAGACAATTTGTTTTCAGCATTTAAAAACATTTACAATATTTCAACATTTTACTATGTTAATGTTTACATTATGTTACTTAGGATAATAATAGGACTTCTAACATGTCTTTCTGTTACCTATGTGCCTGTAAGATTTCCCCAGACATTTAGCACTAGCCACTGTGGAACAGCTGACTGTACCTAATTAACATTCTCAAGATCCACTAGCTCATTTTCCCCCACCCCTATGCTATATTTACTTTCCATGTGATGGGTTATAAAAACTCTTATTCTGAGAACTCCATAATCCATTTTTTAGTAGACTTGGTTCAAAATGTTCTGCAGTCACAGATAGTATTGCCTGGGCGTTTTACATAAAGCAAAGCCAAGTTTATGTAATAGAAACAAGAATATATATTGTATGGCAAATAGTATTTGTGATCCTTCTTCTCCAAAATTCTAATCTAAAACTGAGTTAATTTTGTTTTGTTTCTTTTTTTGCTCACTAATTCGCATTTCTTCTCTGTCCCAGGGTATCTGGCCATAAGTGGATGGATCCATGTCTGGTGAGTCCAGCAATTATTAGAACTGCTCTAAAAGCGTTTCTTAGAGTTGCTGACACGATGAGACTAGATGAAAAAACATTTAATGAAATACTATATCTTAAGAAAAATGTAAAGTTAGTGTCATATAACACTCACTAGATGATAGATAAGCTAATGTAAATGCACAAAATAATTGTCATCACCTGGATGAAGATAAATAGCTTTTCCTGAACTAGCATGCTTTTGCATATAAAATGTTACTATTTTACTAGTGGTCCCTAATTTTTTTTTCCAAATAAATTTTATAATGGCTGTAAAAGGAAAGTGTTACATTATTAACAGTGGCCATTTTTGTGGTTCTGTATAATTGAAATCAATTGCCTTGTTATCTTAAAAACTGTTTTATATCACTGTCACTTGACAAAAGTCAAAATGTGTGGAACCAGATGCACATGGATTATCAGTGTCTGTGTGACTGGAATTTTATGATCATAATGCTACCTTTTGCCATAAATCTCTGAGATGGAGATCTGAGTCTGTTATCCTTGCAGACTGGGACACAAGGCTGTCACCTGGTGTGGTGACAGTGTGTGAGTGGAAACATCAGTTCGCTCTGTTCTCATAACATGGCTACCACATCCCAAGGGTTTGTGAGGAGAAAAGTGTCCATAGCACATTGTTGGTATAAAAGAAAGGTCAAATAATAGCATCAAAACCATTTAAAAAAATATTATAGCAGTTTCAAAGTTTTTTGTTATGAGTTGGAAGGTGTTTTCCCTCGTGCATGTGTACAAGGGAATAACATGAAGAATATTGTAAGCATGAAAGTTACTAAGAATTCTGGGTTAAGCTGAGTTCACTGCCAGGCAACTACTTCATATCATATTTGCTAAGTTGATTTGGGACTCAAAACCAGTTGTCTGAAATCTTTACCAGAGGTGTAGTGAATGTCTGCATTTCATCTGACACAGCGATGTCCCACACTTAATGAAAACATAATTTCTAATACTTCAGTAAACATAATCAATACTCATTCACATGAATTAGTGATTTACTTTCATGTCTTCTAAGTACAAAGTATCCTGGACATGTTTGGACACCTCCTTACTATTTTTCTTCCTGTTTTGGGGAGAAATAGCTCTCATTTTGGTTTTCATAGCTAAGAATAATTTAAAAGGTAATAGTTGGCAGCATTTGAAAATGTATATATTTCTCTAGATCTCTTATGGTAACTTTTTCTTCTCAGCCTCATCAGAATGATCATGATGCCCAGTCTGGCCTCAGAGAGTTCTGTATTTTTTGTTGGAAAACTAAAAATTACTTCAGTGCATTTGGAAGGATGCCTTTTATGTAGGCTATCTTCCTCTTTTTCCTGGCTTTTCTGCTTTTGCCTTTGCTTTAATGCCATAACCAGTAGTCTTATTAAAATACCTACATAATTATAAAAAATAGTTATATAATCTAGTATTAGACCTCCCACTTTACTGCTGATACTGAAAAACATCTCCCTGTGAAACACCAGGAAAAACATCTTTTCTTATTTAGTCTCATATGGAAACAGTGTCTGAATATTTGGGTGTGGGGCACCCTGTGTTTGGTAATCACAGGACTGGGTCCAGCACAAGAGTAGCAGTTTATTCCTACATGTGATTATTCCTAGTACATTCCATTAAATAAGTAATGCAGTTGCTATTGGTACTAATGACTAACTAACTAAATAGAGAAATAACAGCTGCATTCTGTTTTTCCCATGTGTTGTGTGCACTGACAGTCCAGTGGGTGTGGTATGAAGGCCTCTTCACCAGATGTTTTGGATGACTTGAATATTCACAACTGGCAAATCTCCTCCTCAAATGAGTTAAATAAGCTTCTGTAAAAATCTCAAGGGTCTGGGTGGCACCTTTTGAGCAGCCAGGCCAGTGACACTTTTCCCTTCCTGGACAGCAGTAACTGTCCTGTGCAAAAACATCAGAAGCATCCTGAATAAGGCCTGATTATATGTGATGAGGAACAGAGACCACACTTTGTTTTTAAGCTGCATATGCCTTTTAATTTTCCTCATAAGGAGATATACATGAATGTGCTTTCACACAGCTCATTGGATTTCAACTCAAACGGTATTTTAATATTTGTGTTACTGTAACTGAAGGGGTCATCACTGAAGTACTGGGACCTAGTAAGCACACCAGTTAATGATGCAGAGCTTTCTGGCTTGGCTGGAAAGACATTTTACTATTCTTGAGTGAGTACAGTGCTATTGACTGTCTAAGGCTCGCTGATAGTAAGTAGAACATTGCCACCCTTTGGCCATAAAGAAAAAGCACACGAGTAAAGGAGCAGCATTATGCAAGTTGGGGATGCTGCAGCAAAACTATTTAAGAGTATATTCATTTGTAAAGTAGCTGCTCAGCAATGGTAGCCCAGTTGGGTGGAGGTTGTAGGCATCATTTGCTTTGATTTAGTGTATTTCATACCACGGTGATGTGTTTAGAGAGAATATATTCTGCTACGCACTAATTATGTTTTCCCGAGAACTGAATTACATATGCATTGTCAAGATAGGATGAAGGCTACCATGGTTACCATTGTGCACCCAGGAACTTATTTTATACAGTGCCAATTAATCTGAGGTAATGCTTGAGAGAGAAGAACATTGAATAAGAAATGCTAATGTCTCAGCTGAAAGATGGAAATTAGATAGAAAAGCACAGCTTTTATTGAAGATTATATGTCAGGGTCAGCATTTATAAATGAACCCACCTGTAAAACTAAAATCAGCAGTTCTCTCTTACATTGAAAAAACACGTATCTCTCCAGGCCTAATCAACACACAGCACACACTTCTGCTTTATCAAGGATATTCTCTGAATAGGAGGGTTTTTTTCCCTTCTCATGATTTTAACAGCTTACTCCTGCATTGAGACTATAATTGGGGATTATTGCTATGTCAGAAAGAGAATGTGTTTTGTGTTTGTATAATGCAATGGCATCTAAACCTCGCACAGGTAACAGTTGTTGGGGACAGATCCTATACCTCTGGTCAGAGACTTCCAGATGGTGAGGACTGAGGGAAGCAGAGCTCTGACTCCGTCCTGTTCCTGACAGCTCACTTTGGCTCGTGTGATGGTGCTGACACTGCTTCTTACAACTGATTGGGTTTGCATGGCAAGCTTTTGGTAGCAAGGGGGATACAGGGGAAGCTTCTGTGAGAAGCTGCCAGAAGCTTCCCCATGTCCAACAGAGACAATGCCAGAGACAATGCAGATCCAAGATGGATCTGCTGCTGACCAGGACTGCGCCCATCGGTGACAGTGGCAGCACCTCTGGGATAACATATTTAAGAAGGAAAAGAGTTACTGCACAGGAGCAACTGCAGTGAGAAGAGGGAATTGAGAATATATGGGAGAAATAACCTTGCAGACCCCCAGGACAGTGCAGAAGGAGGGGCAGGAGGTGCTCCAGGCACTGCAGCTGAGGTTCCCCTGCAGCCTGTGGGGCAGCCCACGGGAGAGCAGAGATCCTCCTGCAGCCCATGGAGGAGCCCACGCCAGAGCAGGTGGATGCCAGAAGAAAGTTGTGTTCCCATAGGAAGCTCACACTGCAGAAGGTTTGCTGGCAGGACTTGTGACCCTGTGGGGGATCCACTCTGGAGCAGCTTTCTCCTGAAGAGCTGTGCCCTGTGGAAAGGGACCTGCCCTGGAGCAGGTGAATAGCTGCAGCCTGTGGGAAGGACTCACGTCGGAGCAGCATTTTTAATGATTAAATTTGATTTTACCTTTTTGCAAAAATGTATGTGACTGAACATTTCATCTTTAGAAGAAATTCTTCTGTTCCTTTTAATTCACTACAGTGCATGACCAGTTGGATTGAAGTTAGCTTGGCTAACATTATGTTGAAACAGATGAGGAAATCCTTGTATCCTGAATTCCGCTGGCTGAGCAACATCAATTTCTATGGGACTGGCAATTTTTGGCAAAAGAATAATGTGAACAAAAGTTGGGAGGCAGCAACTTCAGCTTCCACAGATGTTCCAGCAGTGAATAGCTGCTCAAGGCAGAAGTTTTGATGCTTAAGTGATGGAATGTTTATCTTAATTAGAAATTTAGCTCCTAAAATGCATAGAACCCTTTTCTAAGTGTTATTCATTAAACATAGTCCACAGGTTTATGTGACTTGTAACTATATTATTAGTATCTTTCAGGAAAAACTGACTTGTTGTAAAGTACATCAGTGAAAATAAAAGCAAAGATTTTCCAACAAAATTGCTAAAAGAGAGTATTGAGTTTCAATAACTTTTCATTTTTTAATGATAATCACTTTTAAACTGATTTTAAAAGATTTTAATACACTGGTATTAACCATGATTGAAGATGCTTAAATCTGCAGGACAGTTCACTCAATACATTTTACTATATTACATAATCAACATCTCTCTTGCAGTGCTTTGAAATGTAATATGGGTGGGAATATCTATCTCTAGATGTAAATCAAAACTATTTTTTGCCTGCTTACTTTGTCCTTTAATAGAGCCTTGAGATTCATATGTATCTTTCTTTTGTTTCTAAGAACATGACATAGTATTTCTGATTTCAAATCAGAATTAATTGTTCACTTAAGGGAATGTAACAGAGAAAAGTTATAATGATTTATGATAATCAAACATGTTTAAGTTACTTACAAAAATTGTTAGGTATGATTTTCTTTTTCACATGAGGACACTTTCTTCTAAGGTATTTTCAGAAGAAATTTCTGAAGGAAATATTTACCAGCCAAATGTTTTTGAAAACGATTAGCTTCTGGTTCAGATCCTATGTACTAAATTTTCTATTGAACTAAAAAAAGAGCTGCGCAGATGTGTAACAAAGAATCAAGGGCAGTCTTTATATCTGTTGAAGCAAGTTCACATTTAATCATCAGGTTCTTGGCAAGAATATTTCTGCAACCTGTCAGTGGAAGATATATGAGTTTAGAAAGGGAGTTAATATAATTATCTCATTATCTAATCTCAATAATAAAATAATTGAGTTGTCTAAATGCCTATCAGTGGAAAACCAATGGCAGTGGTAGTTATACATAGAAACCTTAGCTTGTCATTCTGACGGAATCTGCCTGTTCTCTGAACTCCTTTTCTTTCTGGATGAAATGGTTGCTTTCTATTAGTTTTTGTTATAATGCCTCCAGTTAGTGATTTTATTTACTAATTATAATAAATAGTAACTATAGTAGAAAGACCTTCTGCAGCTCCCCCTTTAGCTCTGGCAGCAGAACAGTGGACTCGTAAAGAAAACAGTTTGTGACCAGGCAAACAACTGAGGGCTCCAGGTAGGCCAGTTGTTACCTTTGCTTTAGGGCTGGAAGTGGCAGCTATGGAAGCAACATATTTCAGATATCGATACACCAGGCAAGGTGGGTGAGGCATTTCCAGAGCATCTGGTTCTCTGGATGGATGGACACACAGATGGAGAAGTTCTGAGTGACTGAACATCACTGAGGTTATTCAGCAAGCTGGCACAAATTTGTTTCTCAGCTAGGAAGCCTGCAGGAGAGCTGAAGGCCATTGCAGCTGAAAACCTGGAACTGAAAGGATGGAAGGTAGTGGGGGAATATAAAGAAAACTATATTAATTAATATTATTTTTAGGAGATTAGATTTTAAATTAAAATCTTAAGTAATTATAGAGGAAGTTTATACATTAAGAAAAAGTAGGACATTGAATAAAAGTACCTTACTTCATTTAGAATCCAAATGGAAGTGTATAAATTTTTTTTTTTTTTCTTAATTTATTATACTCTTAGAAATTAGGACTCAACTTACAAATATAAATCATTACAATGGGACCAACAAAATAATAATTGTTTGCTTAACAGTAGCTGTCACAGGAGGGTGTCTGTTAAATTATATCCAAATTAATGAAAATTTGAATTATTTACCTGTTGAATACCACATTGAATTATCCTTTTGAAGAAGTTTAACCATAAGTTAATGGCATCAGCTTATCCCTACTACCCCTCCTGCTTTCCCAATTTATAAATTCTCTGATTTTTGGCAATTTTTGGTTTTGTACTTAGGCTGTATAATTTAGCATCATAAATAGCTGTGACTGGCAAGCAGTGTGTAACTGATAATGTATCCAGCAGTTTCTTTTATGTTCTGGGCAATTGTAAACAAAGAATAAAACTGATTATTTCAGCAAATGTAGCAATAGTCACAAAAGTTGGTTTTAATTTTAGATTTTTGTCTATGGGCAATAGAAAAAGGATGGCACTCTGTATTGGTTAACTTCTACTGAGGATGGAAGGAGCCAAGAACTACCATAGCTACACTTATAAAATTTTCCCATGCATGTCTTTGTTTTGTAGCACATTGTGTGACTGTGGAAAAAGAGTTGGATTTGTGTATTGCCTGCAAGCCCATCATTTCACTGCTGAGCACTTTATTTATCCATTCGCTGTGAAAGATGCATTTTGTTGTCATGTTTGATTGTTAAGACTTTTTACAAGGTCTCGTAAGGCATAACTACATTTGGAATAACTTTAAGGTTATTCTGTCCTTAAGGCAGAAGTAGTAGGACTCTGTTCTCACTGGAGCGTGGGTAACATTCAGGAAGACAATGTTGCCAGTGAACTGAATTCTTCAGTGTGGAAGAAAAAGAGAGTCCCAGTGAGCAGAATTTTGCTCATTTACTCCCTGCAGAGAAATGACATTTGTTCTCCACAGCATTTTCTCTTGAGAGGACCAGTTATTGGCTTATGTCACAAGCAGTCTATCATTCCTCAGTGATCTATTCCTTAAGGCATACATGGATCATTTTCAATACTCAGTGATCCAAATTTCCCTCTTATTGATTGTATGAATGTGTGGTGGCTGTGAGAACAGAAATTGTTTTTGAGTATGTGTTAAAGTTCATTTGGTTTTTCTTCTGATGCTGCAAGGTGTTGCTCCCTCTAGGTGCTGTGTGTGTATGTATAGACATCTATGTGTTTAGATGAATAAAGGGCTCCAGTGACCTTTTACTATTAATTAGCTGACCCTAATTCTACCCAGGCCTCTGCCACTGACATGGACTTACAGAGTCTGTCTAGATAATCAGAACATCAATAGATAATCAGAATGGCAAAAGTTCCCCTTCTTCTTTTACCCACTGCAGCTGGTTTGAGGGTAAGTAGCAGAAAATAAATATAAATAACAGACAATATGATATTAGCCTATATTTTATTTTATATAGGCTAACTTCTTATTGCTTAAGAATATCTAAAGCAACCAAATTCAAAACATGTTGAGGGTTAAAAAATTAGAATGGCAAAGTGATGTCAAAATTAGTGTCAAGCATTTGGGCACATCCCCACTTTGCTCCTATTATTAGAGTTCTCTGGTGACATCACATTTTTTTCACTCCTAGAATGAAACTTCTATTCCCATTTCTAGGTAAAGTTTTAGTATTTCTGCTCTATTTTGCTTTCTGAAGGAGCCATTGTAGATGTGAACTGTACAAGAATGCAGTAAAATAATTAAATGCTCTGGTACCTGTTGTGGTGAGCAAACCCCCTCAGGTTGGCTTGTACCAAGTGTCAGCTCAGTGTCAGGAACACACCCAGTGTGATGCAGTCAGCTGGGACTCAGCAGTGACTGGGACTTGCACTGTTATTATTGAGGCATGTCTGTATTGCAATACAGTTGTTCCAGAATAGAATATGAGGGGAAAAATAAATAATTTAAATATAATCTAAAATATTAGGAAGGGAACCCACTTATGAACTTCCTCCAGCCTAAGCTCATGGCTTTTTTAGCCTTCCTGGTTAAATATACTAAGCCAACTGTTCTGCTACTTTACACAGTACATTAAACAACTTAATCATACTGTCCTCTCTTGCATTAATAAATTTAGCGTTTGTATTCTTGAAGCAGCTGTTTTCTTCTCTTGCTCTACTTTAGTTCTTCTTCAGAATACAAATTCCAGCTCATTTCCATTTTTTCCAGACCTAGCACTTCAAAAGTTTTGTTCTCCTGTTTGGTGTTTAACCCTCTAGACCAATAGTTGAGTGCCTTGAGGACCCCTGTCTTATTTTTCAAATAAATATTCCTTTTGCTGTTAAATATTTCTCAGTATTCTTGATCATCCTTCTGGAAGGAAGGTGTTCTGGGGCAATATATGTGAGACAAAAGAGCTTGTTCCTTTTCTTGAATTTTACAATATTGATTGCTTTCATGCAGAACTAATTGCCATGTTTTCACAGGTAAGTCCTCGTTCTGGTTGCACTTCAGTTTTTACACATCAAAGAATAAGACAGACTAGAGAGATGATACTTTCATGATGGAGATTAATAGGGTCTGTGCTTTGTCCTTCAGAAAACCCTGGATCATAAATTTGGTAGTTGAAAATTTTTGTCCTAGTTGCAGATACTGATATCTCCCCCCATGCCCCCAGCTGCAGAATGAACTACTGCACAGTGAAATCTGCGTCTCTTTAAAATGTGGAGAAGACTGCTTAGAGATGGTGAGTTTAAATATCAGGCTTAGATCAAATGATTTAAAAGGTTTCTTTTTTTTTTATCATGACTTTTTTTTTTTTTTTTAAAAAAAAAAACTTTGGGCTTGTAAAGACTGTTAAAACTAGGGGCACACCAGAAGATCAGATGTACTTCAACCAGGACAGATGACCCCAGCTGACCAAAGGGATATCCCAGACCATGTGGCATTGTGCTCAGCAATAAAATCTCTATGTAATTTGTCTTCCCAGGTAACTGTTACATCGATGAAGCCCTGCTTTGTAGAACAGTGGTTTGGGAAGTCTTACCTGATCTACCTGAAACAGTCATTGCAAGGAACCACGTGACAAACTCCTGTTGGCACCCAGGGAGCTACCAACCATGCTGAGAAAGAGATTTGGTTCCAGCATGTAAGTGTTACCATATGCCAAGATGATGATTGGTTTTTATTATAAATATTCATTTGAACAAGCAGTGTCTCTGTGTAGCATAGGATGCAGCTGGGGCACCACATAACAGGGTAGAGATTCATTTTGTAGAACTCCTTTTCTTTAAGCTACTACAGAAGCAGACTGCTGACTAGACCTTGAGACTGCATTTTTAATGTGCTTACTACAGTGGATGTTGTGTGACAGTGTCTGAAAGTGCAGGAAGGAGCAATTTAGCAAGAATTGCTTGTAGCTTTTTGTTTTAAACACAGCCTTCCAGGAGTTTTGCATACTATTGCCAGGCCAAAACATCATTTGAACACTGCAGGAATTAGCACAACATGCTTCACAAAGACTTTAAGGAAGCTGTCTAAAGTTCTAACACTGCTAATGCTTGAGGAAAAAACTTTTGCAAACACTGCAGGATACTGCAAATGGCAGTGCTGGAATCTATTTTATTTTAGCTGACTCCCTTCCAGTGCTCTCCTGTTATTTTTCTTCAGATCCTGCTTTTGTGTACTACACAAAGGGAAGCGTATGTTTTGTTTATTGCCTTTACTGTGCCAGCCAACATGCAGAATAAGAATGACTGATGTTCTCTGAGCTTTCTTATCTTTCATGGTATGATTTCTTTAACAGCCATTCTAACTCTTCTCCCTACATATTTTGGTGCTGAATGCAATTCATCATTTCACATCTTCTTTTCTTACTGCCTTCTCTGCGTTATCTACTTTTTCTGGCTTAGAGGACAGCAAAGTTGTAACAATCATGGTTAAGAAAAGGAAAGGAAATGAGAGCTCTGTATTACTGTCAATACAGAGCTGTTTTTTTTCACAGATATTTAACAAACCTTTACTAGAAACCTACATTTTCTTTTATTGGCTCATTATTAAGGCAAGTCTTGGGTCTGAGAGTCTCTTTGCCTTGTTTCCCTTACCGCCCCACCCCCCCCCCCCCAAAAAACCAAAAAAAAACAAAAAAAAACACAAACCAAAACAAAAAAAAACTCCAAGAAGGACCATACTTGGAAACAAGTGACAGATTTACATTTCATTCTGCTTTTTAATTCCTTGTTTCCTGGGCTGAGTATTTCCTTATGAATCCCTTTAAGTGGGAAGGTTTTGATGCTACATGTTGGCTGGACAAATGGAATGCCTCCATCAAACAATCTTACTTTACAATAAGCCACTTCATAACCATAATTTCAGATTGTCAGTTTGTTGTACTGAATTTCATTACTGATACAAAGGTGAAGGTATTTTAATTGCATTATGCTACTTACGGATCAGGCTTTTAACAGAACTGAATTGATGCAGAGATTGTTAGAGAGGAAGAGTGATGGTGTTTACACTGAGGAGGTTAAAAAGCCCAACTTCCAATTATAAAGTCATTTTACTGCCTTAGAAGGTCACTACCTGTATACAGAAGTTACAGCAAAGGGTGTCAATGAAAAGGAATGTGTTGGAGTGATTTTTATGGAAGGCACACAGCAGGTCAGCAGGAGAGGGAGGAGTAAATTTCAATTGTTGTGAGTCCCAACCCAATGTCTTTGCAGCAAAGTCTGCTGTTCTGGGAATCTCATTACTTACTGAACAGACCAGAAGGTAAATGTTGGGTTGCACAGACTGTGTCAGGTGCCAATCACTGTGCTCTGGTTTTAAAAAAAACCCAAACCCAACACTATATTAAACCTAATTAACCTTGACCTATCCCTGATTACAAGAAAATCCATGAAAGATGAAATGCCACCTGCTCTAGCATTTTATGATCTCTTCTGCAATAAACATACTTGGAGTAGTGGGAGAGCAGTCCCTAAGAGCAATAGAAATGTATCACACACTGAAGGACTGGGTTGGGAGGGACGATTCTGCAGACTTCTCAGGTTTTCTAGTTCTCAAGATTTGGGGAGTGTTGTTCTTTTTTTAATTGCCTATTGTGCAGAGGAGTTTTATTTTTTTATATGAACTGTTTCTATTTTTGTTTCAAAAACATCCAGTTACCTTCTCAAACAATTTTTTTCTCCTTTTCCTATTTTATTTCCTTTACCACTTGTAAATCACTTGGAGTCTGGTGTTTTGTTTTGCAAACCAATGGTCAGAAACCAAAATCATAACTTATGATTATGTTGCTCAAACAATTCTGCAAAGAACCCTTTAAAGGTATAGGAAGAGTTGCAAATGTGTCAGTCTTTATTTATAAAGAATGTATATATGCATTCACTAAAATAACTAAAAAATCAGCTAAAATTATTGTTCCTTTTTAGAGATTTACAGCACATGGATAGAAGAGCTTTCAGAAGTACTTGGGGAAAAGATCTGGCAGAGACTGTAGATTAAGAGTCTAATACAAAATGTGGAAAAGCTTGTCTAGTTTTCATTAATGCCATCTTCTCACTTTGTCCCTGTTCCCTCCCAGAAGGCCAATCTGTAAGCATAGACAGACAACTGTGAAGCAATTTGCAGCTGGCTGGCAGGCTGCAAAAAACCCAAACTGAATATCTAAAGTTTATATGGAAAAAAAAAAAATTAAAGTCAGTTCAACTACACCCCCAAGGTCATAGGACACTTGAAAACCAGATCAGAATAAAAAATATTCAGTCACAACTTAAACTACTCAAAAATGATTACCTTCTTAATTGGAATTGAAACACATAATTTCCTATCATATGAAATACATAAGGCTCTTTTTTTTAAGGAAGAGCTTTCCCATATACTAATGTATTTGGATTTCCTTTTGGAATGAACATTTTGATAGGATAGAAGAACAAAAAATCACAGAATGGTTTGGGTTGGAAGAGACCTTGAAACCCATCCATTTCCAACCCCCTTACCATGAACAGAGATACCTTGTACTAGACCAGGTTGTTCCAATTCCTTCCAACCTGGCCTTCAACACTTCCAGGGATGGGGCATCCACATCTTTTCTGGGAAACCTGTGCCTGTTTCTCAGTTCTAACAGAAAAGAATTTCTTCCTACAATTTAATCTAAACCTGCCCTCTGTCAGTTTAAAACCATTTCCCTTGTCCTGTCACCATGTAAAAAGTCCCTCTCACTCCTCTTTATAAGACTCCTTAAGGTACTGTAAGACCACAATGAGGATATGGAGAACCTTCATTGTAGTTCAGCTGGACATGGCCCTAATCACTCACAAAGCATGGAGGAAAAGAAAGACTTTTAAGAATCAAAGCAATTTTACAGACCAAGAGTCCTCTTCAGCTGTGAGTTAGAATATGATGTACTGTCAGGCTCCTGAGGAGCCTGTTTATCTTAGTGATGCTTATAGGTATATGATGCATGTAGGTATATGTGATGCCATCTATCCTGAGATGGTACTTGTCCAAATGTTAAATCTTCCAGGTATTTATATGTATTTTCTTGGCACATTTTGCTTTCCTGTGGTGAATCACACAAGCTGTGTAACGTGGAGCTTAAACCCCAGTGGATGTTACTGCCATGAGCTGGTGGCACAGATTCCACTTTTCCACTATTCCCGAGGAAATTTACTGCTGAGGCTGAACCCTGGGAGGTCACTGCTGTCACTGAAAGATCTGGATGTTAGATTACAGTAGGAAAAGGTGGTGTTCAAAGACAGGGAAAGTGTTTGGAGCCTGTTCTTTTGTTTACTCAATTGGGAAGAAACACCTTACATTGAAGTAACGGGAAATTAAAAAGAGCTTGGCTCTACCATTTTTATTACACAGGACTTCAAGCATGTAAGGCGTGGTGCAATTTTGGGAATATAAATAGTTATGGACTGCAGCTGTTGTGGTTTTTTTTGTGTTTTTTTTTTTTTTTTTTTTTTTTTTTTTTTTTTTTTTTTTTTTTTTTTAGTATTTTGTCCCAGCTGTTAGTAAAGAAGGGATCCAGATAAAATTAATTATCTTCTTATTTTTATTGTGCTAGGAATTGCTCAACCCAACACTCTTTATGTATATAAACACACCTTGCACATGAAAAAGACAGCTGTTGTTTCAGGATGCATCTTAATTCAGTAGAATCTTGAGGAAAGGATGATGTATCACAGGCACTACTCTGTGTCATCCCTAAATGGACCATATGAGACATTAGTAGATGAATTCTCTTCTGTTTTCTCTTCTTTCTTCCCATGGGAGATGTTCATGGCTTGGCTCTGTTTCCTGCCACATGGGAGACCCCAAACCAGACCACAGGTTTACCATATAACTGTACAAGTATAAAGCAAGAAAAGCTGGATGCAACTGTTGTGAACAGAGGGTGAAAACATCAACACAAACATGAAACTGCTCCTCTGTTATTAGACTGGCATGAAGACATGGAGATTTTTGCACATTTGCTCCCAAAATCTAAGTGGCCCGCTGAGAAGTTTAAAATGCTGGCATAACTGCACTAGGCTTTAATTAACTATGCCTGCATCTATAGCTCCCAAAGCTTTTTAGTTCCACAGAAAGATCAGAAAAAAAAAAGTCCTATGGCTGAAAATAAAACTGAGATTTCACGAAAATACAGGTTGATCAATAGTGCTGTAAGAGTTGTGGGTATGTAATCGTGTGTGCGTAATCATATGCTTATGTCTAAAGTAAAAGTTATAAGCAAACCCTTGGCCAGAATTTTTTCCAAGATTAGTTTCATCAGAAAGTGACAATTTATTAAAAGGTTTTTAAAAAAAGGTCAGTTTCTGATAGAGCTTCAGAAGGGAAGTTATTTCAGGTCCAGCATGATTACCTGATAATGAGAGACCTAGCAGGCTGCTTCTTATGGTATTCATTAAGGGGTGATAGAAGCAAGATCTTAGGTCTGATTTAATGGCTATTCCTTTCTTCTCCCTCAGAAAACTTCAGGTTAGCAGAAACACAGAAAGTGAGTAGAAAAAAAAAATATTTTTGCATAGTTATCTTGCAGCAAGAAACTTTTTACAAGGGCATGTAGTGCCAGGACAAGGGGACTTCAAACTGTCAGAGGGTAAGTTTATCTTAGATATTAGGAAAAGAATTCTTTACTCTGAGTGTGATAAGGCCCTGGCACAAGTTGCCCAGAGAAGCTGTGGCTGCCCTATCCCTGGGAGTGTTCAAGGCCAGGTTTGACAGGTCTTGGAGCAACCTCGTCTAGGGGATGTCTGTTTGTGGCAGGGGGCTGGAGCTAGATGATCCTAAAGTCTCCTCTAACCCAAACCATTCTGTAATTCTTACTCCAGAGTTCTACCTGAGTGGAACCCCTCCCTTAGTTCTATCACTAACTCAGCTACTTTACAACAGTTTTATTTTCAATATTACCTCTTTGCCGGTGAATCAATTGTCAGTGATCAGTTCATGAATGCATAGGGAAGAACGCAGTGAAGACCAAGATCACTGACCCTGAAATAGCTGTACATGTGAGTTGTAGGTGGCAGCTACTTCTACATTAACTGTGAAATGCCTTCCCCTTCTGTTCCTTGGTTCATTCTGTCCAGGCAGATTTGCTCTGTACGTGCTGAAGTTGGGAGTTCTGAATGCTCTCAAACTTTTCTTGTGGAATCAAAAGTAAAATCTCCTGTCTTTGTGTGCCGTTACAAAAATTCTGTTTGTGACTGGAGAGAGGAGCACTGTTTCATTAAGAATGCAGTCAGAGTCAGGTGTCAGCACAGCTTGTTAGACCACTGGGGCAATAAACTCTTAGGCAAGAGGCAAATAATAGATTCAGATATAGATTTTTCTTTTATTTCATCTTTCTTAGATATCTTTATTTTCAGAAGGAATCATGTAATGCCTTTACACTGATAAAAGTCAAAGCAAAAATACTGGTAAAGGAGCTCAGGAGTGTTTGAAACAACTACTACAACTTTCCAGTATCTGAATTTCTGTCAGGTGTCTCCATGCATTTCATTTCTGCCTTTAGCAGCTGTTTCAAGTCAGAGGCCTTGACTTGTATAATTTAGTACTGATTTGTAACTGGGATACATATATGTTCAAATAAATATAATATCCAATTCAGAAGTCGTAATTACCCTCTTCTTAGCTTCCCAATTATGGAGCTGCCATCTCATTTACATTCAGCCCAGTTACCAGTGCTCCATCTTCTGCTAGAGAGAAGAAGAAGGTGTCCTTATATTTAAAAATAAATTGTCTAATTTGCTGCTGAAGGAACAACAAATTAAACCAACTTTGCACTATAAATGCCATATAGTTTTTGCATCAGAAGGACTAAGTGTTGATAGGGAATACTTTGGGAGGTGTCTTAAGATATTATGAGTTTAACAACAACAAAAATCGACATGGAGATGCTGAACAATATCCAAGAGAGAGAATTGTAGTAGATTGCTTCCAGGTACAAGTTGGTAAGGAGGCCATAACAATGTGTTTCTTCTTAAATGAAGGGAGAAATAAGAGCCATGATTAAAGGAGACCCAGGAGAACATGTTACTAGTCTTTGTGGCTATTTCCATGCTTCATCAGAACACAAAGCAAGACTAATAACTAAAATCTATGCTGACAAGAGTTATAGAAATTTGTGAAGCTGTCATTATCAAAACTTATGTAGGTCTCCAGTCATGGTGTGGACAATTAGAAATTTGTAATATTTTGTATTGGTGCAAAAGCTGAAGCAATGAATGACAATATACATTTATAGGCAAATACTGTCAACAGAGTGTTGGACTTTCAGAATTTTAAAAATGCCCATGGCAACGTAATTGATGGATGGATGTAATTTATTTCTTTTTAAGGTGGGCTTTAAAGTTTTGTAGTCCTTTACTACTGCTCCTTCATTCTTTCTCTCCACCTCTCTTTTATGTCTCAAACTAAAATACCACATGAAAGAAATGTAAGTTTACATTTGTGGTCCCTGGAACTGAATAGCTGCAAGGGAATTTAAAGACTCTATTTTTTGAATACCCAGATGATGGAGACATACACTGCATCAAGTCAGACTTCATAACCTTTGTCCCTCTCAGAAAAACAAGAAATCCTTTTAGAATATAAAGTGGGCTTTGGCTGCGGTGAGGTTTGGCAAGTGTTCCTGACTGCCACAGCACATTTGTAGCTAAACTGACAGTGCAGATTCTCTAAACATCCAAGCACAGCCAGGTTTAACACATCCTCATTCTTGATGTTTGTAAATTAGTTTTGCTTCTCTCTAATAAAAATTCTTGTAGCAGAACCAAGTATTCAGCAATTCTATGACAGGAGACACTATTATTTTGGAAGCACAGCTATTTTTTTTCAAATTACCTTGTTGACAAGAGAAAAACCATGCTGGAGTCACTCAGAATGTTTCCTTCTACATGACAAAAAACGACTATCACTTGCAATTTTAGCATGCTGTGCTTTTGTGGATGAAAGAACTTTATACACTGACATCTCAATGACACATCTTTATATCTCAAAAATACCAAACTACAGGTCAGTTCAGGAAAACAATTCCAGATCTGCTGAAGGCTCAAAAATTAGCTTTTGTCCCAGTCTTGACCAATCTTTGGGTTGATATCCTTCTCAGTCTAAAGGTTTAAACTGCTTCAAAATGTTGGTATAAATTTCCTATTACAATAGAAGATAAAAATGAAGATCACCATATGTGTTATATAATATTTAAGCTCTATTCCTTGAAATTAGATTAAACTAAAATCAAATTGACATTGTTGTTTTAGTTTTAAGTTCTCTGCTGGTGAATTTACGTTATGAAGCACTACAATTTAATACCAGAAAGAAGACAATATTCAATCAGTTTATCTGCTTTTACAAAGAGAGACAGAGCAGCAGAATTGCTATCATTTATTTTTAGTTAAAAATCTCCAAATTATTATAAAGTATGTAGAAACTTTATGCAACCCTATGTCCAATGGCACTGACTAAAAAACAACTGATGTGCAGGAGGGGCCTTACCCTCCCCCTTCCAGCAGCCTTCTCAAATCCTACAGTCCTTCCCCAAATGTGTAGTTGGCAGTTGTACCTGCACACAGCAAAAAGAAGTGTCTGTGGTTCCATAAATAGCAAGAAAAAAAAAGGTCTTTACAGCCCTTCCCCCCCAAATTCACACATTTCTGCAGCTCACCAAGAAACCTACATCCCAACTGCATCTGCACACAGAGCAGAGGGAGATGGAGTGATATTTTTTTGTTTTGAAGTGCAGAACTTACATAAAAAGTTAGGCATTCTACAGTTTTGTCCCTTTTACATTATTTTAAGTGCAGTGTTGTTTTCCAGCACTCAAAAGAAAAGCTATTCTAAGCAATAGCCTTTCCAGGGAGAGTGCTGCAGCAATGCTCTGGAGTATAGATTCTGATTAGGCTGTGGTGAGCCTTGCTGTCAGTAGCCTATTTGCTGGCCTCTCTTCAGAGACAAACAGGGATTTTACATCTGTGCTTTTCTCTAAAAGCAGTTAGTGACATGAAAAGATTTGATTTGTAAATGTCTAAGGCAATAGACTTCATCTCTACAGCACACAGAGAAAGGAAGTATGAAGCACTGAATTGCACAGCTGCCTGGAGAAGAACCACTTTCTTTTCCAAGATCACAATTTATCAGACAGATGAAACAGGAGTATTTCTGTGAGAATTGTCTCAACAGCACTACAGAATACATCTACTACCTCCTCAAGCATGTGCAGTTTTAATGAGTTTCCACCTGCCAACAAAGTTCTGCAGACTCCCTTGCCCTCCTTCTACACCTTTATTTCCATTTATTATGCTCTAACTTTATATAGTGGGCTGAATCTACTGGATAAAACAAAAATCCATCAATATGGATTTTTTTTTTCTTTTTTAATAAGCAAGAGTCAATAAACAAGTGGGATATTAGGAAAAATTTCTTAACTGAAAGAGTGATTAAACGTTATAATGGGGTGCCCAGGAAAATGGTGGAGTCACCATCCCTAGATGTGTTCAAAAAACAAGTAGATGTGGCACTTCAAGTGAATACCTCTGTGCCCCCTAAACCATGTCATGAATGTTGGACTTCATGATCTTTTAGGTCTTTTCTAACCTTAATGATTCAATGATTGATTATATTATTACCATTACGTTATCTATAAATATATTTTGTAAAACTTTCACTGTCATGGAATATGTGAGGTATGACAAAAAGGGCAACTACAGCCATAATATGCACAAACTCTTGGCAATTTTAGAAATATGCAGATGCAAAACCCAAAACTCTAGATAAAGAATTCCTTGGAAAATTATATTTAGTAAAATTTCATATTTGGACAGAGGTAGCATGTTCTTAGTAGGACACATGTATTATTAGCTGTGAAGTTCTAAATGGAAGATCGTTTAAGGCATTAAAATGCTCTTTCTTTAACTCTCTGCAGATGCACCCAATGCACAGAAGGAACAGTGAACACACTGCTCTTAAATTCTCAGAAGTTCAGACATTGGGGTGGGTGGGAATTCTATCTATTTTTAGGAATGGCAAAGGATTTCAATCTAAACTTCAGTAACTCTTATCCTTTATTGAAGTCAGTTATAGAAAACAACAAAGTGCATAAAATTATAGACAGAACAGTATTAATAATTTAAAAAAATTATTTCAGTGACTAAAATTGAAATAATGTATAAAACTTTTACACTGAACTAGACAAAGAAGATAACATTTTCCTTTAATAAACCCCTCCTAGATATTGATTACTATTTCTCTTAGAAGAGTTTTGCTGGATATCTCAAAGAAACTGTCCTTTGAGCATAAAACCAGTAGAGACCAATTAAATCACAGAACATCCTCCAGTAACTTACATTGGACAGCCAGAACTAAAATATTTTTAGTGCAGCTTAGGAAGTCAGAGCATTCTGAATTTCATACTCCGTTTGATCTTTCTACAGATAAATGGGCAGAAGACTCAGAAGAACTAGCATTTATTTGAAAAATTGCTTTTTATATCCAGTAATAAAATATGCAAATATATAAAATCTTTCCCTATCCCATGTTTAAGTTATCTGAACCAGCTCCCCACGTATTTCTTTAGATTTCAAGTCAATTTTAATTAAATGTTTCACATCTTATGAAATCAAGAGAGACGTCTCAAAACTTCAGTCAAATATTTGAAGATAAATTTCACAGAAATACAGAACTTAAACTTGCATAAGTTACTTCTTTCAAAGAAGCTTTAAGCACCCAAGCTACTTAGAATGTTTAAAATGTGAATCTTAGATTATGATATTGCACAGAGTATCCAAGTTCTTTGACAGAGAGTTAGTAAGGCTGTAAGAATCAGAAACATTTATTGTTTAAACAATCCCCTATAATAAGTCTGGGCAAAAATGGATTTTTTTTTTATAGCTTATCATAAGGGTTTTTCAGTAAAATATTTAAGTCAGAGTTGTCTATCAAGGTTCCCCTTTTGAAGGGTCGCTCAGTATAAATACTGGACAGTGAACATCATCTCTGATTCATCTATCTTTGCTTACTTTATAATTTGAACATATTTAAGGAACTTATAATTTGACTCACTGAAGAAACGCAGCTAATCACTGAATGCTAATAATCCAACTCTTTCTATAGCATCAGCAGAGTAGTAAACAAGGTCACCATCCCTCTGGCCCAGGTGATGTTGGCAGATTATTGTGGCTCATTTGTCTGCTATTGTCCAGCTCTAAATCCAAAAGATCATGTGGATGAATTCTTTTTCCTGTTTCTTAAACTTGATTCTTTCTACTATGTTCTTTCCTGATCTTTATTCTGCCCTCCCTAATGTTTCTTTTGTCAACTGCAGTCTGAAAACCTCCTGGGTCCCCAACTCCTCCCTCCTGAAATTTCAGCCTCCTCTCAGCCCCTTTTACTCACCTTCGTATCTGCAGTCCTCTCAAATCCTCAACCTTTAGCTTCCATTTCTAAAATTTCTGCAATTACTCTCCTCCATTCCACCCCATTTCTCAAGAGCCCAGTCAGTTGTCAGTGCAAAAAAAAAAATGTTATTTTTTTCCCCTATGGTGCTGAAAAGTCTCGAGCTCTGACTGCACATCACAAAGGTCCTCTTATCTCCCTGCTTCTGTGCTGTCAGCAAATACCATAAAATCTAAGCAATCTAAGCAAGCTTTATATCTCCATCAGGCACTGCTTTGTGTCCTTTGCTGCTGTTCAGCTCTAAAACTAATGTTCCCAGACCAAGGACACATTAGCTGTTGCTTTTTTAGGCTTCTGTCCCTTATTCCCATATTCTGCCCTATTTTTTCCCCCAGTGTCAGCAGGAGATTACCAAGAACAGAGGCTCCCAGCTCTTACCAGGAGCCCTCTCCCTGCTCCCCTCCTTCCAGCTCGAAGCTCTGTGGAGCAGCTGTTGCACTCCAGGATGGCAGATTTCCATCCTTTCCCTCCCCTGAATGCTCAGTTTGTCTGAAGAACCAGTTCATTAAGAGTCTGGACATGTAGGTGCTGTGTGAGAACAGACAACATCCAGCCTGCTAAAGCAAAATAGTTGTGAAGGTCTTGCCTACATTAACATGTACCTTTGCAAGAATTAGCTGAAGTTCTTAGTCTTGTGATTTAGAAAACGTGGACAGGTTTCATGGGGTCACCAAAGGCAGAGAAGTGCTAAAGTCCATCAAATGTAGTTTCTGCAGCAAAGGTCAAGTTTTCAAAAAAGCAAGGACTCAAGAGAATGAAGGGAAAATAAAACCAAAACTCAAAGAACTGCAACAAAACAACAGTGCAGTACTTCCTTAGGTTAACTCTCAGACACTCTGCAACTACTTTGTCTGAAATCATAAAATAAACTAAAACAAAGCGTTACAGGGAATATATCTCTATGTGGGTGTGTGTCTAAAAATCTAGAAAAAACATTCAGAATGGAAAAACTCACAAAGCTTCTTGGCAAAGCTAAGAGCTAGTGAGAACTGCTTGTTACTAAAAAAAGTATCAGAAAGACTTACTGATGGCCATGCTGACATTCCCACCTTGAATGTGTACACTATTGGGACAGCCAGCAAAAACTCTCTTCCTAATGGGGCTGTGTAGGCTGTGTACAGTAGTCTGGGTCTTCAGCTCTTGTAAAATGGAAGGCTGTTCTCACTCCCAAACTGTGTTTTTGGGAAAAAAACCCAGAACCCTGAACCTCCTGCACAATCTCTTGTGTGTTTCCTTGACAAGCAGCCTTTATTTGCATTATCTTTTCACAGAAAGCTCTCTTCAGCAGAATTGTAACACCCCACAGGGAAATGCATCAGTTATTCTGTCCTCAGAGAGTACATTTATGCCATATCAGTGGTACCTTAAAAGAGGTTGCTTATTGTCCTCAGGAGAGCAGTTCAGCTGCATTTTCATGGCAGTGGCTGCTTCCAAATGTGTTTTCATCCTCAGGAAGAGCTGATGATCATCCTTTTGTTGATAAGAAAATCAGAAGTCTTTTCATAAACATTTAAATTCTACCCTACCAGAAATTACTTGTCAGTAAGTAAAGTATCTTTGAGATGCAAAGCATCATAAGCTTTTTTCTGGTGTCACATAGATTTGTGTTATTGGAAGGACAAGACACTGAAAGTTGCTCACGGAAGTACAAAGGAAAAAACTACAGTGACACAGTGAGGTAAAACTGGACATCCCAGAGCGCTACTTCATCTGTGCCACATGAGCTAAGGAATGTTAAGAATATCCTGTGCTTCAATCTCACTCCTGAGACCAAGGAAACTCAATAAACTAAGCCAAGTCAGGACAAGCTGAGTATTTAATACCCAAGGGATATTAGACTGAGGGAGGACAGAAATTGAATCTATCCTTTGTCCAAGTGGAATTGTGAGTGAAACTCACACTTTCACTGCTGCTTTTCAAGGTTACATTTGTCTTTATTCGACTTTATTAATGAAATAGGGAAAAAACAGCTTCAGAGAAGACCAACCCCCAAAATATTCTAGTTTCAAAAATTATTTGAGAAGTATTTAGTGGGATATGAATTTCCCCTACAAAGCATCATCCAGGCTGTTGGAATAAAAATCCCTCATTCCACTTTCATTACTAAGGCAGAAAAGCAAAGCAAATGGGAATGGCTCTGTAACCATAGCAACATTTGCCATTATTATTTTTTCAAAGAATTTCTGAGGCACTACAATTTGGGTTCTGCATTCTGAGGATAAAGTTTGTATCAGGGAAAAGAATAAAATAACTTTATTTGGTTGCAGGTCCTTATGGAAACTTTTTAAAAGAAGTGGTTTAAAAAAGAAGTCACATGCAAACAGAAAAAAATGTAATTGCTTATACTTTTCCTAAATATGGAGCAAGACACCATAGGTTACTTTCAGGAGATAGTGTTTGGAAATTATTACTATGCATGAAAACATACTAATTTAGAATGGTCAATTAAAACAAATCTTCAATAATGACAGGAAGTGTGGAAAAATAATTATAGTTTTCATACAGTATCGCCTTACTCAGAACATGTTATTTTTCATAACCATGAATATAAATTTCCTAGATGCTGTTGCTTGGGTCAAATACAAGAAGCTTTCTTCCTGACTCCCTTCACCTTGCTGGGCACGTTTAATCACAACTTATATTTATTATGAATAATTGTGCTCACAGTAGCTTACAAGCACAACCAGTTTTTTTACTGGAACCCCCCCAACCTTTGATTTTGCAATTAATACTCATTGTTTATGAGAAATCATACTCAGAAATAAAGAAGCGCACAAAAGATTTAAAATAGAGAAGGTTAAATATATTCAAAATCTAAATATTTCAATCTATGGGGCAATGTGAACTCATTCTTTACTATTCAAATATTCCAAACAGCTCAGATAAGCCAAAGTCACTGTTCCAGGGTTCAAGGAGATCCATTGGATCTCCTTTCAATACACCTATGGGCAGAGAGGGAAGGGGACAGAAAGAGACTTACTTATTAAATAGATTTTAACTGTCAGTAGAAAGAGTAGTGGAAGGAAAAGGACAGTGATCAGCAATTGGAAGACATGTTCAAATGCAGGTAGAAAAGTCCTTGCTCAGGTTACTTTATCTACATATTCTGTTTTATTTGCAAAGTGAAATAGTACAATAATGACACGTTACAGTCAGTAAGGGACTCAAGTACCACCAAAATGGCAATCATAAATCCATGACAAATACTGCCTCGAGATCCTTACATCCTGGAGCAGCATCTTGATAAAATCTTGCATCCAGTTTCCTTTTCCTTTATTTACTTTCTTTAACATTTCTTGTTAGAGCTCACAATTAGAAATGTTCTTCTAAGCTTAAGGTGGTCAATTTTGTGTGATTTATCAACCAATAAATGTAAAGCATTAGGATTTTATGTAAATGGTATGTAGCTCCCATAAGGTAGCTGTTCTTTAGGCAAAACTGAGCTACCAGTTTTAGTTTTAGATATATGAGAAATTATATCTCCTTTAAGGACTAATCTGTGCTATATGGAGCAAGATTTATATGGATTTACATGAAGGTCATGTTGGCAACAAGGGAACTAGAATTCCTGAGATGTAACATACTTTAATGCATCAGGCCAAACGAGGAAAATGCCCTTTCAAATTGTTATGAGAATATAACAGAAAAGAAAACATGATAAAACTGTGCATAGAGCTGATATAATTCATTTATCCTGGCAATTTCAAGCAAACTGAATAGCTGACTCCAAATGACACAGTCAGATACACTGCAGACACTCATGCAAGGAGAGAGGATATTCCACTCTGGGATCCTGAGATGGGCAAAGAGGATGTTGTAAGAATTGGCAAAGGAGCCCTTTTACTATACTGAGGTTTCATCTGCTTTAATGTGTTCCAATTCTAAGCTCACTATTTTGCTTCAGGCAAAAAGTGACTATTTAAACTGTTCTGTCCAATTCTGTCCAAGATGAGAGAGAATTTGCATGAATTGCTTCATCAGCAGATTACTGGTGCATGGCAGTGTAATCTCCAAAAAGAGAACAGCAGTAAGCAGCTGCAGATGAGAACCCTTTTTTCCTTGCACAATTACCTCTGGAAGATATTCATCCACTGCTTTACTCCCTGTGAGCACCCACTGGAAACAGAGCAAAGATGAGATGATGTTTTGGAGGAACCTCTATGGCAGACCCAGCTATCTGGCCTTCTGGCGAATCATCTGCCATGTCATCACATTGCAGTCTCATCCTCATGATAAGTATCTGCAAGGTTACTGCAACTGCTTGACCTAGAAAATGACAGATGTACTGACTGAAATCCCTGTGCAGGTTTGTTTGTGTGTTAACAACAGGATTTGGTTCCAACAGGGAGCCAACAGCTCCAGAAACACTGCTGATGGCAAAAGCAAAGGGTCCTCCCTCGCATGCCAGTAATTTGCTGTGATTTTGTCTTCGCAGTTTTCACCAAACCCCTGCCTCTTCCAGTGCTTTTCCCACCAGCATCATCTCTGTGCTGCTCTGGGAGGGTGGGCAGAGAACACTTTGCCACTATAACAGAATGGACTGCGCATAGAATGTTTTGCAGGACAGAATCCTGATGGCCCCTGGCTCAGCTCTGCTTACTTGCTGGTAACCAAAAAGTTTGTATAGTCTTTTTTGCAACCAGTGGCTGTTTCATCTGCTCCCAGCCAGCAAATTCTGTTTGCGTTATGTCCTTAAGGTGATAAACAATCATTCTTTCAATTATGCAACAATGGTAACTTCCATTATTGGCTCATCACACGTCAGCTCATTTGTATCAGATCTTCCTTTCCTCAGGTTTGTGATTCTTAACACATTCTAATAGTGTCTGGTAATACTCTCCTCTTTTTCCTACTGCATTAATTTTTCCATAAGTCATAGGAAAGCTTCTTGCAAGGAATGCTAGCAAAGGAAATGCCAAGATTTAATCAAGAGGAGATAAACTCACAATATCACTGTCACTGAACACTTTCAATTTATGACTATACTGCAGCTTCATGCACTGTCTGCCTTACATTTCATGTATATTGTAAATGTAAACAACCAGTAACCTGCACACAACTCACTAAAATAACTTATTTTCTTGCTCTTCTAACATTTAAAACTTTAATTTTATGCTACATAGGAGGCAAAGTAGATGTATCTCCTACTTTTTTGAAAATGCATGAAGGCCATGATGTTTTGCCACAATGACAAATTTCAGTAACATCTGAATAACTCAGGGATTTCTCAAACTTCAAATTCTTAATTTGGGTGAAGAAAAAAATTAGTCCAAGGCTGGCTTATTTATAAGCTTCTGGAAGTAATTGTCTACACTTGTAAAACAATTTAAAATTATAAACTGTCAGATTACATAAGAAATCCCAAACACTCAACACTCAGGTAAGACTTTAGCAGAAAATGATCTTTCAAATATGATTTATAGAAACATTATTTAACTAAACTTATCTGAACCAAGTGATATACATTTACCAGGGAGAGCTGAGTAATCT
Organism: Empidonax traillii; assembly: GCF_003031625.1. Lineage (NCBI taxonomy): Eukaryota > Metazoa > Chordata > Aves > Passeriformes > Tyrannidae > Empidonax > Empidonax traillii. Next base: position 516,541 of record NW_020955269.1, read on the forward strand.
AAATGTCAAAGCCTGCCAATATATCAGTTCCCCCAGTACATGAAAGATTTTCAGAATCATCCCCTCACTTATTTTCAATGGGAACAATTTTGTGTGAATCAATCACGTAAATCTTCTTAAATGATGCCTATAGAGACACTATGTTGCAATTTATAGAACATTTCATTCAAAAAGGTAATAGTTTTTTTGTTGTTGTTTTAAACTTTATCTCTCTTCTTAGTGTAAAAGAGAGACACTAGAAAAAATACCAGTGTAATTTGTGAAGGATCTGCCATAAGTGTAAAACTAATAACTCTGAAAATACCATAGAGAGACCTCAAATGCAAAAAGAAAACCCAAACCCACCTTGAATAAGAGTCAATATATTCACTTAGTATAATCAGAAGACAAACCACACTTGAAATATTAACTTAATTTTTTTATATTTCATTATATGGCACATCAGCTGGAAGGAAAGAAACAAAGGAAGCAGAGGACAAGGTAAGAGTGCCTTTCTTCCCTGTAACAGCAACTCCTTAACTTGTAACAGCACTTATTGTGCTTCATTTTAGATGGGAAAGATGACACTTAAAAATCTATCTCTATCAAATCACAATTGATTTAATGAACATTAATCAGATGCAGGAGACCATGCCAAAATATTAAATTGTTACTTGAAATAATTCCCTGCAGGTAGAAAAAACACCTAATTTCTTCAAACTACCTGTTAAAAAAATACACCTGACCAGGGATTTGAGTCTGCACAGGACATGATGCACTGATACAGCAGAACCTAAGGATTATAAGGGGAACAAAGCACCTAGAATTTATTCTTTTTAATATTTTTCTTTTGTGCATGATCCAAACATCAATGACAGGTATGACAGGTAGACACAACAAGCTATTAGGTCTGTTGTGCTAATCATCTGCAAATTAAACTATAGTAAACCCAAAATAAGTCTCTGTGCTAAAGTTGTTAGACCTTCTCTATCAATATCCTGCAGAAAATGAATTATACAATTATACCTCAGTGCAAACTGTAATGACTACAAATTACAGCAGTAATTGTATTATACAGCAAAGTGATTTGATTTATTGCTTACAAGGCATAATTAATAAGATGAAATAAGATTATCTCTATATTCCATCTTTAGAGTCTATTTTTCTGAGGAGTAGTTTGTTGGGGGTTTTTACCCAACATTTCATTGCTCTGACTGCCAGAAATGCACTTTTTTCTGTGAAAGTCATTGAGCATCATCTTAAATTACTCAGACGAGTCTGGTAGGTTTTGTAAAGAATCAGGATGCATCACTAATCCCAGGAGATGAAATAAAGACATAAACAGAGATAAATAGAAGGCAATCTTGTATGCAGAGAGCTCTTTAAGGGTATCTGTTGATGAGCAAGGGCAGGGAAATGACTGAAGCAGATTACATTTGCATTTCTGTTAGGTGACAGTTCATTTTAATTTCATTGATTGTGTTTAAGTTAGGATAAAAAAATAGCCTTTATTATTTACCAGGGAAAAAGAAATAGAAAGATAGGCCAGGCTGGGGTGACACCTCACAGTCCCAGCTCCCCACACCAAACAGGAAGCAATTAGGTTTGGCAGAAAAGGCCCTCTGAGCAGCCCCTCTCCTATGGGACTGCAAAAATGGAGGTAACAGAGGAATTCTTGTTGGGCTGGGCAAAGAGAAATATCCATAAGGCAGCCTAAACTGCTTGGTCTAGAGCTCACAGGAATGACGTTCCATCTTCAAGACATAAGCAAAGGCCTCCCAGTTTAATATCCAGTCTCCTGTGCTGAGCTCAGTGTTGGCAGAGCAGCAGAGGCATTTTTTTGCAAAACACTGACATGTCAGATTTAGAAGCAGTATTGTACAAGAAATTGTGAAACAGAAAGAGAATAGAGGGGAAAATATCTTTGGACTGTAGGAAACTTATTAAAGGTTCTTGATAATGACAGGATGAGTGGAGATGATTCATTAATTGCACTCCCCAAAATCCTTCATAGTTGCCAATATTTCTCTTAAATCCTGCCTTACTCTGTTAAGATATTTTTACACACCAAGAGGTGATCAGCTAAGAATAACGAAGAGGGTAACATATGCAATACTTTCCCTCTGTGTCCTAGTGTGCCTCTCTGTTCATTTCAATCAGAGATTTTGCTGGGATTTTGTTGCTGGGATTTGATTTTGTTTTTAAAATAAATGGTCTTCACTTTATAAGCCTCCACTAATCTCCTCATTGCAGAAGTTTTTTTTGGTGGCTTCCAGCTAGATCTTTCTGTTCTTAAGGACAATATTAAATAACACAGCTGCCATGGAATGCAGTTTTCCTCATGCTGCAGTCAAATGAAGGAAATTTGTGAGCTCCAGTATTTGGGAAGATTCAGCTCACAGATACAGAAGGTTTAAGAGTTCTCTGGTTGCTATTTTGCTCAAAAGAAAAAAGGCTATTAATTTATTATTAGAACAATCTCCTTAATCAAAATGCTGATTCAGCTTGCTATTTATTAGATGATTTTAATGAAGTCTATGAAAATCAGGAAAGAAGCCAGAACAGCAATCAACTCTATTTTGAAATAAACTAAAGAACACCTGGTGCTTTGCAACTTTGTCCTTTGACATAATCTGGAAAAAACAATTTTCAGCATCTTCAAATAAGTATGTTGGTCACCAGAAGCAAGTTAGTTTACCTTTATTTTTCTTTCCTGTGTGTTTAATAATATTAACAATAGTATATTAAAATGTTAATATGAAATTCCAGTGAAAAGCCTGAAATTCTGAATGCTTGTATCCCTCCATAACAGTCTCTGAAATTGCTCTCAAACAGGGAGAATAATCTGGATGTCAAATATTTGACAAGACAATTTGAGCAGAAGTAGGTAACTGTGGAGCCAGGAATTATTTTTAATAATTGATAGCACTTCATATCCTGCAAACTACGTATAAAAAACATACTTTTCAGCCCAAGAATAAGGTTAATAAACCCTTAATTTTATAAAGATTCTTTCTTCTTCCCTCACAGCATTATTTTAAAATGTATTACTGCTGTAACTCATATTTTGATGCAAATGAAAGGGGGTTTTGGTTGGTGTTGCCTTTTTGTTTGTTTGTTTGTTTGTGTTTTTGTTTTTTTTTTTTGTTTTGTTTGTTTGTTTTTAATAAAGACCCTTTCTATTTACAGGTAAGTTACCATCAATTGTGATTTAATTGATCTCTGACAGAAGGTCTTTATACATGTGCAGTTCAGGAACAAATTGTCTATTGAATTTTGATTACAACTGTGCAGTAGCAGGAGAGGTATACTCACATAGCAGTTATTTTCTCATTTTAATAAAAAAAATTAGATAAAGAGAAACTATTATTTAGAACATTATTGCAGGTCTTCCCATTTCCATCCCAAGAAACACAGCTTTTTTCCTTCTATTCAGTGAGAAAACATAACATGCATTCACACATACCAAAAAAAAAAAAAAAAAAAAAAAAAAAAAAAAAAAAAAAAAAAAAAAAAAAAAAAAAAAAAAAAAAAAAAAAAAAAAAAAAAAAAAAAAGAGTGAAAGGAGACTAGAACATTCTGATAAAAAAAAAATCAAGGCTTTCAAGTCATGAAAATGACTGCTATTATAAAAGTTGACATTATAAAGCAGTGTTAGACTGAGTGCTAGACTCCTTTTATTTAATATACATTCTAAACCCACTAATCTTAGAATTTATTTTATCATTAACACAGAAAGCACAGCCTTCAGTTTTTATACTTGAAAATTAAGACCAAGCATTTGATATCTCTGTGTTCAAAGCTTTTCATTTACTCTCCCAAACACAACCATGTTAACTTCCAGACACTAAACACAAAAGATTGAAAAGCTCCAGCTACTTTAATTATGAACATACCTAAACATCTTGGTCATGTAGAAGAGGAAGTCCCAGTACCTGACAGGAAATAATTCTTCTAGGCTTAAAAAAAGTTTGTAAAGGAAGAAAACTTTTTAGGTGTAAAATTTTTTAATAGTTTATTAAAATTATCAACTGTTTGCTATAAAGTGTACTGATTTTAAAAGTCATATTAGAAAATTTAAATAGAAACCAAAAAATCCTAGTAAGATCTCTACTCTCTCCAAGAGAGAGAGAATTTTCTTCTCTCACTTAAAAGTAGCATCACCATTTTGTATATTTTGTACACCGTTTTTTGTAGGACTAAGTTGAAATTAACTGAGTGCAGGCAGAACCGACTGTACTTTTTGCCCCTAAAGTAATTTAAAGTTCTAATGTGTATGATTTTTGACAGCAGTGTAAGAAACCAAACAAATCCTAAACAAACAAACAAACTGACAAACCCCAAAACTCTGACTTGAGTTGCTTCTTCCTCCCAGTAGCTCTGCATAGTAGTAATTGGCACAGGAACAGCTCTACCCATTAAAGTTTCTTCTTTCATACAACAGAGATGAGAATACCTCTGAACATAATTCAAATAATTGACTGTCTGCATCAATTTTGGTTGATAAATGTCAACTAAAAGAGCTGTTATTTAGCTAAAGCAATTGCATTGTACCAAAAAATGCTAACCAGAGCAGTACTGAACACGAAATACTTCCTCTTATTGACATTGCTGTGGAAGTATTTTTCTATTTCAAAACAATGCAGGTACCCTTCAACACCAAAAAGAAAATCAAGTAAATATACCTGCAAGCAAGGTAGATTTTAGGCACTGTGACATGCAATTATACATGTTACTACTTTTCAACTTCCAATTTTAGGGTAATGAAAAATCAAAGTTCACTGAATTACACCATGCAGTCTTCTAGGTTGAAATTCAATTAAATAATCCATGAAGTAATTCTTTTTCAGAGCTGCTAAAAAAGAAGTGTAATCAACAGGGTGGAGAGCTATTGAAATAAGGCAAGTCAACAGCTCTGAATCACGGCACAGGATCAGAGCTATACTGGGATTTCTGTGTGTACAAGCACTCGTTCCAAAGTGCAATGTAAATGTCTTTCAGTATGAAAACCTTAATATTGTTTTACTTTTCACTGTGAAATCATCAGAAATTCTGATATCCTCATCAACACAAAGAGATACTCTCTGTCTTTGTTGTGAGACACTGGCACAGGTTGCCCAGAGAAGCTGTGGCTGCCCCACCCCTGGGAGTGCCCAAGGCCAGCTTGGAGGGGGCTTGGAGCAACCTGGCTAGTGGAAGGTGTCCCTGTTCATGGCAGGGAGTTGGAACCAGATGATCTTTAAGGTCCCCTCCAAACCATTCTGTGATTCTATGATTCTTTGATTTTTAGCACCCAGTGATGAAAATAGTGAAGCTTTTTTCCATTCCCTGCTTCCTAATTTCCAGATTTTGCATTGAATTCTACAAGCCTTTGGTGAGTAAAACTTATTCTAATGCATTTCATTTGCAATAGTTTAAGCCACAATGCTGCTTCTTTGACTGGCTATTTCTAAATCTCAGTTAAAGCTCGCTTTTTCTGGTATTTCAGGGACATTTGGCTGTTACATGTCCAAAAAAAAAAAGAAGACTAAACCCACAACACAGTGAAGTCATCACAACCATACATCCCACTCGAGAGGCAGATAAGGAGGTCCATATTTTCTGCATTCTTCCATGTGAACACACTCTACCTTGAGCACACATTAGACCTCCCAAAGCTAATGCACTTCCTAAGGCATTATCCCCACCTTTTTCATATGCTTTCAGATCAAATCCCTGTACAAGAAAGTCTCAGCATGAAAAAGCTGCTGCACGAGCTTGAATTATTACACTCTCAGCCCTGCTGTGAAATCTACATGAAGAACAAGACAGTGCAGCACATCAGCGGAAAATCTGCATCTCTGCGTGACTTCACAGATCACAGCACCTCCTAAGATACTATTACTGTCCTGCCAATATCAATACACCATGAGGAGGTTTCCCAGTAAGCTGTGGTGCATGGGCTGGCCCTTTTGTCAGACTCAGAACTGCACTGATGTTTCTTTGCTGGCCAGTCTGTCAGACGATGTCTGTTTGTGGCACCTCTGTGACACCAAACCAACAGTGCTGACAGCACCTCATATCTCACGAAGCCTTCAGTGTGCTGAAGACTCTTGGGTGCTGATGACTATCCCTGGGTGCAGATGATTATCTCTGGGTGCTGATGATTATTTTTGTCACTTGCCAGCTTTTTTTCCCTCCTTCATTTTCTTCATTGTTTTCTGCAACAATTGAAAAGGCTGAACAAAATCAATACAAAAGTGTGTTACACTGGCACTAAACACTGGTCAGCTACTTGCACTGATTAAACAAAGCTGGTACAGTTGAATTTGAATTTCACTGGGAATCTAAAACTTAAATGTACGGAAAAATGTGGTGATACATGCTTTATTTTTACTTGTTTGCAGAAAGAGCCATAACTTTATCAAACATTATAAACACTTTCACTGCTGACAACCCTCTTCAAACATCAACTACCGTAATTTTCCACACATTTACATAATACCGGCTGATTAAGCCGTCAGAATTTTCATTGCTGTTTGCTGCAGAAATCAAAAATAAAAACACAGAGTTTGCAATGGTTTGCCCTCTTAAGATTCTGACACAAGAGTGTAAGAAAAAATAAAATGGCTAATCTGAAGCATATAGGGGAATATTCTCCTCAGTTACTAATTCTCTCATTCTCACATAATTAAGCTTCTTCTCCCCAGTATATCATCTGCCCCAGGTGGCAGCAAACCACCTAAAACAACCCAACCCATTGGCCTGCAGCCCTGCCTGAGGAGATCCTCTGAATGGACACCCTCTTCCTCCACAAGTCTTAGTAACCTACAGGATCTCTTACCCTGACAATTTAATTCTCACAGGAACTACAAAGCCTCAAGGTCTGAACCTCAAGGGAACCCAGAGGGCTGTTACATGAGCATGGCTCTCCCCTGTGTTTCTTCAATGTGATGTGATGTATTTCCAGTCTATCAGACTCGTCTGTTCTGGGTTATATCGAAGCAGCATTGATATTCATCTCAAGATGCATATGGAAAGATATGCTATCATGTGAAAATACAAGACTTGTAACAAAAATTACCATGTAATTATTGCTGTTTCATTGTCATGCAGTTTTCTCTCAAAATAATGCATATTGTCTCACATCTTATAATTTACACATCTCTTTAACTTCCACAGTGAGACCAAAGTTTTGAAGTTGAAAGGGAGGTCAGTGGAGAACTACCAATAATACAGAACATCCACACAATCTAAGAAATTCTCTGCTGTGGGTAGTTTGAATTCCTTTCCTTTCTATTGAAAAGGGTGAGTACAAAAAAGTTTGCTTGTGAACACTTTTGAAAATAAAATTTTTAAAGTATCACAGAAAGATAAAATTGATCAACTCATTCCCTATGAAATCACAATAATTTAACCCAGGACAATACCCCCCCCCACACACACACACATGTACCGGTTTAACACTATTTCAAAAGGGACTTTATTAATCCACAGTAATCAACCATTAAAACATCTGCACTGAAGCTTCCCAAGCCACAACAACTTATTCTTTTGAATTAGTCTTCCTAACATCATCAACCAGTTTAAGACATAAATCAATTTAAGAAACACAATTGGAAAACAAGAAAAAAATAAAACTTGAATGCCTGCAGAATCACAGTGAGAAATCTGACATTCTTTTTAAAAGAGCAACTGAAACTGCCTCTGAGCTTCCATTTGAGAACATGCAATTTCTCTGTTGTCATCTTAATACTCATTTAGGGTAATTTCTATGGTTTAAAAAGAAATCTGGTAAACAAGAATGTGGATTTTATTTTTCATCTGAAAAAGGAACAGAATGGTACTACCATAGCAGTACTGTGGTAGAGCAGGTTGCTTCCACTCTGATTAATAAATAATCTGCTTTTCTCCTTGGAAGCTCTTTTGACTTCAGGGGAATTAATGCTACTCTCATTATGCTCATTGTGAGGTGTTAATCTCTATGCTATAAAGAGAAAAGGCACTGCTATAATTTACTATTTCATCTTTATTCAAGCTATACCCATTTCTTGCCTTTTACTTCAGCTGTGCATTCTGAAAGTCAAAATGTAGTAGACGCTTTCCCCTCCTTTATAGATTTGGTATAATATCACAGAAATTATCAGGAAACTTCAACTCTCAGTTGGAATCTAAGTAAAACTGTGCACTGATATGAAAATATTTCCTTTGATCTGAAAAAAAAGCAAATAGCCCATTACCTGTAATTCTGTATTTGTCTGGTGAAAATGACCTGTGTCATTTGAGCTTTTTGGTTGTTTTTGTTCCTGTGTTAGTGGCAGGAATGAGATAACTGGAACTGGAAAGAAAGAAGGTCATAGTGGTCATCTGGTGAATGCAACCCTGTATCAACTTCTTACTCTTCATAAAGCTGAAATTAGAGTTACATCATTTCAGAAATTAAATATCATTTTATAAATGGTTATATGCTAATGCACTGATTTACACTGTAGTGAAGATTTTGGTGAACTTTCCCATCTTTGTAATTACAAAAAGGAAGCTAAAATTACTTTGTCATGACCAGAAAAGAACAGGTGCATCTTTACAAGAGAGTTTTTCAGAAGTAATACCATACTTTTGCTCTTATTTCTTAACAAATTTTATGAATCTTGAGTCATTAAGAGTTTATAAAAAATGCTTTCAGTGGAAACAGAAAAGCCCACATGATTTGGTTGGTTTTAATTGTAGCAAGTTCTATTTATTTCTTCAAGAATCCAGAGGAAATAGAGGTTGAAAAGGAATGACAGAATGTTCCCTTCAAAATACAAGAGCTATCAGGTGTGTAATAAGGGCTCAGGGAAGCTTAGCAATTATGCAAAATTCAAAGGCAACTGGAGAACATAAACAATTGGTATAGGAGTGAGCAGAAGAACTTGATATTCCATGCGTGAGGAGTCTTTGGTCATGGAATTTCAGGGAGTAATGGTGGATGAAAGACAGGACACTGAAGCACAAAGGAATTCCAGTGAGCTCAAATAAGGGTCAGTCAGGCTCAAGGGAACGTAAGAAACTTCGGAAGATTATGAGTGGTTTAGTGGTCCATATTTCTCTGTTCCCCAACCTATCCTATTAATCTGGTTTTTAAGACCTTTTCCCTTACCCCATTTCAATGAAAAAACCCCTCTTTTTCCTCTCCTGGACCTTGCAAGACCACTGCCAACATGTTCTCTGAGTAGCCTTGTTATCATCTCCATCCTTTTCTAGGATCCAGATCAACCTTTCCTGCTGCTGTCCAGCAAGAAGCAGCCCCCTCTGCCCTCTACAACAGCGTTTCAGACAAACCCAGTTTTCCTCTCCCAGCTTCTGGGAACAAATGGGCAAGAAGGAAGAGGATGGTGCAAGTTTTATCCTAGGAAACAGGAGGGATAGAGAATAAGACATCTCTGGTCTTTTTATCTGGGAATAGAATCTGCTTTACAGTAAAGTGCTGCCTCATGGAACAACAGACTTCAGCAAACTCTACAGCTCAGCGCAGCTGGATCTGCAGAAACCCTCCCTGTGCTGGACAGGTACTTTCTGCTTGTTATTAAGAGATGCTAAAATGGCTTGTGTGAGTTTGAGAACATGTCAACACATCCCATTCTTCCTTCATTTGCCTGAATATATTAATTCTTTCCAAGCTTTAAAAGGCTAAAGCAAGATTAACTGTGATGGGGATGAGAGGAGAGGCTCCAAATGTGTTAATGCTATTATAGGCATCAAGATGTCTGTACAACATTGATGAATTATTTCCAAAAATATCACCGATGCAGGTAATCCATCTTACATTTTGGTCAAAAGGATAAGCTTCTCCCAACCCAAATATTGATTGCTTACGGTAGAACTATGTTTAAGAATAATAAAAAGCATTTCAGTCAGTGCAAACTGTGGTCACAGACACCTTGAGGCTCATGCAACAAAAAGGGAGTTTTTTTGTTTTGGCATATTTATTTCTCTTACTCCTTTAAGTGCTGCCTGTTATTCAGCTTCCACAGTAATTGTTGTTCTTACTTCTGTGATTATATTTTGCAGTTATCTTTTAAAATAACAAATAAATAAGGACTAATTTTTACAACAAGAGCAACTCACAAGCAAGTACACAGGCAAAAAAAGGGGAACAGAGAGAATGATGAGCAAACAATGAAGAGAGTGATTTTCACTCTGGTTGTAACATTGATATGATGACTGTAATAAAAAAAAGGAGATATTTTTGTTTTAATATTAATTGTACGCTTTTATTTAAAAGTTAAGTAGTCTTTCAAATCAAAAGGTGATTTCAACAGTATTCACAGAAAATGCCAGTAATATTGTGCTAAAAGTGTGACAAGAATTGATGGGAGAAGTTTGGAGCCTCTTGTGATCTATCCACCAAGAACCTCATCACCTGAGCAGTACAAGTTCTTAGTTACGGTGATGAGAGTTACTGCTCCACTGGCAGAGAAATTCAGAAAAACAAATAAAATGATTTATCTGTTTTTTTACTGAACTCCAATTTTTACAAAAGAACAGACATAAGGCTGACAAAATGTAATGTGTTTTCTCATTATTGGTAGAAGAGCAGAGTTATTGTGGGGCTCACAGTCATGTCTGCCAAACAGAAGCAACTCTTCTTCCCCTTTGTGACAAGTAAGATATTTATATAAGAATTAGGAAACTTCAATAAAACCAGAACAGCATCTTTTTGTCATCCTGTTCTTGGTGAATATCAGTTCATATCAATTGGAACTAAATCATAAATGTGCAATGTGCCACCTGACTCTCTCTCCTGATGTCAGTGGGAGACTGTAATTCCTGTTTGTACCTCTTAACTGCCTAAACCTACTCTTTGCCAATGGCTGCAGTGGGCTTTCAGTCTCCCGGATTTCCCAATATTTAATCTAACCATTACACAATAACCATAAAGGCAGAGGACTTTCTGCTTTGGTCAGTCACCCTTCCAATTTGTATTTTCAAGAATCAGCTGCCTCAGGTGTTGCATTTAGCAAATCTCATCTGAATTCTCCAATTTCTGGTTTATTCAGGGCCATAGCTCATATTGCTGGACTGTCTGACAAAAATATATCCTGATATCTTTTTAATTTGCCTGTGGAATTTTATCTTCACAGCATGTAATGTCTTAAGTACTATTTAAAACTTGTTCTGAGATTCAGACAACTAGAAAAGATGGATTAATTAACAGAATACCAGTAATGTGTTAGTAAATATGATGCAACATCCTATCATCATGTAACAATTTCAAATCTTTCTAAGATAAATGTTATTGAAAAGAATAACGAAATTCTGAGCTAAATGATTATTCCTCTTATAACATCATCTATCTTATTGAAAACTTTAAAGTATGCAGAATATGGAACAAAACTGCTCTTATACTGTGAAAGCAGAGATTTTAAACATGATTCATTTTCCTGTCAGACTATCTGCCTAATGCCAGACAAACTCTGTTAACATCTTTCAGCCTTCCTCTCCCCTCCAAAATGTTGATAATAAAACTGCTCTTCCCTCTCCTACCTTCTATCACATTGTGTTGTCTCTACTACAGTGATTTTACAATGTAATACTCAACTTCTTATATTAAAAAAGAAGGACAATACAAATAGTGTTGACAGTAACAGGTACATTTTGTTCTGGACTACACAAACAACTCTCACCCTAATTTGGCAGGAGTCATACTCCTTCCATCTGAAGCCAGGCCTGCATTGCACATTCGCTCCTATCACTTCCAAACATATCAGCCTTTGTGAATGGTACTTTCTGGAATCTCATTATAATAGATTATACATGTTTTATATGTTGCCTCAGAGAACTGCATATTTTAATACCCATACATCTCACCCAGAAATACTCGATCTGCCAGTTTTGCTTTATCTGCCCTTCATAGATAATTTGCCTTCTGAATAGAACTGAAAAGAGATTTTAAGTGATTTTAATACAGGAAGAAATCCAGCAGCTGGAGCCAACTGTTAAAAAATTTGAAGCCCTATTAATTTTTTATCACATGTCCAAAAGGACACTGCTTTATGTAGATTATACAGTCATATTCAAATAAGTTTGGAAAAGAAGCTTCAGACTTTGTTCTCAGAATAATTTTAAGTAATGGATAACGATGCCCATGAAAAGATGAGCGAGAAAAAAAGGCCAAGAAGAATCTATTTTGATCAACCAGCCAACTACAGAAGCATGTCAAACACATGCATTTTCATTTCCCTAAGAACAGGTTCAATGAAGCATTAAAGAACATATTACCACAGAGACAGCTGTATTCCAGCATACCAAATCAGGAGACACACAGGTTACTTCCCTGATTTATGTATCCCATAGCATCGTCCTGCCAAGGCTGAGTCCCCTGACAGAGAGAGCAGACTAATTCTAAAGACATATGCTAGGCTTCATCTTTTCTCAGAATCTCAAGCCATTGTGATCATGGCAGAATTTGACACAGAAACTGAAAAATTTATAATGCTCAGCCTTGCACGGCTTGCAAAGGCTTCCAGAGATGACCAAAGCAGCACTTATTTCATGCACTTAATAATTGTATCATAAAAGCCGAATCAGTCTGTTTACAGAGATGAAACTTCACAAAAATAAAATCTTTATTCTAGATTTTTGACCTTTCTCTTTAAATTCTCAACGCGTAGGACCAAGGACATAAACTTTTTATATTCCCACTGCAGCTGGGATTTTTTTTTTCCTCTTTCAAAGTTTTCCCTGTCAAAAACCCCCTAATGCTACTCACTTACTGCATGATTTTATTCAGTATTCTTCAAAACTTGAGCTGTATCTCAGAAAACAGCATTGCTAAATAGCAAAATCTGTAACAGTATCCCCTACCACCTTGAAATGGCAAATGAAAGCTCCAGATCCCTTGGTGTGTGAACAAAAAGCACTGCTTGTATAGAAATGAAAGAAAAAAAATATAAAAATCATGATAAAAGATTTCAAACTGAAAGCAAAGTTAATTTTTCAATAGTCTAGTTCCATTACAGAGGATCAACACACACACACACACACACACACAGATATGAAAGCAAGAAGCTGAAGCTTACCTTGAAGAAGTTTGGTGGCACATCCTTTCACAAAGCAAAAGTGTTCCCTATTCCCCAGAAATGTATGGAAAGAAAGTGTGTGCTCCAAGTCATCACTCACAACAAGCATGGCTGAATCCAAGACTTACATGGGTCTTAAAAAGGCAGAAACCTGTACTAGTAAATTTGTGTAAATTTTGGTTATGCTCCTATTACCAAATCAAGAGCAGATCACTATCACTGCTGGGGCAGGAGAAGTTCAAAATTGAAAATAAGGCTAATTCCTTGCAGTGATTTGGGTTCTGTCAGGATCTCTCTTTGGGGCATATTGTCACTGCATACTTTACTTAGAAATGCTTTGAGAAAAGCAGACAGTGGACCAAGCTGCCACAGGAAATTGGACAGCTGGGTTTTCTAGGAATACTCTTATTTCTGCTGCACTACCTGTTAAAGGAAAGGTAGGAATAATTACATGAATCCTGCCATGATGCAGAACAATAGAACAATTGATGCATTAGGAATACCTTTCAATCTAAATAACATGAAGAACAAAAAATCTGTTGCACTTCTCTGTGCAAATAGAATCACTTATAATGCCAGTCAGAACTTCTATTTGCATCCCAAATTATTAAAAAAAACACCCCAACACATTCTTTCTAATTACATCTATCACTCAAAGTTGCCACTCTATAGAATCTCTAGGAAAGTCATCAAGATTTATTTTACTACCTACAACTAAAATAAAAAAAAAACCAACAACATTATGGGCATGTAGGGCTTTATCCCCATTTTTCATAGTTCACTAATATACATAGGTACGAAAGGAAAAAAATTGACACAGGTTCTTGGCTATATCATACACAAAAGTTATTGATTTTAAAAAGCACTTTAATTCAAAGTAGGTGACAAGACAAACAAACAGTGCAAAAATTCGATTGGGTTTTGTGAGATTAAAAATATTACACAAAAGAGAAAGCTCTGCAGAATATGCTGCATGATAAACGCCATCACAAGTCCCTAAGATAAACAGAAAACTGGTCCAAAATGTTACAGTTTTCATGGCCATACTGTTATTCACTTGTACAGAAGAGCTTTTCAACTTCCCACACACACATCTTCTCACCAACAGCGCAAACCTACACAGAAGGATCTCCAACCAAATACAAAGTAACATTAAGCAGACTGAATTCTGGTTACAACGAGCAGTAGGGAGGAATTCATCAGGTATATTGACTGTTAACTAACTTTAAATACCATTTATTTTTAATAAATGCACTGCATGTATTCATTCTCTAGGATATTGCTTCTGGTAACACCTCTATCTCCTGAAATACAAGCTATGAAAACACTTTCAGAATTACCATTCAGCCACCTCAGGGCAAAAACAAATTCAACGTGAAACCTCATGTAACCGAAACATTAATTATTAAAAATACCAATAAAGAAGCCCCAACAATTCTTCCAGTACTTTGTCATGTTGTGTTATCAGTCTTCAATTGTGATTCACACAAATGCAAAGATAACGTCAAGCAAGCAAAGATAAACTGAAAGAAAGACTTGGCATGTAAAAAGAATACACTGAATGTTGTACTGAGTGTACTGCAGACACCACCCAAGGAATGCTCTTGAAGGCTGATCTATATAAGTAGGCAGTATTACAATAGTTATCTTACTCACACAGATATGGCCCCCTAAGTCACTTTTTTTTTTTTTTTTTTTTTTAAATCTTCCAGTAGGCAAACTCTGTTCTGTGCACATTTGTCAAAATCAGGGTAGAGATTTTTATAATTGGCACTCCCTCAGCCTGTTGTTTTCTTCACTTTCAGTTAAATGGCATTGAAAAAGGGACTGAAATATTTTTCATATGTTCAAAATTTTCAGAAACTTTTATTTTCACCATAATCCTTGAGTGAGTGACAGCTTCAGTGAGGACAAGCAAGGGTGAGCGCTCCTAAAATATGTTTTGTTCTGTACATAAGAGGTAATGGTCCAGCAATGAACCAGTGAACCAGCAATCAGGAAGAAACAGAAACACAACCTATATGACACCACTTTTCTAAAATTTGCTAATGCTGAAGAACCTCTAAACCAGACAGAAATAGTCACTGTATGTTTTTTCCACTTACACCACCAACCACACAGTGGTTGGTAAAAACTGTTCCCCCACTACCTGTCTGTGGTAATACCATGGGGAAGCAAAACATCAGAAGGCTTTAAATTGTACAAAACCAAATCATGAGAACATGTCACGTTGTGATTTTGTGAAATATATAAAAAAATACCTGAATACAGTTGTGGCAATCTCTTAAGAAAACAAAAATTAAACTGCTTTTAAATAGCTTTTACAGAAAGCTCTAGAAGGCTTCTCTGGACATACACATCCATATGATCTGTATGGGAGGTCCATTAAAAATTGCATTAAAAAATTAAAAATGACTTCATTTACTCATACTATTTTGGGTAATAAACCACCTTAACTGTGAAAGAATGAGCTAAAAGATAGAGTTTGCATCTACTTGAGTTCTGAAAGTGCCTGTACAAATGGAGGACTGGGTACAAAAGCAAAAGACCATCATAATAAAAAATACCAGATAGTCTGGTTTCCCATTACAACTATTATGGTAGGGAGGAAATACAGTTGAAAAGAGAGAATTATCACCTTTTGTTTTTTTAAAATCAAGGAATTGTGCTGAAGGAGCATTATAAGAAGATGAAATCTAAGCAAATAAATAGGTGGAATATTTCCTCCAGATTCTGGAAATGTCACCTCTTAATTATTTTGTCAAAGGAATTACATGAGCTGAGAATGTCCTGGAACAAAATAACGTAATTTTGACTTTGCAATTTACCAGATGTTCAGCTAATGCCAATTTACACAGCACAGAAAATCCTACCTGGAAAATAAGATTATTCTGTTCACTTCTGTACTATTATTTCATCTTGATCTGCCCCAGGTATTAAACGTTCCATTTTTTTATGGATCTTCTATGCGTGGGTAGCATTAAAAATTGAATTCTGTGTTTTAAAACTTCCCACAAGGTTTAATTGCTAGTGAAACCCATTTGATTGCTTTACTGTTTTACCCTGAAGAGTTTATTCTCAATTTCCATTATCTAGAGCATTTTGCAACTTGTGTTTTTCCTGTTGACAGGCAAGAAATACAAGTCATAGAAGCATTCCAGTAAAACACGTTAGACATCTTGATTATGTGATCAAGTACATCCTGCAGAGGATCATAGAAAGAGGTTAGAGAAAGATGGGAGTCATTTTGCTTCAAAGCTTAAAATGTCTGCAGGGATTAGGGGGATGTTTATGACTGCTGAGTTTGGACATATTCTCTTATCTGATCTCAAGTTCTTTTGACAAAACAAGCAAGGCACAGCAATGAGCTAAATGGACCATGTGTCAACCAAAAACTGTCCTGCCAGGAGGTACAGTAAGCAGAGCTCTCATTGACAGCAGTGAGTTATTTGGAGAACAGGACCCACACCTAGTTCTGCTGTAAAGAAAAAATTTATTATTTCTGGCCTTTTAATCTGGCTTTGAAATTGCACAAGATGAGCACACTCAGATATAGAGAGATACAACATAATAGAGGAAGAAGAACAAATAAGAATTCCCAAACACATATTCTTTAGTTATAAAATTTATCTTTACAGGTATGTCTACAGTGGTTCCGTGAAAAATGTAATTATAGTCCAGAACTAGCAGCATTTTCTTTAGTTACAAGTAACAAAAGGAGCCAGAGGTAAAGCACAGCATGGAAACTAAATCCTGTGAATAGTATGTACTTCATTTTTAAATAGTCTCAATATATTGAAGTTTCTACACCTATGTCTAACAAACACATGGAGTCATACCCTCAGAATATCCTTTGTTGGAGTGCTCTCATTAAAGATTCTATTTTACTCTCTTTTTCACTTCTGCATTATTTTAGTGAAATGAGTAGAAAAATCCTTATTTTTAATTTTTACTTTCATTACCCTTCAATGCCATCAGCAAAATTATTGCTGAGAAGTTTTCCTTGTCAACTTTATCAGAAAACTTTACTTAAGGCATCAGTTTTACTAGAGCCACTGAGCTTAAATCTGCTTCCATTTTCTCACTTCCTCTGCTCTGTAAAAGCTTCTGTGATTATTGAGTAGAATCATTATTTCAAAAGGTAGAACACTCAGTGTTAGTTTCAATCTTATCTTGAATACCTGTCAACTGTCCTGAACATAGCTTAAAAAAACATATAGAATAATCTAGAATTTTTTTCCATCCTTTGAAAAGGGTAAAATTGAGTGGTTTTCAAGTAAATTATGTAATAAAGGTTCTTTAGCTCCCTTGTACTAAAGACATAATCTGCATAGAACAAAATACTTCAGAAGAACCATTTGGCTTTCATAACATCTGAAATGACTTGTGTTAAAGAGCTTGTGCCTAATAATAAAATGCTATGCATTTCCTTATGAGTTATCTCATCTTCTTTAAGGAAAAGTTTTTTAAAAAACTCTCTTTAAAATAAATGAATCCTTACAGTATTGTTTTAATTTAAAATTCCAATAAAATAGTTTTATTATAAATCTGCTAATGACTTATTTTTGTATGAAACTGCTTGATGAAAGTACATTTTTTACATTATATTCTCAAAAAGTTGGAAAAAGTTGGGGTTAGTATTATATACTATGTGTATTTTATAAATACTGTCATTTTCTACTGAGGTTGAAACGTTACATAACTTTTCAGATGACAGCAGTAAAGTTGCATTCAGTCATGTGCACTGAGATGACAAATCTACATTAAATTCCTATTCTTCTAAGTTTTCCATCAGTCAGAGGTGAGACAAATCCAAACCTTGGTTCTTTCAACACCACAAACTTCCAAATCCAGTAATTATTGAGTGTTAAGGAAAACCAGCCTTGAATTTTGAATTTAGATCAACTCAGAGAAGAGGAATTCAGCAGCATAGTGAAGAGCAGCTGAGAAATCACTTTCCTACCCTCTCCAGTTTATTTCAGTGTAATTAAAAGGAGTTGTGTATATGTATATTTATATTAGATTCCATTGCTAATATTAAAGAACTGCCTCAGCATATAGTTCCCTTTCTCATCATTCCTATGGCATTTTAAACAGGCAAGTAAAACATCATTTCTGTCCTCTGCAGCTTGCCAGAGAAAGAATGCTGCAAGTCCTGAGTGACAGTGAATTGTACAGAAAAAAATTTCACTGTCTTTACTACAAAGAATCACCACATCCTTGTGAAACTGTGCAGTTACATTTTTCTGTCTTTATTCAAGGAAAATAAATAAAATTTATTGAAAAAGCAAGGCAGTAACTATAATACACTCCACCTAAGTAAATGGTGTTACTAGATATTATTAGTTACAATCCAGTTAGTTATGTAACAATCTTATATATTAGTAACATGCACATATTAGTGTCCTTACAGTACCACACTTTAAGCACCCTCAGAGTTAGTGCTCAGCCTCCCAACTTCATTAAATGCCTAAACCATAATTTGAACTCTAAGAAATTGTTTTATATTATTTTTTAAAGGTAGTATACTCTGTTCATCCTTGGGTTTTTTAAGCTTTAAATTTTATAAGGCACATCTTATACTGTAGCCTCCCTCCTGCATAGGATTTGACATGAAATTCCTTTTTTTATATAGAATAGAATGGATAGTTATTTTCTGACACTTAATTTGTTGGATTTTTCAGCTGCTATGGTGTAGAAAGAGTATAGGGGAGCAGGGGGAAAGAATTCTTATTCTCAGTTAATTTCTGAACATAATGTAGTATCACGTGACTTTTACAGACCTTTCTGCCCATGATTTTATTCCATTATCTCCCCACCATTCCATCACCTGTGTTTGTCACCCGATTTCTGACACTTTGATCCTTATCTGACTTGTGACAAGCAATTCACTTCAGTGAACTCCTGTACATGAATCTGGTAACATTTTGTAAGACAAGAAAATACCTTCATTTTTACATTCCAATCATTGGTACTTCGGTTTGCATTTGCTAATCCCCCTTTTCAGTAATTGTCTAGGTCATTTACCTGAGGGAAAAGCGTCATTACAGCTCAGACTTGCTTGAAAATTGCTATCTAAGATTTATCAAGTTTCTGCTGTAAACACTAGGTTTGTCATGACATTTTAAGCTGTTGTCAATAAACTAGATACAATTTCTATTGGCCTGTTGGTAGTCCTATTGTATTGGTCAACACCAGAAATGCCAAATCTGCTTGAAAGCTGTTCTGGCTCTAACCTCGGATCGTCGCTATTGGTTTATAGGCTGGCATTGACCTCAGCTCACGCATAACCACTCTGCTGCTTTTTCACTAGATTTAATTCAGAACCCAAATTTGTCCTTAGAATAATCTGATGCCCTTTATGTTGAAGTCTTGCAACTTGAGTGCTCCATTTCCACGGTGTAATTATTCTTAAAGCCTTCCTTGATTGCTTTATATGATGATTATGTAAAAAAACCCTTGGAAACTCTGCTTTAGAAACTCCTCTTCAGATTATTTCAGTCAGTATTTCTGTAGATTGTTCCTAGAGGCACCAGAGACTGTGCTGTCTCTGAGAAAATATGAATTTTTCTTTCTGCTCTAATTTTTTCATCATGATCTGTAACTCTATGCAGCCAATCTCCCTTAAGTAATATCAGGGCCTTTACTGGTGTCTGTTGTGGGTATGGATGGTATGGCTTGAAAAAATCATGAGAGAAATGATGTGACCGGTTGCACTTGGGTCAATTATTTTAACCAGATGGATAGAACAGCTGGCTTACTTATATAGGGACATTTCCTTTCATTCATTAAATCTTCCTGACGTGTTCTTATTGAACAAGAAACATCAAAACAAAAGAATATAAAAGAACTTCTCGAATTTCAGGAATCAAAATTACATCTGAATTTACACTTTGAACTTCAACTGCTTGAGTAGCCAGCAGTAGCAAAGCCAGATTAATGTTGTTTTTTTTTTTTGAATGGCACATATCATGCTGCTAGAAAGAAATTTGAAACTACATGCAAAAAAAGGAGGACGAAGTGCTTTGACGAGAATGTAAAGCAGATCTGAATCTATGCTTGTGTATCCACTTGGACTTCCATTAGTGGAACTTAAGCAACAATCACAGACTATTCCATGGCTTTCTCAGGATTTACTTGTTTTCTGAGGACATGATTTGCAAATTATTTGTAATTCAAGAACATTGATAGAAGCCAGTTTGCTGGTGTGCAGATGGTGGGTGAGTGAGCTAGACATTCTATAACACAATTTAGTTACAGTGAACATCTACAGTTTTATAACTGCATTCTGAAAACATAAATAATCTGCTCTTTCTACAACTAAATGAGAAATTGTCTTTGCTTATACCTTCCCAAAGTTAGTGCTATCGGTTTTGAAAATGCAAATCTGTTAGTGATGTGATGATCTGAAATTTTTGGTTGGATTTGAGGAACCACACTTACACTGATCATAAAAGGGCAAGAAGAGAATGTCAGGAGAACCAGCTTTTGCTGAGAGCACCTTCTATGGTTCTGTCTTCTTCACTTTTTCCAGAAATAATTCTGCCCTCAGCTTTTTGTGTATAAAAACTTATGACATAAACTAGGTCTTCAGTAGAATGAGTATAAGGAAACTTCTGTTTTGGGATCACTGCAAAATGCAGCATTTACTTTAGTTAACAAAACTCTCTGGATTTCCAAGGACAGAACAAACAAACCAAACCAGTATATGTTGAATGTAGTACTAATAAAAATTCTTTTTTCTTTTCTGTTAGTATGTTTATAGCCAAAGATTTACCACTTGTGCTTTCCCTACTTAGTAAGGATCACATCATACCAGCCAGGATAGTATTAAAATATTTAGTATTGCCATGACCTATTGATCATTAGGGTCTTAAATTGAATTTTCAGGCCTGTAACTTGCATCAGTGTTACTTTTATTCATGGAGCAGGTTTTTTTTTGAGAGGATGTTTGTTTTGCAATGAGTTTGTATTTGAAAAGGCAGCTGTGAAAACGCAGTTACAGTACACATGTTGCACCTGACAGATGACTCATTTTAATATGATGTACTTCATCTGAGCATCGTTAAACAGCACTGAAAGCTTGTTTTCACACGGCCTGACACCTTTGCATTTAATTTCCTTCTCCCTGTAGAGAAAATGTATGTTAGCATTTTGCCAGAGAGATTCCTCTGTGCATTGTCGTATCCTGTGATGGAAATACTGTGAAAATGCCCTTCACTCCTCTAGATCTAGAACAGCTGGGAGTTCTCTGCCTTCAGTGAGTTTTCAACTATTCCTTTGTAAGATAAAAATATTTTACTTTGTTCTTTATGTACCTCTTGTTTTACATTCCAGGTGCTCTATTAACATTCTGTTAAATGGCATCTCTCCAGGTTTGATCTGGAGTAGCTCACTGATGCCTGACAACATCACTGTTATTCTGGGCACCTCAGTGAAAACCCTTGATTGTAAATAAAAGGAACGGAGGGTTGTCTTGATAGAATGTGTGTGATGAACTACATGAGAAAACCTGTGGTTTTGGGATGCCATAGAGTAAGGCAATTCGTTAGGTCTGAAGCACAAATTTTAGAAATTAATCAATACACTAGTCAAAGCTAAAAAAAATCCCTTCTATGCATTTTATAATGAATGGAAGAAGAGTTTGATTCTCGGCTGAGTAATGCTTTTAAATTCAAATTCCCTTTTTCCAAAGTAATTGAGGTGACACATTTCCTATGTCCAATTGTTTCAAATGCTGAAGCCCACTATGTGCTACTTGCCTTCACATCAAAAAATCATAAACAAGTTCTACTCTGACTTAGTATTTATCTTCTCTTGGTGTAGTATTCAAGAAGAATCTTCTAATCCCCATTTTATTGACAGGTAAATTTGCAAGAAAATCTTCTTGGATAAATAGTGCTGGTTTAAAAATCTCCCTGCCATTTATAAAAACCATTAGTCTGCTACATCTTTGCTTGAGCAAGAAACTATATTAGATTTCCTCTTTTCTCTGTCGTAGTGAATCATCCAAGTGAAGTATGACAGAAACTGTCAGTACCCTCATAGCTCAGCTAGCAAGGAAATTAACTCCAACTGTGCGTTTAGACAAGATCACACATATTCTCTCCCTAATATAAACTTTGTTCTCCTCTCTTTGATTGATTTCACACAGTTTACTCTCAAGTTCCAAGTGTTTCAACATTTATAAACAGGTACTTACAAAACTGTACTGGTTTGGGTCAAACAGTATCAAAACTGAATATCCTGAGGAGTTTTTCTGACAGCTGGTCACCAGTTCTCAAACTGTGTGTATTGAAAGCATTCAACAGATAAATACTATAATAAACTCCTATTTTACTGTGTAGTTTTTCATTTATACTGGGATTTTGAATTAAAAGTTTCCATGTAAATTATTTTATTGGTTTTAGACAAAACCTTACTTTTCCAAATGTGTTTCATTTTTAAAGGATGTATAGACATTAGAAATGTCCTGTCTAAGAGTGACACTGCTGAGAGTATATTTCTTTCCATCACATATGCAGTAGAAACTGCCATGTCCTGTATAACTTTATTTTCTTGCAAATAGACTAAATGGAGTCTGAAAGTACAGATGTCATGCTTGGCATAGAAGAACAGTGTTTCATGTGCTCTGACTTTTTATTTAAAAAAACCACAATCAACACCCCTTACCCTTATCCAAATAACATGTTTTTTCCCCCTTTTCAGTTATTCAAGACTGCATTTAATTAACACAGTTAAAATTATGGGGCTTTAATTGTGTAGTTCCTTAGGTTCATTGAGATGGTGGGGCTTTACTGCAAACTAAATGGGACTAAGGGATGAGGAATTTAGGACCCATAAATTATGATGATTATATTCTTGCCTCTGGTTTTAAGGAATGCTACATCTTTCTTCAAAAGTGACTTTGCAGCAAGAATCCTAAAAATATAAAGTTTAAGTCATTATAAGTACATATTCTCTGGGTTGAGTTATATTTTTAAAGGCAGAGAATTCTTGGTTATATCAAGGTGAATTGCATTTGTGGACCTCTCAAATATACTCATTAACTCTGAAAAACCTTTCTTGGGCTTAGTTCTGTTATATCCTTCTTACTGCAAGATGTGTCGTCAGGTTTCCCAGTTATTATTAAAGTCTGTGTCACAGTGTATAAAGAGATATATATATATTACATAGTGTATGAAGAATGGAAAAATAAATATTAATTAATATTATTAAATCTGTCTGTATTCTATCCTCTTTTCCCTAGAACAGAAAAGTCCTAGCTCAGACTGAATTTTATGAGCTCAGTTAAATGCTGATTATTCTTTTCTTGGTACCCAAGGCATCAACAGCACACTCATCTGACTCTCCAAGCACCATTAAGTCAAGTCCCTATTGCTACTACAGAGTGTTACTGGTGCACATAATTATATCTGCTCTGTGTTTATCAGCAGGGTTCACTCTCCAAATGGTCATGTTCAAAAGTGATGTTTCCTGTGGGCTACCTCGTGAAGATCCAGCTCTGAGTCAGTAAAACTCCTCTCCATCTGTTACAGGGTGCTCTTAACTACAGATCTGGCCCCACTCTGGAGAGGGACTGTGTTTTGAATCACATACCACTTAGAAATGTAACATTCCAAGCAGCAAGAAATAAACCATTGACTTTGAGCTGTACACTAGAGCAATAAAGAGGGCAAGGTAAAGTGCTGGTATGGAAATATTCACAAAGGAAAAAAAATTAATTTTAATTGCTGAATTTGACTGGCAGCTTCTTTTCTGATTGAGATCATAAATAGTGTTTCTTTCCTATGAGAAGCTGGGAATGTTTTGCTCACAAAAATAACAGCTAATAAATGCAATTAGTCTGTTAAGATACTGTCCTGTTTTACAAATCTCATTGACCTTTGCTATTTCCTTTATTTCTAAACTCTAAGAATTTGAATCATGTTTTTCTGAAACTGGTGTTTATTTCATTCTGATAACTTTGAGGTGTATTACATGTGTATTGTATTACACTGCAGGCTATAGAGGCAAGATAATGAAAGCAGTATAATCTCTGAACGTGATGTGAAACATTCAACTTTTTTTTTTGTAACAAAATTAATTCTTTCAGAGCAATTTGCTGCTCTATCTGTTTTTTTTTTTTTTTAACAAAACCCAAATCCAAGTAGCTGATGTACTGAGCAGGACCAATATATCTTTTTTGGCAAGGCCGACATATTTTGGCCACAAGATGAGAGGTGAAAGCTTTGACAGCTCTTCAGAGCACCAAAACCAGTTTTTATGAAGTCCAGTGAGAACCAAGATAATATCTAGCCTTTAGCTGAGTAACTGCCAAATTATATTATATTAATTATTGCTATTTATCTTGGTTGAATTACCTGATAGGGTAACAAGAATTTAACAGCAGCTTAATTTGAGAACATATTTCACTGTATATTCAGCTTAACGTGGAACAGTTTCAGATTTAATCATGGCCCAAATTTTGGGTAATACCTGTGGGCTGTAGGAAGTTCACATAGGCAGTAGTTAACTTTCAAGAAGAGTTGAAAAGTACCTTTGTATTAAATTTTGTGGGTATGTTTGATCTCTACTGGCTATGAGAAAACTCATAGCTGAGTTTTCTGTCCCTTGCAATGTTTCCATTTGATAACCATTAGTCAAGATCATGAAGGGTGCTTGAAGTTAACCGTGTAGAGCAAACATAACTCCAGTTTTGAGAACTTGTTAGAGGAAAAAAACCAAACAACAACCAACCGACACATCAGCCCACTGGTCTAATAATATGTTTTTTTTCCAATTTTACTTTTATTTATATTATTTTTTTTGCTCAAATCTGTTCTGCACAACACCATCCTACTGTGAAGTACAAACCATGGGCTTGTTGAGGTTCCCAGAGACTTTCCCAGAAGACCAACTGCTCTCTTCTTTCAACTTCTTTTGGAATTAGCAGGTTGACCAAGCAAAATTGCTTCTTTTCAAAGTGTACAGGGAGGGGGCCTGAAGTCATTTCAAGCTGTGTTAAGGTCAGAATCAGGTTTAGAACCCAAGGGATGTAATGTGCAGATCACCATTTAAATACCACAGTTCCTTCCCTTTTATCAGCAGCTATAATATCAGTTGATAAGCAGTGCATGTAATTAGTCTTATCAATTAATGATGTCAACTGTCATCTTGCTCTCCATAAAGGCAACTGAAATTCTCTGTCGTGATACAGAGAATGCTCCTGATTATTTTAAAATTGTTAAAACTCAGGAATACTTTTGCATATTTGTAGGAGTTTACCCAGCGTAGAGAGGTATTTTACCAAAAACAGATCAGAAAACACGTCTTCTGACTTTCATAAACTGCATGAGCCTCAGCTGCACGGTGCAGTCTAGACACCAGCCTTCTAATGGTCAAAATTTCTTGTAGTCCCTTTAGGCACTGGAAGGGCCTCTAAGGTCTCCCTGGAGCCTTTTCCTCTCCAGGCTGAACAACCCCAGCTCTCTTGACCTCAGTAAAATATATTTGCCATCTCTTGAAATGCAAAAATTAAACTGTGGCTCTTAAGAGTTTAATAGGGTAAGTGCTCCATAGCAAAAAGTTATGCCCTATGCTATTTGTGGATGAAGCCTGGAGAAGATCAGTTGCAGTATGTTTTGATGTGAACTGACTCTTCACATCTGGAAATGCAGCTGCAAAAGTCATGCCTCTCCCTCTTGCAGATTAAGTGTCCTGTTGCCTGTACAAGACCAAAGGAGAAAAAAAAAAAAAAAAAAAGAATTCCTCTGTTGGAATGTAAACCTGGTGGGTGCTAAAACACAGGATGGCTGTCACCCTTTGATCTTCTCAGAACTGCCGGTATATTTTTCTGTGAAAATGCCCACTGGGAGCAGACCAAGTCTTGCTCTTTCACTGCAAAGGTGCAAGGATTGAATGGATGTTGGTTTTGATTCGTATCAAGCAAGTTGCATTTGTGAACTACGTACTACAGAAATACTCAGCATATTTGCATGTAATAAAAAAATAATACTGCAAGATGGCAGGATCGGGGGGACCTACCAACTGAAATGGCAACTGGTCAGAGAAAATTAACAGTCAATTTCTAGCTTTACCAGACCTAAACTCTTTATATTTTAAAGCTACATGTTGCAGTATGGGGCTAAAGTATATTTTGTTAGACAGAAGGATCAGGATAAATAAGTCTACAGTGCTGAAAAGCAACTTTTATTATAATAGGTAAATAGGTAACTCACAACAATAGCTGGGGAAAATTCAGTGAGGATTTGAAGCTGGAATTTGATTCAGAGGCTTTCAATACCTGATAGCTTATCTCTTAACACTGTTCCTGGGAGACTGGAGATTTTTCTCATGCAGAAAAAATATACTTGATTTTTTTTTCCTTGCAAATAAATATCAAATATTCTCATTAATTTTAATGACTTTTGCAGAAGCCAAAGTTTCAGCAATGACTTTTTTTTTTCCTTCAGAACTACTAAGTTCCAAGGGAGTAAAGTTTTAAATTAATTGAGAGTGAGTTAATTTTTTTTTTCCTTCCCTTTGGGAAATTGTAGTTGCAATTGAAAAAATCTGCTTGTTTTCATCACCCCTTTAGTTCTTTTACAGATTGATTCGGATGTCGCAGGTAGAGCATATTTACTGCAGAAAGCTTCTCTATTTTCTATTCACTCCATCTACCACAGCTCGTCCATCACCAGAAGGATCCATTTTCTCAGTATTTAGATTATAAATATGAAAATACACAGTGGGCTTGAGATTGGCCTGGTACCCTAAAATCTTCCTACTGAATGTTGACTGATTCCTAATACCTAATATGCTGTTTTTAAGTACAACTAATGAATGTCCCTCCAGCTTTCTTCTTTCTGATACAACACTTTAAATACTTGAAGGAATTTAGAAGTTCAAATGTTAATTTTCCAGTGTTTTGCATTTAATTGTTTTGAGGACTTGCAGTATGGTGTTACTGAATGAGTTAAAGCTCTATTTGAATTGTGTTCATTAGTTTACTTTAACATGGTGTAAATCTCCCAAACTTATTAGAAAAAAGGAGCTTTGGCCACAAGTACTTTGAAGTAAACTACACATCACCAATGTGGTTAATATTTTTAACTGTTTAATGAGTGCCCATCTATTCAATGCAATCTCTAATTTTAATGGCCAAAATCTAGTTTATGGAAGAAATTAAAGTGTGTGTATATGTGTCTGTGGAAAAAACACCTCTACTGGTAGAATAAGAATAAAGAGCAAATAATTGACTCTTCTTTAGATTTGTTTGTGTCTCCCAAGGTTTTATTATTAGAGCTCTTTGGTCTAATTAATCAGACTGTGATTACTGGGAGATAGGGGTTCTTGTTCTTTTTCAGATCTAAATAGCTGATCTTAGATGGATGGTAATTTCCTCAAGTTTTTCCATAAATTTCATATATTGCTTCAGGCAGGGATTGTCTTATACAATTAACATATATTAATTTTAAATTTCTTTGCTGGAGGCTTGGTTGTTCCTAGTTTTGCCTTCTCATCCCAACAGTCTTGATGGTGGTTAAACAGCTCTTACTAAAAGCAGTAACTGCTCTTTCATACTTTGAAGTGACAGAGACTGAACCTTTGATAGAAAACAAAATCACATAAAATCATTAAAGCATTGAAAATGTTGGGAAGAATTGCAACGTAACAGATGTTGCTTCTGGCTCTTAGTGTAGTGTTGTAGTTGTTGCAATTGTGTAAAGAGAAATTAAGAGGCTTTTCAGACTGTGGGATCAGTAATATCTATGGCTTTACACAGAATGGAATTTTTGTGAGAGATAATTGTTTTTAAGGTGTCAGCAAAAGCTCAAACCTTTATCATTGCTGAACAGGCTTAAGTGCTTGAGGGCTTGAATAGTGTACTTTGGAGATATGCAAGATTTCTGAGTGTTTCTCTGCTAAGGATGTGCTATAGATGGAATACTGTGTTTTGCTTGTAGCTCTAACCATGTTTGACCTTTTCCCCTGAAAAGTGGCAATTAAACTTTCTAGATCTTGTTAGCATATGAAAATGTGAGATAATTGCTGCATTTTTAAGAGAAATCATTGCCAGCTGAGTTTCAAGACAAGCATTTTCACCTGGGTAAAGCCTGGGCTGTGGTTGCAATCAGTTTTAAGGGTGACGTGGTTGCCTTGGTTCTGGCAAACCCTGAAGGGCAAATTTGATTTGCAACCGCTCAGCTTTGGTAATTTGTGATCAAGGAACGAGCTGGTGTGGTGGGCAAGAGGGAACAAATGGGGAAGAGGCTCAACTGCTTAGAAGCAGAAACTCCAGTGCTAATACAAGTGTCTATAAGGAATCTTCTTGTTATGCATCTTTGCAGACTCCTTGTAGAACTCTTTGTGGCTGTAGGACTCCACAGTGCTCTTTTGTCTATGTACTTTTTCTTTCTTAATGTTCCAAAACAAACATGTTTAATTTGCCTCAAGGGATACACAAAAGATTTCCAAAACAAAATAAAGATCTGGAAACTGCTGAATTGCTTGTTGTTCAAGTTGGGGGTTTACCCTGAAGAGTTGTGAGCGTAATGAAAGTTGGTGAACTCTAGTTTGGACAAATTAGACTTCATCTGGCTCTATGAGTGTACTTTTCATTTTGTCTCCAAAAATCATGTATTTCTGTTACAGCATTGAGAAAAGACTGAGAAGTAACCTATTCTTTTGTCGTACAAGGTTTTCTAACTGAAAAGCTGTTATGGACACATAGTTTGGTTTATGGCTAGTTTGTTGTTTTTTTTTTTTTTTTTTAATCCTGTTTCTGCTTTAAAAGGAGGTTCTTGGAAGAATAAAGAGCATATCAGTGACTCTTTTTGAAATTATCTCTAATTTGGGGTTGGGTTGGGACCAGGTGAACTCAATATGGCCCTTCCAACTCAAATTGCTTTATGCTTTTTTTTTTTTTTACGTTTGGTTATGTTTGAAATTTGTGTGATGTAGCTCTTGCAGCAGGAAGCTGAAAGAAGTTGCCTGGTTTAGTTTTCAGTTCTGGGATGATCTTAATAAGAAAATCTGTGGGCTGTGTTTCCATTTCTACGTGGTGTTTGCCTTTCAGGGATACATTAGCCTTTGTGGGAAGATGGGTGACTTCTGTAAGGAGACCTGTAAACTGTTTCTCAGGACTGCCACAAATAAAATGAGTGCTTTTGAATAATAGTACTGTTTTTATGGAGCTGCTACAATGCTTAATTAAATATTTTAGGATAAAATGTAAACCGGATATGTTTGGTTTATGGTTAGCATAATCTCAACAATTTTCATTGCACTTAAGTTTATGGATAAATGCATTTTTGTATGTCTCTTAAAAAAAACCAGGTTATAAAGATCTTTGCATTGTCACCCAGTAAGACCGATCTACAGGTTGAAACAGTTCTCAGTGCTTTTAGTTTGACCAGAAGTTATGTCCTGTCTGTGAGACTCTTTTTTAAAAGAACATTTTTTAATAAAATACTGGGCATCGCTTGCAACCTCTCATCTGAAACTTATGGAATTTCACTTGATTTTGGTCTGAGCTATACAAATGCTTAACCAGAGACTTAGAAACTGATGCCTGAAGCAAAAGTCCCAGGCAAACCCCAAACCAATATTCAGACATGCTGTGCTTGTCCTATTTTTTTCTCTCTTATGGATTTTTTTTTTTTTATTTTCCTTAAATGCTCAGTGCTTTGTATCATCTGAATACTCCTTATTCTTTAACTTTGTTTTCAATATTAAGCCCTATTTTTAGGATAATGCAGTTATTTAAGGCTGGCTACTCATTCTTCAGCTCTGGATTCTACTTTTACAGCTACACTAACCCATAACACTAGATTAAGTATGATGATAGTCATCAAAGGAGGGAACTGTGTTGCTCTGGAAACTGGCTTCCTGTCTTTTTTTCCTCCTTATATATTACCTTTTTAAATGAGATATTATGTTGCAGAGGGTAAATGTGATAAAATACTTCTTGGTGTTTTTCCCCCACTTGTTAATAAAATAAATAAGTTCAGGGAAGTCAGTGCATTTCTCAGCCAAGATTTATTGTCTTTTTTATTTTGGTGTATTAGTTAGAGTGTGGTTTTAGCTTTAATACTGCATGAGGCTGCTGTTACATCTACCTTTTCTATCTTTTATCTATATTTTAATAAAGCAAGACAAGGGTGTGGTGATCATGAGCACATAGTTCTGGAACAGTGTAATAAATGAGGTCTTAATGGGAAGTTGGAAATGCTGATGATTTATGGCTTTCTATAACACTCATTAGGCATACATATCAGTGTGTAACATGCCATAAATTATATTACATGCTGTAAAAAGCCATGAATTGTCACTTTTAGTGTGAGTTATCACCATTAAAGACTTTTATTCCCTGCTGTTAGTGTGAGTTTCCATGGCTTCCTCAACAATTCCCTGACTAATGATTTCAGCAACTGCAGAAAGAAGAGTGAGAGATGCAGTGGCTGATTAGGAAGCACAATTGCCTTAAAGCTGTTTAGTCAGGGGTTATACTACTTTTTGGAGAAAATATGATCTACTTGCCTGGTAACATCCTTAATGTTGAGCATTTCTGAATATCATTTGGACCAGCTGCCTTATTTTTCTTTACTATTAATATCTGCTTTCTGAAAACCAGAAATGCTTTAAGAATAACATCACCAGTTTGTACTGAACAATCAGCTGCAGTAGAATAAAGATAAACTCATTCCTGAGGAGCGATTCAGTCTCTCCTGTTGATCTCCCCACCACAGAATTTGCAGCAGAGGAGATATTGCTAATATTCCTACAGTATACTGTAGTAATGATAATATTTTGAAGTGATGAACTATGAAAATGCTGGGTTGTGCATCATATTCTGTGTTATAAATCAATTTGAATGAAGCTAAATAAGGTGAGGGAATTGCAGGTAGTACTACCTTTTTATTTCTTATGCAACACTGCAGTGTTATTTGGCTCCAGGGAAGGTGTTGTGTTCCTCCAAGTTGTAGTGGTTATCATTTCCAACTCCATGTAGAATTTCATGCAGGAGGAAGGCAAGAAAGGATGTATTAAAATATAATTCTAGTTTTAGACGCCTTTGGGGTTACTTTTGTTTGAAAAGTGAGTAGTACCTTTCAGGCTGCTGGCTATAAAGACTCATTATGAAAACTAGACACTGCAGCTTGCAAATGAAATGGAAAACCAAAATAAATTATCATGGCTTTTCCAAGAAATTCTTTCTGACAAGTCTGTTTTATTCCCTGAGCACTTGTGTGCACCAGGGCTCTTGGGGAGATTTGTCTTTGCCACACCTTCATTAAACTTATTTTATCAAATGTCTTTCCTTATCCAGCCTTCTCCAGTTCAGGGTATCGAAGAGAGAGGGGCATCTCTCTAAAAAACATCTTTGTAATCTTGTTTCAGGCATGATGAAAAGGATACTTCGGATAAAATCAATTTTAACATTTTACTACCCATTACTGTGGCATTATAAAAGAAGAGCTTTTTGTGTTCCTCCATTCCCCCAACCCTCACCCTGCAGACTGAAGCACATTTTTGGCTAAATCGTGCCCTCTAGTGCATCAGCTTAGTGGCATTAAAATAACAAAGCATCGTCATGACTGAGGTGGGGTTTTTTTACCCTTTTTTTTCCTCGTGTGGCTTGGAGAATTAATCAAATATAGTCCATATGAATAGCTAACTTATACTTTTTACCAGGTGAGAGAAAGGTCGGTGGTTTTGCATTTGTAATGTATTCCTAAAGCTGCCAGATTTTATTATCAGACCATGCAGGAAAGGAAAGTGGCTGTTTATACTTTGTAATTCTGATGTAGCTGCAGTTTAAGAGCTATCTGTTACAGGGATGACTTCAACAGCAATACTAAGCTAGGAAAGAAAAGGCTAATTATAAATTAATTTTGGATTGCTTTCTAAAAATAGAGTTATAGTCTATTTGATTTACATTGAAAAGAGCCAGTGAATATCAAGAAATTAAAAAAAAGTTACCTGATGTAAATCTATAAACTGAATGAAGTACCTGTTGATGTAAGCCCAGGAATACCTCTTAGAGTCAGGAGTGATGAACTACTTTTTGCTGTCTACTGATTCCAGCTCTTGCTGGAATTCAGCCTGAGGAGTGCAATATATTGCAATTTGGTAATGGTAGAATAGATCATGTGAGGTTTTAAAATGTGCATGCACTTTACACATTCAATTATGTTCCACATTTCATAATAATGCAAACAATATTTGTAAAATATGTTTGGCATTGTCCAGTTCACTCAGACTTATTTCAAAAACAGAGCATGTGCCATAAACTTGCCTTCATAGTGTATCAACAGGACTTTTATGATCAGTTATTGGAGACACATTCCAATAGGAATTGGGAGTGAATGAAGCACTTTGTGTTCAATTTGTATTTCACGAAAGAAGCATATCTTATGAAAAATTTTAAGGCTCTAATCCTACTGACTTGTTTTGCAACTGTTAAGATATGGAATTTGTCCATATGCTGAAATTTTTCACTCTTTCAAATCCAGCTTTCGTGACAATCTTCAACTCTTTCTTTTGGTTTGTGGAAAGGAGAAGATTAAGTACTAGTTTTAGAAGTTAACATCAGGCCAAGTTTAAAACGAAAAGAACACATTACTATACATGTCACTACTCATCAGTAAATCTTTTGCAGTTTATATGAGGAAGTTTTAAATGCAAATGAAGGACAGAACTGTTAAGTTGGTATTTTGAGTGATAACTGCTGTTTTGGGGACTATGCTCAAGTGACTTTATCTTATTGTAATAGGCAGAGCTTATGATTTCTCTCCTGTTTCCCATTCACTGTGATTCCAACTGTGTCAGCACGCTCAAGGTCTGTTTTTCACTAACAGATGTTTTTTCCACTTCTGCACAAAGTAACTGCAGCTGATACTTAATCATAAATATCTCTAAGAAGATATTTTTAAATTAAAGTGATATAAATTACTTCAAAATTACCACAGGCTTGAAATATACACACTGCATTTATTTGTTTTGAATTGATGAATTGTTTATGGAGCACATACATACATATCCTTTTGTTCCAAAATGAATGGGTAGAAAAATTTGGAAACATTGGCTGAAAAATTTCTTTCCATTTCTAGCTTGCCTCTCCTCAGCTATTAGTCAGCTGTGCATATAAGAGCTCTGTCTGAATGAAAATAAATCAGTTCTGCTAGTTAAAACTAGCTTCATTGTTGTCTTCGAGTTGTAAGGATATTATAAAGATTTCTCTTTCCCATGGTTAAAATCCTCTTTCTGATTTCTTGCCTAAATTTATTTAGGACAATGTGTGTTTGTCTGACTTAAGGTCTTGAAGATGTTTTACTGAAATACCCAAAACTGAAGTATAGACTAAAACCCAAATATTTGCTCCTTGGGATTTTTAAGAGCCCAGTGAAAAATTCTTCATGTCAGTAAGTGTGGCAATATCTTGAGTTGGAAGAGGAGAGCTTGTATTTTGGATGCCAGTTTAGTCTTAGATTCTCTTCCCTGATGGATGCTTTAATGGTAATTCCAATCAGTAGAAAACCTTTTGATTTTTTTTTTCAGTGTAATTTTTGTTAGTCACCATCCAGTGTTTTTGAACTGGCTATGTTATATGTGAAATTCAATTCACAGTCAGTTGCTGATGGCATGTCCTGAAGGAATTCTGGACTTGTATTTTCCAGTTGGCCTTTTATGTGCTTTTCTATGAAAAGTAGTTGGTAAGAGGTTTTCAAACTGATATTCATCCATTTAAAAGGTCTGAAATGAAAACCAAAACCTTATTTCATGTTTAACCTTCACTCTCATTCTACCTTCAAGCATTAAGGTGGTTTATGGTATAGATTTTGTTCTTTTGTCCTTCTCCAACTGGAAACAGTTTCTGCAAAAGGATTCTTATAAGTTTGGGGCATTGCAGTTGTAATTGTGCTTCTCCAGAGCAGGCAGCAGTGAGTAGTGTGTCATTATTACTTGCTGTGGAACAAGTATTTTCATCTGGTAGCTCAGTGTAAACCAGGAACCAATGATCTTGTGCACGTGTAGGTTTTTTTTGACTACATGACAAATAAGGCAGCCTGGTGTGAAAACTCAGCTGCTAAACTTACAAAACACTTACTGATATCCCCAAGGGTCTTCTGAAGCTGTTAGTGCTCAATTCTATCAAGGATACTCAAAATAATATTTTACTAGAAATTCTTGAAAGTTCTCTGGCTCTGTACCAGCAAATAGAAGTTAAAAATGAGAATCAAGGAGTGCAAATTCATTGCTACTGCAGCATGTAATAAAACTTTGTGCTGAGAAAATGAATTATCTTTAAAAAACGTGAGTAGAATATTGTTGATTTCTAAGGAAGCCTTATAAAGGAAGGATGATGATGCAGGGAGAGCAAGTTTCAGGTAGTGTTATTTCTTTGTACTGTGTAAAAATTGTAATGTGACTTCAAATAGCCAGTGAAGTAAGTACAGTGAATTGTTTCACCTGTATATAACTCTGTGGCTGTCAGTTCACTCTCTATCACTCACAGTCATCATTTCTTCCACCAAATCACATCCAAACAACTCCTGTGGTCATCTGTTGTCTTTTTCTCTCCAATCCCAGTTGTTAAATCCATGCTCCTTTGAGAAGACAGCCTGTAGCAGCCACCTCTCTTCCTAGGTGGCTTTTTTTTGTTTGTGGTTTTTTTTGTTTGTTTGTTTGTTTGTTTTGTTGTTTTTTTTTTTGTTTTGTTTTTCACTTTCAGAGATCTTGAAGGCTAAAATGCCATGGGATATAGGTAGAACTAAATTGGTGTAGATCTTGCAAACTACTGTGCGTAAACTCTGAAATTACATGCAGTGGAGGAAAGTTACTGCTGCTGTTTACTCCCAAATCTGCTTGGGCTGAAATTGCAAAATATCTGTGAGATCTTTTTTTTTTTCTTCCCTGGTATCTTCCTTTCCAAAGTATTTATTTGCTTATTTGGTTGATGATATCAAAGTTGTTGATGAAGGCTCCTTGTTAATTTTCTTCTAATATTATTTTTATTATTGTTACAAGAAAAACTAAATTCATGCAAAAGCACTTGAATGTTTGCTGACGTCTACTAAATCCTTGTGGTTGTAATAATTCCTAGGCAATATACTTGTGGAACTTTTAATAACAACTGTTGTGGCTGCTATGACTTCAAGCAGTAACACTGTACAGAAAAAAACTGTGAAGCTCAAGTATAATTAGGGGAGCACTTTATGATTCTGCCAATGAGCATGTAATTAAAAAAAATTGGTGGACATACTTCAAGGGAATACCAAGGTTGACAAGACTGCACAGATTGCTTTCAGCAAGGTAATTTGTTAACAAAATGCCTTGTGTTAGACCTTTTGGTTCTTCTTTTGACCTCTGTATAAGGTTTGAGAGAATCAAAATAAGCCTTATACAGTAGTTAAGAGATTAAAACCAGTACATAGTTCATGTGAGCTAGTAGGCCAAATGGTGAAAGTAGCTGTGATTACTAGGAAGGGAAGCAAAAAACCATGGATATGCTTCAGTTATTCTGGAAATGCTATTGATATGTTAGGTCCCACTGGCTGGACAAAATCAGCCTTTTGAATGTGGTGGGAAAATAAAAGTGGTGAAACTTAATGAACAATTCTGAATAAAATACTTCACAGAGAATAATGCATTCAGTGAAAGTAATTTTTTCTTGAACACGTTCAACAGTATCTTAGACCTATCTAAAATGTATTTTGAATGATTAGTAGAATAATCTTGAAGAATGATTTTGAGATTGTAACTGACTTGTACATATTTATTACTGAGAATTCCAATTTGACACACCAGTGATGTGGCATTGTTTGTAGAATTTGCATAACAAAAGTTCTGGGTTTCCTACTTTAGCAAAAGTGAAAAATAGGTTAGTGATAGTATTAAAAAAACAAAAAGATATAAAAGAAAATATATGTTTCTATTAACATTCCAGCCAAGCCAGCAAAATTTTATGCACAAATGTTCTGAAGAGTGAGAGCAGATGAGGGAAGTAGATCAGGCAGAATCAAATCCTATTAATGAGCATGTAAAATTCACCCTGTTGGTGAACTGATACTGAACCACTTTATCGCTCTCACTTGTACAGGCTGTAACCTGTGCTCTCTCTGTATCTGCAGGCTGATTGAATCTTTTTCCATCTCCCTTTGCAGTGTCTGTGCATGTTCTTAATTTTCATTTCCACATTTAGAGATACAGTATCCTTTGAATTATTATAGACTGAAAGACTACTCTGCTTATCTTTAAACATCCTGATCTGAGTCCAATAGTTATAATCTTGGGCTTTGCACACTCAGAACTGAAGCTTAACTCTGCACTCCTACCTTGTGGTGCTATGGTGCATCAGGAGACAAAGTGCTGCTTAAAATACAGTAAAAACCTTTTCACTGACACTACTCAGAATAATTCTAGCTAAATGTCAAGTGATTATCTTCTCTTGCATCTATAGCTCTGCAGTGGGCTGGGTTTATTTGTGGAAAGCTTGGATAAGTAAACTGTCAGAGTAGAATACAATAAAATATTTTAGAATTGGATGTCTTACTACTTGTCTTTCTTACTTGGTTGTTTCTCTGTCAGCATAATCTATGGTTTCTCATGTCAAAATAATTATCTCAATACCACTTTGCAATCAATAACTATTTGAATACTGGATAGGCACCGAGCTGCTGCAGCACCCGACAGTAATTTGCTTTAGAATTGCCAGGGAGTTGTTGGTATCCCCAGCTGCAGCACTGAAACTGGGAACAGCTTTGATTATGGGTTTGTCTTTGTGGTTTGTTTGGGGGTGATTTGTGGATGGTGGGTTGTAGGGTTTTCTTGTTGTTTTGTTAGTTTGAAGTGGCAAACCAGTTGCAATCACTGCTGGGTGATGCTCAAAGCTATGGTCAGCTGTGAGCTGCTGAGATCACTGGTCATGGCAGGGGTAGCTCTAGAGGAGTTGGCAGCTTGGCAGTTGCCCTCCAAGACAACTGATAGAGCCAAGGCCTGTGTTTCTGACATTACTATTTGAAATATATATATATATATATATATGTAGGACAGACAAACTCTCCTTAAGCCACATAGTCTTATAAGTAATAACCACAAAAAGCATGAATTTTGCAGGTAGGATGTTCCTACCATGTGTGGCATTAACCACCTTGAATCACAGCTTCAGTAAGCACATTACACTGGGGTTTTTTATCTCTTCTGTTAAGAAGAAAAATTATTTGAAGAAAGAAAATCTTGAAATAACGTGAGTTCAACACTTTGCTCTCAGTTCCAAAGTTGGGGGAAGTAAAAAACTAAGTTCATTATATGCCAGACTTAAAACAGAGCTGTCCTAAAGAGCTTGGTGGGAGTGGGAGGAAGAAGAGTAGGTCTGTTCTACTGGCCAGAGGTGTTGTGGGAATAGCTGTCAAAATATATTGATTGTTTCTGTACAGCTACTTTAAAGGATTTTTACTCCACAAAATCAATAACAATTGTTCATCAATCTTAATGAATCAAAGTGACAATTAAAAGTTTTAAGAGTTGGTGAGTTATACTTTAAAATTAGACTTAAATTAGTCTTTTGTATTTCTAGATTATAGAAAGGTGTTTTAAAAAAAAAACACCCTTTCTTTTAGAAAGTCAGCTTATTAAGTTTTATCTCAACTTTACCTCATTCAGTTTTGTGAATTTAGAAATATTAATGGATTTACTGTTTGCTAATTTGTTCAGTGTAGAGTTTTATCACTTGTTCTTTGTATGGTTTTTCAGGTAATGTTCTGTCACTGTTTAGCTGCTCTTTAAACTGTTGAGTTAAATGTGGTAAATGGATACATTTTATACCGGTTTGCAGTAATTAAAATAAATTAATTGAGCTGCTCTGGTGTTTGTACTAAGTACAATAGCATATTAGTACTTAATAGCTTTACCACTCAGTTTTCATGATTCTACAGCTATAATTGGACTTTTTTACATGCACACTTAAAGCATTTATACTAATTATTTTTCCTTTTAACAGTTTAACATTTTAACAATGATTTTAGCTGAGTAGAGTTCCTCCTGCTGCCTGGCACTTGTTAATGATAAAGAAGTAAATATGTATATGCTTAATGCGCCTGAAATCACCATGTCTTTTGCCTTTGATAGAACACTGCCATTTTTGGTACTAATGGAGGTAACTTGGTCACAGCGTCCTCTATATTCCTGAGTGACTCCTTCAGATAGAGTTTTTCTGATAGGAACAGCTTAGTGAAGAGGTGCAGGTTTAAGTTAACATTACATCTGGTTATGGGGGTTTTTTTCAGTCTATTTTCTTTACTTTGGTCGTGTGTGATTATCCTTGTGGCCCTGATTATCTTTGTGGCCTCTGCTGAACACACTGCAGTTGTCAGTGCTTGTCTCGAACTGGAGAGTCTCAAACTGGCCCCATACTCTCAGGGCTGCTGAATAGGGAGTGTAATCCCTCCCATCTTTCCCCTTGGTAGCCACACCTCTGTTAATTCAGCCTGGTGTGCATTTGCCCTCTGCCCTTCAGGGGCACCGATGGCTCATTTTTAACTTGTCTGCCAGAATTGTCAAGTCAACTGAAAGCTGTTCTTCAGGCAGTTACTGTCAGTTTAATTATTATTTTCCCCAAAATATAACCCAGTGAAAATAAATCTCATAGCACTGAAGAACTGAAAAACTATTCTGAAAGTAAGAGCATACTTAAGCCTCAAATCTTCTTATATGCCTATCAAAGTGAGTCACATCTGTTTAAATGTGTGAAGCACATCCAAAGCTTTCATTAGTGTTTCAGGTCTCAAGGTATAATCTTTTCTGATTAGTAAGATTAAATGCCCATTGTCAAATGCTGATGAAGTGGAAAGAATACATTTCAAACCACATAAAAGTCACCTGAATGTAGTAAATTCCTCATCAGACACTAAATCTGTGTCCATAGGGGATGAACTAATAGTTTCTCAAGAGCTCATACCACTTCTGGTGCATTCTAACCTTCTCTCTGTGTCATAGATGGTGCTGGAATATGTTTGACAAGGCAGTTGACTCCAATATAAAGCCCCCATGCAAAAGTCAGTAGTCAGTCCAGCCCTGCTCAGACATTCAGTTTACTGACTTACCTGAGCAAGGATTAACTCTTGTTCTTCAGCCTTGTCCTAAAGGGACTAAATCAAACGTCAGCAGTGGTTTCAGTGTGTGTCCATGTTGTGCATCCTGTATATTTATAAATATTAATTTATCACTGGTAAATAACTTTCGTTGTCTCATAGAATTTCTCTGATGAAGAGCCTTTGTTCTGAAGGTTTGCAGTAGTGGTCACTGGGTCCTTATTCACATCCAAGTCTTATACATGTGAATTTAAAACGTATCTCAAGTAAAGCGCTGTAGGACTGCTGTCTTTATTTGCAAAATAAGCTTGAATTTTGTAATCATTTACCTTCTTTGAAGATATTCTGTATTTGATCTATGTAATGTTGGATGTCTGCTCCAAGTATAGGATATTTTTGTAGTTTTATGTAGAAAGTGTTGAGAGAAATGTAGTCTGTTTTGTGGAAAGAAGACGAGTACAAAACTAGGGCCAAGCTTTGGGCATGAATACGTTGGAAATACAAATTGCAAGTGAATAGATTTAATTATTTTCTTCTTACTTCTAAGTGATTGTTCAGGAAATAAAACGTGGGTATTTTGCTCTTTTGTGTGGTTTTTCAACTGCTCGTTGTAAGAGAAAATGAATATGGAAGAGAAGTTAAACATGCCTTAGTGTGTCCTGCCTTTGAATCCATTGAAATATTAGTACATTGAAGAGGATTACAACATGAACTCAATTACCACATTTTACTTCTACTGCAATTTTTCTCAATTTAGAGGCTGCTTATTCTATTAAAAGAGAAGACTTGAACTAATGGTGATTGGTGATCTGCCCTACTGACTTTTTTCTGCTGATTTAAATCAAATTTAGTTGTGCCATTGAGGATATTATTTAATATCTATCAGTTCATTTATCCAATTTAGACACAGGAAAGGATTTAGAATGCACGTTTTCAATAACACAGGGAAAGCTGAGGGCAGAACAGGTGAATTGCAAATAAGGGCTGAATACACTCAATTCAAATGTGCTTGGGGGTTGGGACCTAAGTCTCTGTCCTGACAGGCTGTTGGCAAAGTCCCTGATGAGATTTTGGTGTGTTCAAATGAACGAACCATGAAAACAAGTCCCAGCCGTGGTTTGGCACTCAGATGTTCCAGAGAGTGCCTGTAAATGAGGCTCTGTGTTCTCTGCTCAGGTCCCACTATGTTTTTGCAAAATCAGCTGTATGCTGAGCCACTGGAAATTGTTTAATCTCTTTTTCCATCCCTCATGTATTTGGGGTTTTAAGCATCAGAGCATCTTTAATTACTATTATTGAAGGTCTTTCAACTTTGAAAATTGGAAATATATTTCATCAGAGATTCCATCATGGTAATTGGCATGTTGTTGCAATGTCTGCACAATGTTGTTCTTATTTCAGTCTGTTACAGAAAAGATTGTTTGCCCATTTTTTCCCAGAATTATAAAATTAATTCAATCTAGGCTCTATGAAGTAATCTTTGCTTGTGGAAATGCAATTGCAATTTTTCAGACTGTGAATTATTCAAGTCTGCTTTGCTCAGAAAAATAGATTTTGAGATACAGAGGAGCATTGTTTCCTTTTATTTACATTAATCAGAACAGTATGGTTGTCACAGCTTAGTTTTCTAATGTTATGGTGGGGAAGTATATAATTAAAAGTGTCAGTGCTAAAAAGTTTTATAAAAAAAAGAATCTTTAAAGTTAAATATTTACTTGGTCCTTTCACCCAACCCACCTATATTCAACTATAACAAGCACATTGATATAAGATTATGAAGAAAATATGAAACCCAAAACAATCGGTAAGACAGTCCTGAAGAGTCAAACTCAGAGTTCCTTCATGTTTCTGTGACATTTCATGAGATGTGACATGGTGGTTATTTCATGTGAGCAATTAGATTGCACGTGCAGGCTGATAATTAATCTTCTGCGTTGACATTTATGCATCCTGAGGGTGGTTAATGATGGCACAGATTGCCTATGGGGATTATGGACTTGATATTTTTGGAGGATTTTGGCAAACAGCAGAACAAACTCCTGAGCAAACCAGTCATTTTATGCCAATGAAATATTTCAAATAAAAAAGAGAGAACAAAACAGTCAGAAAAAAAACTACTCTAAAGCAGCTTCTAATTATCTTATTGGATATTAAATAGTGCCTTAGCTGCAATGACATTTGGGTGCACATTCAGTTTTTTGGAATTCCTCATACTGTTCCCAGGAAGTCATGCTAGTCCATATAACAAAATATGAGCTCACAAATCTTGAAACACCTTCCTGAACCTTGTTGAACCTACAAGATGCCAGGAATGGTGTTTCAGACTTCTTGTGCATGAGAAGGAGAAATCTAAAATTTTAGCAGGTGCTGTAACAGGCTTTTGTCTTCACCTTGCTGAATTCCTTCCATTGTGTTGTCTTACTGATGGTCACATTACTGCTAATTGTTCTCCTACACCCAGTTTTCTCTGATCCATCCTAAGGTTTTGGGACACCTGGGACAAGAATCTTTTTAAAAAGAATCAAGGGATTATGTTGTGTGTTTAGCTCATGTTTGTGAATGTATGTTTTCGTGGATCTTCTGGAATTACCTGCTTAGGAAAACCCTGTAACTAGTAGTTGAGTGGACAGTTAAGACTACCTGTAATAGGATTTACTGCATTAGGATGTAGAGTTTACATGGGAGCAAGACAGATGAAAGATGTCAATCTGTGCACAGACCTACCATATTCATTGGCTCCTAGTGATCAAGGCTATTTTATTACTCAAGTGCCAAGGTGTGAGTTACTATGAATTATCATATTAGATATAGGGTAGTACTGCTTGTAATTTGTTACTGGTTTTTACTGCACATATTGCTAATATTTTACATAAATCTCTAAATATTCTTGGTCCTACTGTGCCACCAGCTTTGCTATTCTGGACATATTACTTAATTACTTACTTCTGTCCCATGTATTTGTCTGATTCCATGTTAGTTTATGATGTTAATTCCATTGTGAGATGCTTGGTTGACCCTGTACTCTTGAATAACGTACAGGGTCTTTGCTTTCTTCGCAAATACAGGGAATAATACACAGGCCTAATCAATTATCTCCTTAAACTTTGTCATTGATGCATTTTAATACCTCATAATGTGCCTAATACATTAAGAAACAAGGTATATATGTTGACCAGAACTATAAATGACTTTGGTGTTGACCATCAGTCATTTTAACTAGCAAAACTCTGAATACACTGGAATTAATTTGTTCAATTAGAAATTAATAGAGGTACCTAGTCAGAGTATAATGTTAGTTTTGAAGTTATAAAACTGGAAGTATTACCAGATGCTAAAGACAAAAAATAATTGGAACAGCTGGAGCAGAAATAGGATGTTGTTAAATATGCTCCTGGTTTATTACCATCTTCTCTTTTACAAAGGTTTTCTTTGAAGTGACGTGGCAATGAAATTGGTCAATTACTGAATTTGGCTTGATCATTTATTTCTGCTGAATAATTACGATTCAATTTTATGACTAAAAGCTGTTAATCCAGGGCATAATTAATGAAACTTTAATTCACTAATTGTAAGCTGATCACTGGCTGATGTAATTAATAATTGAATTTACTTCCTGGAGGATGTTATAACAGTAACACTGAAGTCAGGAATTCTTTCTACCAGAATTGACAAACAACAGAAATGGTGTCAAAGACTGCCTGCTCTCTCATTCCTCTTCTGGAGCAGAACCTTTCCTGGAGGTTTACTTCATGTCTAGTATTTTAGTCTTTTGTCTCTCTGAGACAAAAAAATACCAGCAATTGTAAGCAGGGTTCTTATTAGAAAAAAATTATTTGACTGGTCAAATTTATCCATGGTTATAAGCCAATGAGGAGACCTCTTTTATTAAAAAAAAAAAAAACCAAACAAACAACCATCACCCAACAAGCAGAAAACCCCCTTAACCCCCCTCCCCCCCAAAAAACCCTAAACACCCAAACCAAGCAAAAAAAGCAAAACAACCCAACAACAACAACAAAAATGAGATATATTTTGGTTCAAACCTGTGAATAAAGGTGAGAAAATTTTCTGTTACTAGTTTGACTTGTTCATTTACACCTCACAGGATACTTTATATAGAAGTGCAAACCAAAATACTCTTTTCTCTGAGACCACTCTTCCTGTTGATTTCCTTTCTAGTACTACTTATTTCAAAATTCATAAGATGTAAATTAAAAAGTGGCAGAATATTTTGCTCATAGGTGTGGTTTGCAAGTTGATTCTCAATTCCTGGATGGGGAGATTTTAAGATAAATGCCTTATAAATCATGACTGGAAAAAGAGAAATTTCGAGGTCTTGAAGTATGTTTTATGTAATCATTGCTGTTAAAAATACAGTCCATTTACATCTTGTTAGTTTTTTGCTGGAGAGTGTTAGAACCTGGTGTTCATTGCTGTCACTTTTTCTCTGCACATTGCCTTGTGAGCCGTAGGGTCGCTGTCATTAGTGCACTTTCTATGACATTTCTGTCAGCACTTTCTTTCACCAAGGTCTTCTCTAGCAAAGAAGGATCTTTTTAACATTTTACTCTGCTTATGACTCTGTCTTACATTACTTCATCATTTGTTGCTGATAATAACTGGCTTGAAGTGTTTCACCTTGTTCTAGAAAGGTATGACAGCTTAAATTTTCTGGGATTATCTCTTTTAACTAACTCATTTCTTAATTTAGACTCTTCAAGACTCAGAGATAAAGTGACAAAATCTCAGAAAGCCTGTAAGATAATGCCTTGTTAGTTCAGTAATTTCAATTAGACTAAGCTTAGGCAGTTGGATACTGCTATTCTATAATATTTTGGGTTTGCTTGAGAGAGAGAGAGAGAGAGAGAGAGGAGTATCCTTCCTTTTCCAGTCTTTCTGTCTTCAAAATACATGTGATTGGTAACTAAGTATGTCAACACTGGGAAGTCACTGTATTGCATGAGTCAGGGAGAAAGAGCTGGAAAGTGCAACAGTCTCCCTTTCTTAAGCTGTTAGAAATTGCATAGAAATCAAATTGCAGAGTTACCCTTTCATACCTCTCTCATCCTTGCTGCAGGTCACTCACTGATGAGCTTCCTTCTTTTCATGTGAGTGAATTTATCTTGATGGGAATTTTTACCAAATGACTTTTCCCCTCCTGAAATTCTCTCTTCATGCCCTGAGTAGTTCT
This sequence comes from Empidonax traillii, assembly GCF_003031625.1. NCBI lineage: Eukaryota > Metazoa > Chordata > Aves > Passeriformes > Tyrannidae > Empidonax > Empidonax traillii. Next base: position 560,826 of record NW_020955269.1, read on the forward strand.
TTTAATGGAAATAAATTCATAAGAGTTGTAGGCTGGTTCAGTAGAAGGAAGGCCTATAGGAATGACCAGGTTTATAATGAGGAGGGAGTTCATATTATGGCACAGAGGTATATATAGAGATCACCAGAATGATGAATAGAAGGAAGAGGTACCATTTAAATGGAAATATATGAGTTTGATTACTTTCCTGAAATAGTTTGTTTCTGCATATTTTGATGTCTAAATCTTGTGTGTTTTTTTTTTTTTTTTCCCTGCTTTTATCTAGTCTGATATATTTGATGATACTGGCCATCAAATTTTCTGAGGAAATGTACCTTTTCTTTTTTGAAAAATAGAGCACTCAGGATATTGTTATGAAGAATCCTGATCTGAGAATAATTGTGTCCCCAGGCCATGCCAGCCATGGAGTTCACCAGCACCTACCTTCTACAGCCAAATTTAACTAAACTTTTTACAGTATTCCATAGTGTTACAGCAAAAGCAAAGATTTTCTATTTCAGCTGAGTTTGGAACAGAATTGTAGTACTGGTATTAAAACCTGTGTTAATAGATGATTAGTTAAATTCATGGTGTGTTCCCTTACCATTTTCTGCGACTGTTGCCCCTTTTTCTTAGAAGTCTGCTTGGTTTGATGGACATCATTATTCCCACCACCTCTCCAGGATTTCCCCTTGAGTCCTTGCCCCTGATATGAGCAGGACTGGCATGAAAGGTCCTTGGTTGTGTCCCCATCCCTATCTAAGAGCTTGGGGATACCCAGGGGAGCCCCCACCGTGGTTTGCTGTGCAGGTACAATCAGTGTGTTCTGCCAGGCCTGGTGCCAGCAAGTGCCTCACCTGTGCTTCCCATGAGAGGAGATGTGAGATTTGGATGGATTTTGCTGAGTGTTGGAAAGTTGATGGAGGAATGGATCCCCACCTTAGTCCCTAGTATAGGAATTGTTTGAGCACTAGTAGGTCACAGATTAGTGGAGTGTGCATCACCAGCTGTGGGAAAAGAGGGCAGAAACAGAATACAAGAAATCTGAGAGGAATATCTTAAATTTTGAATCTTAGAAACCTTTCCAGAATTTGGAGTCTCAACAGAAAGTCCCATTTTTAGTTTGCTTTAAGGATTCAGGAGCATTGGAAGAAAGCAGAGGCATTGCTTTGTCCTTGTTCTACAAGTGTCTTTTGCATTGTCGCCTAAAAATCAGCTTCATGCTTATTTGAAATACTTGTGTTACTGAATCAGCTCACATTGTGACCTTAGATTATGGTAAGACTCAAGTAAATCAAAGAAAGATTTTCATCTTCCATCACTGCATTACAGTTTGATTTCAATATTTAGCAAAGAAAGTAATGGTGACTAGCAACTTCTTTCATTCCCACTAGAATTCAGTACAGGGAAACTTAGAGAAATGGATGGTGCTGGTGTGGGGGATTGAGAGAGAAGATGGGGAAGAAGGTAAAGTGCTTAGTTACAACAATCAGATGTATAATATATAATGGTAAAACCAGCTTGCAGGTAAAGCCACTACTTTTGCTTTTTAAAACAAGAATTTGTTTTAAGGGAGGTATCAAACTGTAAACCTACAGAGAATAACAAGTGATGTTACTCCCCCCAGAGGGACAGTACATAATACACAGTCTTGAGATATTTACCTATTATCATCATACCACATCATCTTGAAATAACAGATTTAAAACAAACTACTGCTGAGTTTTACAGGCAACAGCAGTGCACAGTAAAGGAGAATTCCTTAAGATTTGTATATTCTACTTTTGCAGTGCCAAAATTGAAGCATTTTTTAACTTGACTTCATTGTAAACAATGTTGAGAATAATTGGGAGATTTACCTGCCTAGACAGTCTATTTGCCTGTATTTCACCTAATGTTAATGAAAAATGAGTGCTATTTTCCTTACTTGTCAAGACCAAGTTATTTAACCCTGATGAATTGTGGATATGATAACATAGGTAATATTTTTACAGCTGGTGATACAGAGTTGTAGAAACTCCAATTTACTGTGCAACTCCAGGACACAAATATGGTAAGGGGCAGTGCTTATTTAATGGAAAAATTGTCTTTTACTTTGCAAGAACTGCTTGCACAGAGTTTGACATCTGCAAGTAAATCCTGAAGCTATTAAAGTTAGTATGAGTCCTGAAACTCAGTCTGAGGTGTGGATTGACCCTGATTGTAAACAGTATGTTGAGGCCTCTCTTATTGTAGAGCTGAACTCTTACTTATGAGGGAATATAGCTATAAATGAGCAGTGCCTGCTGTGCTGGGAATAGTCTGAGCTTGATAGATGATTAGCTTTAAAACATATTCACAACCACTTGCATGACATTTCTTTGAACTAAAAATGTGTTTATGTACTGGTTTCCCAAATGGCACCATTGTGTAATGCAAACTGTGTGAGTGAGTGGAGATGTAATCCATGACTATTGTGGTCTTTCATCAGTAAATCTTCCTTCAACCTTTTTTATTTTTTTTTTCCCCCTGATCAGCAAGAAAAATATGTTCATTGAACATATCCTGAAATACATCTCCATCACTTTGTGCAGTTTACAAATAAATGTGATGAAACCTGGCACAGCTGGCATTCCTACTATGGACAAAAGGTGATGAAAGCCTTGATGTTTGGGCATTAAGCATTATTAGTAGTCTTGGATGCAAAATGTACTTTACCTCTGTTTCTAGCTGGGGTTTTTTGTTTATTTGTTTTTGTCATTGTTGCTTTGGGGTTTTTTGTTGTTATTGTTTTTTTTGTCTTTTTTTTTTTTTTACTATCAGACAAAGCTGAAGTGTCTATAAATGTAAACTAACTTGTTCATCTAGAATTATGACCTTCTCAGACTGGTTTTTTTGAGTGGGAATATAATGATAGTGTTTAGATAGCAGTAAAACCTTTCTATTTACAAGTTTCCTCTTTAAAGAATGCCTCATAAACTTGAAGAACAAAGATATAAGACAAGCTTGCTTTGTGCAGATCTTAGGAAGACTGACAGATACAGAGATAAAAGGTATTAAATGTAAGAGAAATAAAAACTGTAAAGGATTAAAGTAATAAGACTTAAGAATAAAAAAATCTACTAAATTACAAGATGAGGATGAAGAGTTTTAGGAATAAGATCAATATAACAATAAAAACAATGGAAGTTGACAGGCAAAGGAGGGAAGGGCTGCAAGAAAAGGTAAAAGCTGGAAATAAAGGTACATGAAAAGGAGGAGGAATAGGAAGTCCAAGATCCATTCACAAATAAAAGCACTAATACTTAAAAAGCTGATGGGTTGTAATGAGTCATGTTGTTTACACAGTTTTGTGTCTTGGATAACATTTAAGTCTTTTGTCTATCTATTAAATAAAAGTAGCCTTAAAGGAAGTATCTATACTTCCATCATTGTTGAAATCAAAACATTGACAGTCTGGTAGACACCAAAGGGATAATTAAACCTTTGTGTGTCTCCTTCTGTCTTACTGCATATGGGATGAATCAACTGTGAAGTTTGTCTGATAGTTCTGGGCAGCTTCACTGGGCAAAAAACTATAGAAAAAGTGAGATGAGGCTGTTGACCTCAGCTGTTTTTCATGGATATTGCCATTATCCAGTTATTTAAAGATAAATATTTCTCAGTTGTGAAGTATATTGGTAAATATCTGCTAGATGTAAATACTGTCCTTGTAGTCTGTCCTTTGCTTCTCGGGAGTGTGAGGAGTTCTGAACAGATCAGGTAGTTGGGCTAGAGGATCATTGTACATCCCTTCCAACTGAATTATTCTATTCTATTGAATAATGCCCAGACTAGATGAATAATTTGCAGATTCCCTAAAGTCTCCTCATACTTTTTTGTCTCATTGTCCAAGTATAATGGCTGTGAGTTTACAAAGGTGATGGGAATCTTTGGTACTGGCTGGTGTTGCTGCACAGGCTTGGAATTCTGTCGTTTAAGTGATTCTAAACCAGTATCATACAAATATACCGACAACTTCATCTATGTAGTTGCTCAGGGAACTCTCATAGGAGGCTGTGACCTCAGCAATATGAGTTTTAAAAAGAAAACAGCAGCCTTACAAGGGACAGTAAGAATCCAGTGTCACTAAAAAAAAGTGGTATTATCTTAGTATTTTCCACAACCTTTCAAAATACTGTCAAAATTACAATGCACTTTAGAAATAAATGTTGAGAGAAGAACTAGAAAGATTGAGATGGGTTTTTTTCTTTGTTCAAAGTACAGCACTAAAATGAGCTATTGCCAAAAGAAGATGAAGAAAATGCACAGGTAACTGCAGCTCAGCTTCACACGAAAATGGCAGCAATCAGAGTAACGTGGGATTTTACTTGGTGTTTGTAAAGTTGCTAACTGAAATAAATGGCTCAATTTCTATGCATGAAAAAGAAGTTACTGGGAACGGCTCTTGATTACAATAGACCCACTTGCATGAACCAAACAATTGGCCTCTTATAAGCAGTGGGTAATGGTGGCATGCAATACTATCATCACAAGTGGCCTGAAGTTTCTGATGGTGTGGAGCCTTTTAAGAGACTTTAACAGCTTAGAAAAGCTTCTGTTTGAAGTTTCTAGTTCAATTTGCAGTTAATACAAAACTAGTATCAGTTACACACAGTTCACAAGAGCAGGTGAAGCATACACCTTTTATAAACAGATAGAGTGAGCACAAACACAACTTTTAGTGAGTTTTTTCTCTAAACAAGCATTTGAGACATTTAAAAATACTTTTTCATCTGGCTGCTGTGGCTTTCCCTGTTTGCTGCATGTTTTTCTATGTTGTGCCTGCGAATGTGCACATTTTTCCCCATTTTGCTTTTTGTGCTGCTTGTGAGTTTTACCTTCTGCCTTAAGTTTGTCTTTTTCCCCATCTCTCCTTTATTGAAGTCATGATTACAATGGACACACTTCTGTGTGCCTTTTGTGAAATAAAAAGAACACAGAATCTATTTTCAGCAATCAAAAAACCTTGGAGGAGGAAACTAAGGCTTATGAAAGCAAGAAAGAAATGGTTTGAATTGTGGGAAAACACTTTTTCTGTGTTCTTTAAGAGCTGTGTCACCGATGCAATGGTGGATTTGCACTGCAATGTTTTTCTACTGTCTCTTCACACATTCAGTAAGAAAGAAAGTCAGTTCAGAGAAAATTATTTTAATTACACAGAGATATAAAATTTTAGAGTGGGGCATGGGGATTTGACCATGTGACACCCATTAATGTTAATGGAACTCATGTAGCTAAATCACTCTTCACTTTTATGAAAAAGGTATCCTAGAGAGTTTACATAAAGACACAGTTGTCTATCACACAGCTGGACTATAAATCATTGCTACTCTGTGTACAAGTAACATAGCAGGAGAGAGGAACAATTTAGCATAGTGGGGGGTTTTTTTGTCTTTTTTTTTTTTTTTTTGTGGAAAGACAGTTTTTATGTACTTGAAGGCTGCAATTTTTCTAATTTTTTTTCTTTTTGTAATTAACAATCTGAGCATATTAATAATTTGGAGAAACCATAGTGTTGTTCTTCATGTCAGCAAGTGATATACTCAGCATCTCTGTAGTGGCTGGGATTCTAAGGAAAGGTGTGTGGTTAAAAACAGCATTCTGCTTGATGCAGGGGCTTTCAGCTCCTTGCCTCACATGATTCCCCTACTCACATTGCCTGCCTTTAATGGCTTTTCTTCCTCTAGTGTTATGGAAAATATGAGAATTTAACACCCAGCAGCTGTTATAGAATAGAGCAGGGTAAATCTCAGTCTCAGAAACCCTATAACACAGCAGTTACAAATTATCTTAAATTGGGAGTTCATAGTGCAAATATTATCTAAAAAACCCACGGTTTTGTCAGCTTGGTGTGCTTCCAGTAGGTTAAAACATTAGTTTTTAGAAAGGTTTGCTGAGTAAATTGATGTTACATTAAGGCATGTCTGGAGAGCGAAGGATCTAATTGCAACATGGAATATGATCAGAAGCCTATAAGGTACTTCTCTTGTGCATAGGAGTGCCATGAAATGCTTGAAACATGCAGCTGTGTGACATGGTTTTGTCATGTCCTGTGTTGAGGAATACATATTGTGCTTTGTGAATGTACTTTTTGTCCTCCAATCTGTTGGTCAATTTACTTTAGAAATTCCTGGATGCCCATGTTTTGGATGTCCAAAACTTCCTTAAAGCTGAAGCACAGGTATGGATGTTCTGCTTGTGGGTGTGGGTGCTGCCTAAGCTGAAGCATAAATCTGTGTAGATTCAGCAGGAATTGGATTGGGCTTTGCAGAATTGTTATTTGGAGACCTTTCATTTCAGTATTTACTGCTGCTCTTTTTTTTGAAGGAAAATTTCCAAATCAAATTCTTCTTGAAGAATTTCTTCCCCCTATTTCTCATTTGGTTTGGGGTATAAAAAACACCAAAACAACAAAAACCAACCAGCCAAACCACTTACACCCCCCTCCCCACCCCAACAAACTCCTATAATAAGAAAAAAAAAAAACACACAAAAAAAAACCCCAACAAAAAACTAAAACAAACAAAAAAACACCAAACAAACAAACAAACCAACCAAAAAAAAAAACCCCCCAAAACACCACTAGAAACCCACATAACCCAAACAAACCAGCAGAAACAAAACCAGGTCTAGATGAAGAATTGTCACATTAATTACTGGTTCACAGGTCATTGTTTTTTGTAGTAGAATATCTCAGTGGCATTACTGATAAAACTCTTATTTAAAAAAAAAAAAAAAACAAAACAAAACAACGAAACCAACCAAACAAAACTAAATGTAAAAACCCCAACAAACCAAACCACCAGAAGAACGTAATGACTTCTCTAACCCAGGTTTGGGTTTTTTTTAATGGCTTTTAGAATTCCCTTGATGCAATAAACTCAAACCTCTTTGCTAAGTAGGAAGACTTCTGTCTGGCTTTCTTGTGGACTGTTGTGTTACCATGAGTTGGAAAGAGAATCCTGTTAATCGTGTTCCCTAATATGAGTGAATATACTGATTTAAATCATATGAATTAATCTACATGAAAACAGGACTTACAGGGCTTCGCAAGAGCTTCTTTAACAGGAACGATGTTGATAGAACATCAGGTCTGCTGAGCTCAAGAGGTTTAAACTGGGCAAGGATTTATCACCAGGTGATTTGGTAACTTCCAATCCTTTTCCAGGTTATGTAGTGGCTTTAATCCCTAGTTATGCTCTGGGCCATGGTAAGGCACTGCATGGCAGTAGAGCAATGTTTGCATTCAGCTTGCAGTCTTAGCCCCAAGCAGAGATGTTGCCCTGCACTGAATGAAGGAAATACAGGGGGGCCAATCTCCCATTGATGTAGAGGATTATTCTGGTCAATGCTTTGTAGAGAAGTGTTTTCCATAGCTAACTCCACTATTCCTTTAATTTTATTATAAATACAGTCGACTTATTTTCAAAACTCAGTGTCAAAGCAGATTGTCTGTTGGAAGTCCTGCTGTTACCTCTCCCATTTAGTAAGTTAAACAGAATAGGTCACAGACATGTTTTTTATTACACCAGTCCTCTTCTTTCATTCTGATTTTGTTATTATTGTTTAAATAAATAGTTGGTGTCTTGTCTTTGCACTAAAAGCATTGTGGGAGTGAATTATGTAGTCTCTAGAAACAAAAGAGGAAACAAAAGGGGAAGGACACTTAAAATAAGGATGTTGAATTTTTTGACTCTGCTCAACTAGCATCCATTACTGCAGATCACAAAACAGATAAAGTTTATTTCATGAATTACTTCCTGCAAAATTAAACTATTGATTACTTCAGTGTAAAAATAGGGATGTTAAAATTACAAATTTCAGTATAATAAAGCCTCTTTCCTTGGGAGATAATTCATTACAAAAAGCAGATGAAAGTAGTTCTTTAACATCTCATTAGAATTCTCCCTGTTCATGCTAAGTCTGAATATCTAAAGTAATTACTTTAAATGCCTTTTTCTTTTTATTTCTTTTTATTTTATTGTTACTTTATTACTGTCACATTATTACTATTATTCATTTTTACTGTTTTTTATTACTTAAAATTACATTTACAAAGGAGTTCTCTGATTTTTTTAGGAACTAAGATTTTCTTTTACTCTCTGAATAGAGGAAGCTGGAGATAGAAAATTAGAGAGAATGAATAAATAGATGATTAAAACAATAAATAAATTCTACAGGTTTTGTAACTTGGATCAAAACCAAGATTCCAATGGTTTTTATTCATCCTTGGCTGAGCAAGCTGCAAGAGGAGAGCACATGCTGACAAAAGCAGCATATACAGCAGAAGTTGTAATGCAGAAGCACAGCTAATTAGAATTCCTGAAGGCTTTATCAACAGGTCCGCAAAATACAATAATTAAGATTTGACTGTGAAAACATGTGACTTTGATGTTTTTGAGATGAAACTAGCTTAAAATTACCCAACTGAAAATTATCACTTAAAATCTTTATTTCTATAGTTGGGTATATAATGCATTTGCTACTACAGTGATTTTTGTAGTTACTGCAATCAAAACCAGCAGTAATTTAATTTCTCAATAAACTGTACAATATGGACATTTCTGGAGGCTGATACTCAAATGAAGCTGGGTTGGGAGAGAAATACTTTATCTTGGTTGAGCAAAAATGTGTGTATTTACTCGAAAGGTGTGTTTTGAGGTAGGAAAATGGCTGTATGCAGTAGATTTGCATAAAGACTGCCTGATATTTATGTCTGGTAAATGTTCTGGGAAGACGTAGTTAATTGAGTCAGCTATTTTCAAATGAAATTGCTGGTGGTGGGCAAAGTCTAGTAACAACTGAAGAGTTAGTTGGGGAGGAGGAAATTGATGGTTAGGTTTGTCATTCCACATGTAAATTATCCTGCTGAAAAGAAAGATGGAAAAAATACACTAATTGACAGGTTGATGTGTCAGTGCCTTTTTTAAAATATTCCCTATATGTAAGAATGGGGGCCTGATTTAAACCTGCAAAGCATGTTTAAAAGGAGGGGTGAGATGTGGAGGGAGAAGGTGATTGTTGATTTTTTTCCCCCCATTTCCCTCTCTTCCCTGGGAGATTAGTATGGAAGAATCTGTGTTTTCTTTTACTGCTTGTGTTTTTACTGGGCTCTCTCCTGCTTTCCCATCTTTGCCAGTAGATTCAGTGAAAATACAGCTTCTATAATTTCTGTGTTTCCAGCTGCCTTTAAAACACTGGATTTAACTGAGCAGGAACTGATTGGGTTGCTGCTGTTGCTGAGTTTCCTTTATGTAGACTACCAGACACAGCACTGTCCTCAAAAGCTGTGTTAATGGTTTGGGTTTTGTTTTAACAGAATTCGTGTATGACAATACTGAGAACTCTGACAGAAGCTGTTTCCTTGCCTTTACATTTTTTAGTGGCTGAGTATAAAAGGGGATTGCAAATGTCACTTGACAACCCTTTCCAAAACAGGGATACAGTGGTGTTGGGGTTTCTGTATGTGAAACAGGCTTGTAGAAAAGGAGATGACTTTGAAGGAGCATTACTTGCACCACAACGTGTTTTCATCTGGTATGTGAAAGAACCCATCGGATATTTTTTTATTATTACTCTGGTAATTCTTGCGCTATCTCAGATGAAGCAGGCTTAATTAGAAAAGATATTAAAGAAAGCCTTCTCTGGGGGAATCTTTTTTTTTCCTTCAGCTGTTTTCTCCCTGTTCCAGGGGGGATCATCCTGCTGCCTCTGTATCTGCTGTGCAAAGCACAGGCTGCGGCAGCGGGCCCGGAGCTCTGGAGCTGCAGCACCATCTTGTGGAGAGAAGCACAGAATCTTCCTGTGTCTATAGTCAATCCCTTTTTTCAATATAGTATTATTAAAATTGTAAATTATTTTTACAGTGGGGTGTTTCACAGTGTGTATCTAGACTGCCTCTCCAATACAGTTTAACTACAGAAGGTGTATAAGTGCTGCCATCAGGAGAGAAGCTAATGAACATATCATCTCTAGACCTTTTAAAATGCCTAAATTTTCTTCTCTAGGGTAAAATTTAACTGTACCTTAGAGTGGTCTTGTATTTAGTCATAAACTACAACTGAATTATTTTTATGTTTGCACTTCTCCCTGTTTTTATTTTTCCCAATAATATAACGTGTCCATAATTTTAGGACAACCGTTTCTTGAAACCAAAGTAATTAAATCCCAACGAGACTTTCCATTAAGTCGAGTTTTAGATGTACCTTTAGATCTACCTTTAGATCTACCTTTAAATGACTTCTTCTATATGTGCTGGGAGCAGCAGGTGTTCAGAACAGATTCTATATGGACTTCTGGGAAACCAGACCTAAGAATATTAAGGCAAATCATCTCCAGTGTTATGGATTTCTCACTAAAAAGAAAAAACAAGTGTCAGTGTATTTTTTCTTTGTTACTCCACTCATAAATTAGTTTATGGGGTTGAGGAACTTCTATTTCATAATCATTGGAGTCAAAACTGGTAGTAACCCTCAGTTTTACTGTGCTCTGAGCACGTACAGTATATTTTCTGCTTGTTTAACATAGGAAAACAAAGTTTTTGAAACAATGCGCTTGTAGAATATTAAACTTCTGGTGATGTCAGAGCAGTAGCTGGAAAATTATAGCTCTATATACACAATGAAGTCAAACCTGTGTGACACTGTGTATGAAGTGGATGGAGGTCCAACAAGTTGTTGATTTTGAAGAATTATGTCCTTGTGACACTTCACTGAGACTAAATGTATTTTGGCCAGCTTTGTCCAGCTTGGTAAACATAAGTAATATGTTGTATATTCAGAGAACTATGGCAGAATCACTCCTTCCTCCTCAAGTCACAGATGGGTAAACCCAAGGGAGCTGCATTAGCTGTGTTTCACAAGCGTGGCTTGGCAAAACAGCTACTGCTCTTGGTAGGCTCCCTCTGCATCAAAACTAATATTCCTCTGAATTATTTTTATATACAATCCCTCTACAAGCCTGTGTCTGGCATCACTTCTGTTTGAAATTTTTGTGGTGATCCGAGGACTTGTCTTTCTACTTGTGTTAAGTTCAAAGGCAATGTGTTTTAACAAAAATTGCTTCATAGTGTTCCGTTCCATAGTTCTGATCCTGACTTACAACACCAACTTGTGTGTAATAAATTCTGCAAGCAAACAAGATGCATGCATAAAAAGAGGAGATATATCATGTAATACGTTCTATATGTATAACTTGGATATTTTTTGATCCTGTAGTTCTTTGAACTGTGTCTTTTTGAAGACTGTAAGTAGAAACCATATGAAAGCAGATACTTGAGATCTATTTGACAGATAAAAATAACATTTAGAAAAAGTGTATTTTACTTGAAGTTGTAAGAAATCCTGTTTGCAATGAGGAAAGAAACTGTTGCATGGCATTGCACAACTTTATTGTCAGTCTTCCTTTTTCAGTACCTCACTACTTCTCAGTGCTTTCTCTGCCCTCTAACGAGCTTCAGCCTTTAGTGGAAAAGTTCTGAGAATATTTATTTAGCTTTGAAATCTTTCCCATTTGCTCAACATAGCAAACATCAGACCCTGTATGTGTTCTTAAGTATTAATAAGAGGTATATTTTTTCAAGTAAGTTTACAGTAAAATTTCAAGCACAAAGGCTTTATAAGTCACTTTAGAGTTCTCTCTGTCATGCAGACTTCTTGGCATATTTTACTGCTATATTACCAGAATAAGAATAATTTAGGAAATTTCTGATAGAAAGCGTACATTCCTTAAGGCATCATTCTCATCCATTTCAAATTTCAATGAATGCAGCACTGTTTTATGTTTGTTAAAAAGAATAGCTTTAATCAACCCACTGAGGTTTTTTTACTTTCCTTTTGCTGATGGTAAAGTTGGATTTCACTGATATCTTTGTTAAATACAACAGAGCTTTCTGTCAGCGTTTTTTCTATAACTCTGCAGTGGGTCTTCAATATGCTGCACTTGATCTGGGTGGGATGTTACCAGTCTTGAAACACTATGATATAAAAGATAAAGCTACTAAACCAATTCTATACAGAGAGAATTCCCTTGATGGCTGAGCAGCATAAACCAAAAAAATTTCAAAAACTTTCCTAAGCTGAAAACTTGTTGAATTTTAGAGAAATATGGATCAAGTCCTGTCACTATTGACTCTTTTCAAAGATCAAATTTTGCAAGGGAAATACTGGGAACCATCAACTGGCATTGACGAATT